>NC_091269.1:62587500-62957500 GCF_042477335.2 Ovis canadensis
GTGGTGATGGTGGTGGTGGTGGTGGTGGTGGTGGTGGTGGTGGTGATGGTGGTGGTGGTGGTGATGGTGGTGGTGGTGGTGATGGTGATGGTGGTGATGATGGTGGTGGTGGTGGTGGTGGTGGTGGTGGTGGTGATGGTGGTGTGGTGATGGTGGTGATGGTGGTGATGGTGGTGGTGGTGGTGGTGATGGTGGTGTGGTGATGGTGGTGATGGTGGTGATGGTGGTGTGGTGGTGGTGATGACAACGTAATATTCCTCCAGAAATGCCCAAAACTCCCCAGTGCATAGTATTCTCTGGGAGCAGCACTGTCCTGGCAAATCAATGGGACCAGAAGGCCTCTTAACCCCTCAAGGGCTGAGGGAGGAGGGTGCCTTTAAAGGGACTAATGAAGTACAGCAAGCTCCAGAAGTAGCTGAATTTGAAATCATGGGCTGAGAAAGGGCCTGAGCGGGTAGGAGGGTCTAGAACCACCTAGAGGACACAGAAAGCAGATAGCAACGGAGAGGGCAGTCCCATAATCTGGACATCCAAATCCAGGGCAGCAGTGTCAAGCAGTGTGCCTTGGATCTCCTGAGCATGGCAGTTTCACTTGGGGCCAAGATCAAACAGTTTACTGAGTGTTTGGGGTCTGAAGAAGCCATCGTTATCCTGCCTGCTTTCATGAGCCAGGCCTACCTGCCCTGACCATCCCACCCAAAACCATAATCACACCCTTCCCAGCGCACTTGAAACCCCCTTAGCCCACTTAACACTTTCTTTGCCACGGTCCATGTCACTTTCTGACTTGCTCTATAATTTAAGGATTACATCAGTTATTTGTTGGCTACACTCCACACATCCCCCAATTACGATATGCATCAGCTCCCAGAGGACAGGGGACTTGGTCTTGCTCACTGATCTGCCCCCAAGCAACTAGGATGCCCAGAACGTAACAGGCGTTGACAATGTCTGTGAATGAATGGCCCCTGTAGAGTTACGGGGAGTTACAGGGCCCTGAGCTGGCCCATCGGGGGTCCACACCGCCAACTGCACCGATGTCTGTTGGCGATCATTCAGCTGCAGCTCTGCGTGAGCTTTTCCCGCATAGACACAGACTCAGCCCTTCTGTCCAGGCATGGCGCTTCCCTTGCTATTGATTGGAAACAGATGGAGTCTCTCCTGTAACATGACTGAGCATTGATTCCAGTAAAGTAAGTGAATTACCAAAATGTAGTCATTACAATCTGTCTTCATCTTGGTGACATATTTGGCGAGCTGTTATAAACCAAGACTTGAGAAGTAAATGCAAATTTATAGACCCCTCAGCTCCGCCCACAGGACCCAAATCTGGCAGAATCGTCATTCTACTGAACTATTACAACTGGATGAGAACCTTCTGCCCGCAGAGTTTTCTCTGAATACACAGGTAGCCCGGCTAATGCAAGCTGCCTGATCATTCATCCTAGGGCCTCAGATTTGGAAAGACATTCAACGTCACCCAAACAAGCTCCATCAGCTTAAACAGATGGCAGTGAATCACCACTACTACTCTTTTGCACCGTGCCAAGGTCCTGCACAAAGAACTCACCCCATTCCAACCACAGTCCCACAAACAAAGCAGATCATTATCTTCTCAAAGCTGAGTAACACTTACAAAGTCTGAGAGGCTGGGCAACTTAGTGCCCAGGCAGGACAAGTAACTGGCAGAAATGATATTTGAACTCCAGCATGTCTGACTCCAACCTATTGCCCCTGAATCCTGGAGCAAATTAACACTAGAAATGTAGGCAACTGGTGATTTCTAGGTCCACAATACCTGAACTCATCAGTCAACTTTAATAACATAAAAGTGACATGAACAGACATTATTGCTTCCCAATATGATACAATAGGAAGTGCACAGCATTCAGATAAAGTACTCTTGCCAAAAAAAAAAAGCTTTAATTTAATAGAGACTTACTGAGAGGGTAGTAGCTAAATCCAGAATATAATACACTCTATAGGACAACGACTCAGGATCCAGCTACTTCAACAAATAAGTGCATGAAACAGGGAGGGAGAACTATTACAAATTCAGTGAAATGTGTGGACTTCGTTGGGATCCTGAAGCCAGCAAAGCATCTGAAAAAGATAGTTCAATGAAAATTTCATGTGAATACCTGTAGTAGGTGTGAAAATAATACAAGGATTGTGTTCTAAAAAATATATCTGTTAGAGAGATATACTGAAGTATTTCTGGATGAAATTACAGAATATTTAGAATTTGCTTCAGAGGGAAAGAAGAGTAAGGGGCAGATGGAGGAGAATGGCTAAGCTGATCATTATTGAGGCTGGGAGATAAACCAGGCTTCATTATACCATTTGTTCTGCTTCTGTGTGTGTTTAATATTAATATTTAATGGAATTTTGTGGGGAATCAAAATTTTAATCCAAAAACAACATCATGTTCCATGAGAAAATGGTCAAGATTTTCCTTTGAAAAGCCTCCCCGTTATAAGGGATAAAGTTATTGGCTTAGAAAAAAACATTAGAGTTTTCAACACAGTGAGGGACTCCCCAGGAATGTACCACAAAAACCAAAAGAAGATGATTGAGAGATCAAACCTCATGAAACTTAATAAAATATGTATGTTTAAAATTATTATTTAAAACATTTAAATGCATGTGATGGACTGGAAAATATTTGCAAAGTACATATCAGGAAAACACTTAGAATTATCATTAAATTAAGAATCTCTTATAAATTTACAAGGAAAAATAAAATACTCCATCCAATTAGGTAAAGGATATGAGCAAAAAGTTTGAGGAGAGAAAAGGAAAAAAAGATATAGAGATGGTCAATCTGTATACAGAAGCAAGAACAACGGTTCGCTTGTAATAAAATCAGCACATATTTTAAAAGCACATCAAGGTCTACACGTTACTGACAAAACTAACCTGTTAAAGAACATCCTATAATCCCCCTGTGGACAGTGAGCTCAGGGAGACTGTCCTTCCTCTTCACCGCTGGCAGGCCTGGAAACTGGCTCACACTTCCTGTTCATCAATATATGTAGCAAAAGTTACATTAACGCCTTCTGCCCCAGCAATTTCTCTCGCAGGTATTTATTCATCAGAAGTAAAAATCAGAAAGAGGTGATGTTGTCTACAGAGCTAGTGACAGCTTTGTCGAGCTGAAAATTATCAGTGCATGACTCAGAACCTCCAGCGACAGCCAGAAGCTCGAATCCCAGTGCTGACCCTGTTCTTATAGTTTTATTTTCTTCCTATCCCATAGGCTAAAAGGCTGCACTGAAGCCCATCGCTACTGAAAAACTGGAGTGAGTTTAGGAGACAAAGCATTTATTTTTGCCTGTATCTAAGTCACCTGGGCCTCCCAAGTGGCGCTAGTGGTAACGAACCCACCTGCCAACGCAGGAGACTTGAGAGACGTGGGTTCAGTCCCTGGGTTGGGCAGGCCCCATTCCAGGATTCTCGCCTGGAGAATCCCATGGAACTACCCTGTGGTCCATAGGGTTGCAAAGAGCTGGACATGACGAAAGTGACTTAGCATGGATGCATAAGCCACCTATTATAAACCTACTGGTTTTAGTCCACTTAGTCACTGGATATCATTTTGTGCATAACAAAAGTAAATAATTTTAAGAAGGAAATTTTAAAATGAAATAAGTATATAAAAATATACTAAAAATTTTAAAATAAAAATAGCTTTCTTTGGTCACATTACCCCTTGAATCTCAGAATCTTGGTCTGTTCTGTTTGGTGAACACACTTGGACAGTTTTAGAGAATTCTCACACCTACTCATCAGTATTCCAGTTCTAGATCAGAATGGAAAATGTTCCCTGGCCCAAAGATAGAGCTAAACTCCCTAGGAAGTATTCTTGGACTTCTCCAGAAAACTGATTTTCTTGAGCCCCTAGACTGCTTACTGAATTGACTTCATAGATTAGCAATCATGAGAGGGAGGCTTACCGGTGACTGAGAACCTGTGAACTGAGGGGCACCCGCCCAGCTGAGCTCGTTTGCATTTCCCTGAGAAGAGTGTGTCAGTGTGGGAGGGAGGTGCCCGCGGCTGCAGTTCTAGAGGGCCAGTGCCCTTTTGAGCGCAGCTAGAGGCCAGCTACGGTGGAAAGAAGGTCAGTCCGACACCTCCGTGGAAGCCACAGCCTGCAAACCTAACGCTCTTGGTCCCTGGACAAGCAGACCCACGGACAGGACAATAGAGCAAGTGGCCCATCAGATAAAACCAGCGAGACGCGGGGGAGATAGATTAGGGAAGGTGGCAGGGAACAGAAGGAGGGAGCCTGTGAGCTGCCCCCACGATGAAGCTGGAGGAAACACGTGGATTTATCCAGGCTCAGATCTGAATGGAATGCGGCAATATTTCCAGAAACATGAGGCAGTGATTTGTCACCGGGAGAGGAAAGACTGGTGTTGACTTTTACGATGGGAACAGACATTCCTGTCCCCGTCCCACCCTCCTTTATCAGAACGACACTTAGAAACCCTGGCATTAAAATAAAAGGGAAACCAAAGAAGAAGTGGAAGGTGACAGCTGGAGAAAATATCCTGTCAGTAAAGTCTTGGGTGCAGCTCTGAGCCCCACGCCGCAGGATGCATTCCCGCTTTGGCACAGTCAGCAATACCAGAGATGTATTCACTAATCAATGAATATTTAGCGAAAGGAGATACTTGATCCAGAGAGCTGGTTCTCAATATGGACTACACAGTGGAATCACTGAGGAGGTCTAACAAATGCTCACCCTGGTGGAAACCCCTCCTGACATTCTGATTTATTTGGACCAGTGCGCAGCCCAGGCTTTGGGACTTTTTAAACTCCAGGCGATTCTGAGAGGCGTCCGACACTGAGGATCACGGAGCCAATGTGAGATCCAGATGAGCGCAATCAGAGGGAGAGCCGCTGGCTATTACAGTGTCCCCGTCTCCATCCCTCAGTTTCTCACTGGTGTCACTGAGAATGTTAACACGTAGTAGCTCACAAAATTGCCGCTAAGGTGAAATAGGATTATCTATGCAAAAGCACTTGGAAGATTTCAAAGCACTTCACAAATAGGAAGCAGAAATAATTCTCAGTCCACATCTACTGAATAAGCTACTTAACCAGGCATCAGCCAGAATTTTTTAAATGTTTTATTTTGTATCGGAATATAGCCGATTAACAACGCTTTGATAGTTTCAGGGGACTCAGCCATATATATACATGTATCCATTCTCCCCCAAACTCTCGTCCTATCCAGGCAGCTACATAATACTGAGCAGAGTTCCCTGCGCCAGCCAGGTTATTCTAAGAGGAATTAGGGGGAAATCGTGTAAAACATATGCCAGAAATCGTATAGAATATCCTCAAAATTGTGTGGAGTTTTTTCAAAGGCATGACAGTGAGGTGCAATGGACTGTCCTGGGTGTGTGACTGAGCGTCTGTCAAGAAGCTCCTCTCAAGGGCAGAGGTGGATGCTGAAGAAAGGCTAGAAAGAGGGGGACAAAAGAGAGGGAGAGAAGCAGGCGGGGGAGGGAGAGACAGGACTGGAACTGGAGTCCTGGGTGCATTTGCTTACCTGACTTATCCTCCTCCAGGTTAATAAATACCTAATGCAATGCTGAAGGGTTTTTGTTTTTTTCTAATTTTCAATCACAAAGACCCATTTTAAAAAATGCATGTATATACTCTGCTCCTTACTGGTTTACGCACACAGTTGATTTTATTCGTGTATGTGTGCCTTTCTGCCTAAAAGAGATAAAAGTTTATGCCTGGAGAATCCCATGGACAGAGGACCCTGGCGGACTACAGTCCATGAGGTCGCAGTGTCAGACATGACTGAAGCAAGTCAGCACGCGCGCAAAATGTTAACTACTGGGGCTCCCTGGTGGCGCTAGTGGCAAAGAACCCGCCTGCCAACGCAGGAGACGTAAGAGATGCAGGCTGGACGCCTGGGTCAGGAAGATCCCCTGCGGGACGGCCTGGCAACCCACTCGTGTTCTTGCCTGAAAAATTGCACGGACAGAGAAGCCTGGTGAGCTACAGTGACTGAAGTAACATGCCCACATGTGACTCTAAAGAACAGACATGTGCGCGGCGTAAACCTTTCTCAAACAGAAGAATATGTCATATTTTAAGCCCTGTATGTTCACAGAGCACAATTTTGCACAAAAGAAGCTTTAAAAATAACCATCAATTTATATTAAAAGGTCAAACTTTAGTCAATAATGGAGCAATATCAGGACCTATTCTCCATACAGAGTGAAGTAAGTCAGAAAGAGAAAAACAAGTTTCACATATTAATGCAAATGTATGGAATGTAGAAAATGGTACTGATGAGCCAAGTAGAGAACGAGAGTGTGGACTCAGCAGGGGAAGGTGAGGGCGGAATGAACTGAGAAACAGCATGGACATAGATACCCCATCATTTGCAAAACGGAGAGTGGGAAGCTGCAACTAACACGGGGCGCCCAGCCGGGAACTCGTGATGAGGGCTGAGCTGGGGGGAGGGGAGAGAGGCTCAAGAGGGAGGATGTATATATATAGATGGTGGTGCTTTAGTTGCTAGGCCGTGTCCAACTCTTGCGACCCCATGGGCTGTGGCCTGCCAGGCTCCTCTGTCCTTGGGATTCTCCAGGCAAGAATACTGGAATGGGTTGCCATTTCCTTCTTCAATATATATATGCTACTGCTGCTGCTGCTGCTGCTAAGTGGCTTCAGTCGTGTCCGACTCACACACACACATATATATATATATATATTATATATATATATGCATATATATGATATATATATGGTTGAGTTGCTGCACAGCAGAAGCTAACTCAATGTTGTAAAGCACTTTTCCAGCAATTAAAATATAAACATTTTTAAAAAAGAACCTATTTTCCAGAACTAACTAGACAGTCATTCTCAAGAAGATTCCGCCAGAGGGAAAAAAGAAATATCTTTTTCTATGTAAAGGTTCTTTCCAGAGAAATTTCTCAGAATTGTGGTCTTCATCTCCGAACACAGTGCTGTAAGTGCTGCCTGATTTGACCCTGACTCTCCCCCACCACGTTGGGGCTTTGGGGTTTTGCTCTCATGGTACAGAAAACTCCTTATTTATTAAATGTGTTCAAAATAAAATACAAATAGCAAAATTTGCTTCTTTCAAACTGATCGCCGTGTCTCTCAGTTTCTATCTAAGCTATTTTAACAACCTCTTTCAAAATCATCTGCAAAGAATTGAAATGATGAGCCCTTCGGAGTTTGTTTTCCAAAATCTCTGCTTTGTTTTCCCTCTGAAATTCAAAATTACCATCACCACACTGCAGATATACAGTGCCTTTGTCTAGAAAACTCTAGTGGCCAAGTAGAAACGTTTCTTTTCAGATCCAGGAAACGGCACTTTATAATTGAATTGTTTTGAGCAACACAGCTCTGCGTGTTTTATATTGCAGAACAGTGATTTTTCTAGTAGATGGCTTTGACAACACAGCTCTGTGTGTTTTATATGGCAGAACAGTGATTTTCTAGTAGATGGGTCTCATATTCTTATTCTGAAACAAGTTTTAGTTTTCCAACTTCAGTTAAAATCTTTAAAATGTTTGCTTTGGAAGGAATTGCTATACATGGAAGAAAGAATCATGAGCAAAACCTTATCATTTAGGGAAATAGTCCATAAAGAAACTGGATTTCATTATGGCCTGTTTTGTGTAACCAGGCTACAGGTTCAGTTGCTACACACGTCATCAGGGTATTGCAAGTATCTGCTTTTCGTTACCGGGGGGCACAGCCCAGCCCCCTGCGTCTGTGTGCATTCACGCTGTGATTCATTACAATAACAGGAATTTGCTGCTGCTATGATTGAGATAAATCAACTTTGTGGTCTGGGCAGCCTTTTTGATAACCATGGCTCCACCTTAAATTTGCTACATGGTCTTAAGTTGTCTGCAATATAGTCTGACTGAAGAAGCAAACATACACTATATTAGCTTAGGATTCTTTTTTTTTTAAGAAGTAACTGTGGGCCAGGAATTTAACTAGTGCCTTTCCCTATATGTTAATTTATTGAATCATCACAATGGCCTTAGTGGATTTAGCTTTTTCTTATTTGCTTTACGTAGATCAAGGGATTGCTATCCTCAGTTCAATAACTTGCCCAAGGCACACCAGCTGGTATGAAGCTCAGGTAGGCCCCAGGTCCCTGTCTCTGAACAGCTTTTCTGATATACTGCCCCTGCCCCCAACACTGCTGGATCCAAGGTGAGGGCTGGGATCCACCCCCGACTCTTCACTTCTGTCCTGAGGCCTAAAACAGTGGGGAGACTTAGTCTCCCATGCTTTCCTCCACTCACCAGCTATCTGCCCCCAGCTGGGTTCATCACTAGCCATGGCATAGACTGGTCTCTGCAAAGCTGAGGGGAGGCCACCCAACCCAGAGGTTTCTACTTCCTTCTAACTAGGAATGTCGTCTGTGACTTCTCTCTCTTTCTATCCATTTTTGTATTTATTTCCACAGTAGAGAATTTTAATATTTTCTGCGCTGTGTGCTTAGTTGCTCAGTTGTGTCTGACTCTTTGTGACCCTGTGGACTATAGCCTGCCAGGCCTCTCTGTCCATGGAATTCTCCAGGCTAGAATACTGGAGCGGGTTTCCATTACCATACTTATATTTTTAAAAAAATATTTCTTGTTTATCTGAAATTCAGATTTAACTGGGTGTCCTATATTTTTATTTGTTTAGTCTGGTCATCCTAACTAGATGCTAACCAATAAAGAATGCCATTAGACTCCTCAAAAAACCAGGGCACAAACGTGGCGGGGGGGGGGGGGGGGCAGTGTCTGGAGACTGCGCTCTGTCTCCCCCCTGGTGCACTTTTGCTTGAGGCCCAGCATCACGGCCAGCTCACCACTCCTTCCTATGACCTTGGACCGCGCCAGCCCTTGCTGTCCTCTTCATGAGCCTTTGCCCAAGCAGCTCCAACTCGCCCGCCCAATAATCCTGCTTTATAGTCTCCAAAGCCTCATCATATTTATTTATGTGTTTGTCATGCTCAATACTACCCCATTAGAAAGCAGGGACCTAGCCTGCTGGGCATTGGGACAGCCCCCTAAGCAGAATAGTGCACACAGTGGCGCTCCCATTAGCAGCTGAACGAGCAGATGAATAAATTCCCCAGTGCGAGCTTGCACATTTATAGTAATGAGTCTCTTGCACACATTTCCTAGTAAGGCTATGTATCAGTGGTCTTATCAACTACCTCTTCTGGTAGGAAATGCCTCTAGCCGTGTCAAGAACTCCTGGGCAGCACGCTAACACTGCGCCTCCTTCCACTCCAGGGCCGGTCTGCATCACTCCTCTGTCACAACTGTCTTAGAATTCCTCGCGTATCTGTGTTATCTTCCTAGCCAGACTGAGTTCACACAAAGAGCAGCGTGGAGGGAGCAACCAAAAGTCACCAACTCCAGAGCTTTGGGATGCGTTGTGCAGGCGCTCAGGCATTCAGATGCTCCCTAGAGTCTCTGTCTAGACCAGGCTGACTGGGATCAAGTCACGGCGGAGGGGTCATTAGGCAGACGCTGCACAGACACATGTGTGGACAGGGCCGATCAGGAAAGCGCAGCAGCGCCTTGTAACTCCCGGATGGTGTAAGCCAGGTAGGACGGCACAAAGCGGGAGCTAGAGCTCTAGTTACCCCACGGTGACACAGAACGTCCTGGAGTTTGGCGTGGGATGTAATCAGAAAAGCAGAGGAGTTACTGTGTCTATCAATTCTTTCAAGTGTGTCTAAGGAGTGCCAGCTGCCCCACCAGGCACTAAAAATATGGATGAATAAGATGTCCCCCTTACCTCGGTCGGTTTGTTGTTTTCTCCCTCTCTCTGCTCAGCTATGGCGTTCTTGGCCACAAGGACATGTACTAATCACCTTGAATGCCTGGAACCTAAGAGATAGTTGGCTTTAGTAAGGAAGATTCTGCTTGTTTCTTAAGAGAACGAACCAGAACAAAAGGGAGAAAGACTCAGAGCAAAGGAATTTGCCCAATAATATGAGCAAGATATTTTTAACAGCGTCACTTCTCCAGAGACAGAATGGGCTTCCCTTAAAGAGGTTGCGTTTCCTTTTTCTGGACATGGTTGGGCATAGGTTGGGCTGTCTCACGATGAGAAACCTTTAGAGGAAGCTCAGCCCCATTGGGCACGACCGTCAGCTCTCTTCCATCCTAAGGGTTACAGTGCTTGCTTGGTGATGACAGTGCTGTTTCAGATACTCTTTCCAGGGACTGGTATGGAGACGCCAGGTGATTCTCTTGATGTTCATCAATTAATCGGCAAAAGAGGGCAGAAGCACAGAACAGGTCTTTCTGGTGATCAAAGTCTCTATTCATGGATACTGCACTTAGCAAGAAAACAACTTCCATCCATCTTCCCCTTCACTGGCTCGACATCTCGTCCTTCCCTGCTCTCCCTTCACATCTGGCATCTATACAGCGGGACTCCGTCTCCTTACAAGTCACAGCCATGCAAAGAGAAACTCCGCAAGTGCGGAAGGCAGGACTGGAACCTCTCCCCCTGGGGTGCACAGCCTTGCCACAGGCTGTGGTCACATTCCATACCAGTGACATATGTATTTGGAAGGACATGTTCTTTTAGGCATAATAAAATTGAATCTCATCTCCACATCTGGTGCTAAGAAGGAAAACTGCCTTAATTAAACACAGCAGAATCCAGATTTATTGCTCAACACATGGAGTACTCTTAGTCTCCGAGGACCAAATCTGATATTCCAAAAAGACATTTTCCACTGGCACTTGTACACTTGTCCATCTACAGCCTTCAGATGAATGAAACCAAGGAGAACAAATGTGTTCCTCAATTTTCAATATGGTAAAAAGATTTACAATGTAATGAAAAACATAAGGCCAATACAACTAGTTGAAAAGTGAACGCAAAGTCAATTAGCTGTTTCAGCCATATTTCCTTCCAAGCAAGTAGGTGGACTGTTTGTTCCCCGCCTCCCATTGGAAGCATAGACGATTTTCTTTAACTTGCGCTTCAGTATCCTGAAGGTTGTTTTTAATTCCAGGTAGTGAAAACTCTTGGCTGTGGGAAAGAGATTAGAGAAATAAAGGAATAGATCAACAGTACATAAAACTGAAGCCCTGAGAAATGAATTGTTTTCCCAAGCAAACAGGTCTAATCCGGAAAGGAGGAAACACACAGAGTGCCCGGAACAGAGTGAATGGCCCAATTGTACCACAAGCAATTCAGAAAGGCAGGCAACAAGGCTTGCCCATCTAGCAGTTCTCCCCTCTGAGTCATTTCTTTTAAGCACCACTAATAATAAAATGCTGGAATTTTCATTGAACATGAAATAAAAGGCACTTTATAGATAAAGAAATAGTTCAAGTATATATCAGATCCTTACTGTACTGGCCTTGACTTTGATCTTCCTCAGTTTGTTTTATTTATCTCAACCTGAGATTCCACAACACCAAGTTGTGGATGTGACTGGTGATGGAAGTAAAGTCCAATGCAATATTGCACAGAAATCTGGAAAGTCAGGTCCATGAATCAAGGTAAACTGAAAGTGGTCAAACAGGAGATGGCAAGAGTGAACACTGAAATTTTAGGAATTAGCCAACTAAAATGGACTGGAATGGGTGAATTTAACTTAGATGGCCATTATATCTACTACTGTGGGCAAGAATCCCATGGAAGAAATGGGGCAGCCATCAGAGTCAACAAAAGAGTGCCAAATGAAGTACTTGGATGCAATCTCAAAAACGAAAGCATGATCTCTGCTCCTTTCCAAAGCAAACCATTCAATATCACAGTAATCCAAGTCTGTGCCCTGACCAGTAATGCTGAAGAAGCTGAAGTTAAACAGTTCTATGAAGATCTACAAGACCTTCTAGAACTAACACCCAAAAAAGATGTCCTTTTCATTATAGGGGACTGGAATGCGAAAGTAGGAAGTCAAGAAATACCTGGAGTAACAGGCAAATTTGGCCTTGGAGTACAGAATGAAGCAGGACAGAGGCTAACAGAGTTTTGCCAAGAGAACACACTGGTCATAGCAAACACCCTCTTCCAACAACACAAGAGAAGACTCTACACATGGACATCACCAGATGGTCAACACCGAAATCAGACTGATTATATTCTTTGCAGCCAAAGATGGAGAAGCTCTATACAGTCAGCAAAAACAAGGCTGGGAACTGACTGTGCCTCAGATCATGAACTCCTAAATGCCAAATTCAGACTTAAATTGAACAAAATAGGGAAAACCACTAGACCATTCAGACATGACCTAAATGAAACCCCTTATGATTATACAGTGGAAGTGAGAAATAGAATCAAGGGATTAGATCTGATAGACAGAGTGCCTGAAGAACTATGGACGGAGGTTCCTGACATTGTTCAGGAGCCAGCACGAGGAACTCCGCCCATGCCAAAGGTCATGAGGAAGGAGGCTTGGCATACGCAAAGGCGTGATCAAGCCTCAGGAAACCCCCTGTTCCCGAGCATCTAACCCCAAAACCAGAGTCTGTTTTATGCTCTCACCTACACCTCTGACTTTACGGGGGGCTCTCCCCCATAACCGTTTCTCTCGGAGAAGGAGTAAACGTGCGGCTCCAAGGCAATAAAAATTCCTGGGCGTGACAAGAGTGTCTCAGCTTACTTACTCCTCTGAAGGTTATCTAGCCCGCCTGTATAGGTTCATCAGGCCACATGTGATTGTTTACAGCCTCCCAATCTGAGAGGCACGAGATGTTTTAGACTTACTAAAGGCAAATTCTTTTGGGAAATTGTCAGTATAGTGGGTTGGTTAGGAATTATATTGGTGAAGGGTTTTTCATTTGTTGTGCCAATAATTGCTGCTAATTCCCTGCCCTGGGTGGGACAAGGGTGTCTCAGGTCAAACCTCTCTGCTGACAAGACTAGCTTGTGTGACAGGATTATCCATACTGCTGCCACTACTCACATGAGTGTTTACTACCTCTCAACCATAAACAGCACAGAGAGTTTTGGAGTCTTTTGAGAGTCTTCATGAGCATAGGGCTTTTCTCATGGTTGCCGCCAGGTCTCCATATCCTTAGGCACCTGGGAATATATGAATCCATGTAGTTGGAATATAGAAAAGGAAATAGAGTCATTTTTAAGGGGAGCAATACTAGACTTTTTGAGTGAATGAATTTTCTCTTTCGTAATAGATCACTGTACTTTGTTATAAATCACTGTGTCCTTGCTATGTAAAAATGTAACTTTATCACTATCTTAAGACTAAATAGATCGTAAGGGGAACATTGGTGAAAGGATTTTCATGTGTTGGGCTGATGTTTGCTGCTAAATCTCCATATTCCCTGCCCTTATAATGAATATAACTAGCATTTAGGAGAAATAAGTATTCACCTTTAAGATTAATCATGTTAACCTTGGGTTAAATCAATTCCTTTCTTGATTGTAACTCACTACACCCTCACCCTATAGGAATGTAACTTTATTTGGAGGGTGGTGCCTGGTTTAAGAAAAAAACAC
This sequence comes from Ovis canadensis, assembly GCF_042477335.2. Taxonomy (NCBI): domain Eukaryota; kingdom Metazoa; phylum Chordata; class Mammalia; order Artiodactyla; family Bovidae; genus Ovis; species Ovis canadensis. The sequence goes on from NC_091269.1 coordinate 62,601,007, forward strand.
CCTTGGAAAAAATAAGTTTTTTGGTTATCAGAAAAAGCATCATAAAATGTCAGCAGGTCTCATGGCCAGAAGATGATGTAAAATCCCTAACACCTTTTTATGTGAAGCACCTGATTTTGATAAAGGTCAGGACTGCTGACCCCCCACGTGACTCTGTGTTCATCCCTATATGTAACAAAAGGTATATAAGCAAAACCAAAAATAAAGAAATTGGATTAGTTTCCAGAAAGACTGATTCCCCCATGTCGCTTCTTTCTTGCTCCCTGTTTTTCTGGCTGAATTCCCATCTGGAGCATGGATGCTATTCCACATAAACCAAGTTATTCAGCCTCTTTTTCTCCACTAATTTCCCTACTACACTACCCGTTTCTAATCTCTCTATATCTCTGTAATTAAATATGTGTTTTTCCAAGGACACCGACGCCATCCCCACCTTCGAATTCCCTGGATCCACCGGGGCTGGACCCCGGCAGTTCAGGAGGCAGTGATCAAGACCATCCCCAAGAAAAAGAAATGCAAAAAGACAAAATGGTTGTCTGAGGAGGTCTTATAAATACCTGTGAAAAGAAGACTAGCAAAAGGCAAAGGAGGAAAGGAAATATATACCAATTTGAATGCAAAGTTCCAAAGAATAGCAAGGAGAGATAAGAAAGCCTGCCTCAGTGATCAGTGCAAAGAAATGGAGGAAAACAATAGAATGGGAAAAACTAGAGATCTCTTCAAGAAAATTAGAGAGCATTTCATGCAAAGTTGGGCACAATAAAGGACAGAAACGGTATGGACCAAACAGAAGCAGAAGATATTAAGAAGAAGAGGCAAGAATACACAGAAGAACTGTACAAAAAAGAGCTTCACAACCCAGAAAATCATGATGGTGTGATCGCTCACCTAGAGGCAGACATCCTGGAATGTGAAGCCAAGGGGGCCTTAGGAAGCATCACTACAAAGAGAGCTAGTGGAGGCGATGGAATTCCAGTTGAGCTGTTTCAAATCCCAGAAGATGATGCTGTGAAAGTGCTGCACTCAACATGCCAGCAAATTCGGAAAACTCAGCAGTGGCCACAGGACTGGAAAAGGTCAGTTTCCATTCCAATCCCAAAGAAAGGCAATGCAAAAGAATGCTCAAACTACTGCACAATAGCACTCATCTCACACACTAGCAAAGTAATGCTCAAAATTCTCCAAGCCAGGCTTCAACCGTACATGAACCATAAACTTCCAGATGTTCAAGCTGGATTTAGAAAAGCCAGAGGAACCAGAGATCAAATTGCCAACATCTGTTGGATCATTGAAAAAGTGAGAGAGTTCCAGAAAAACATCTACTTCTGCTTTATTGACTATACCAAAGCCTTTGTGTGGATCACAACAATCTGTGAAAAATTCTTCAAGAGATGGGAATACCAGACCACCTGACCTGCCTCCTGAGAAATCTGTATGCAAGTCAAGAAGCAACAGTTAGAACTGGACATGGAACAACAGACTGGTTCCAAATAGGAAAAGGAGTACGTCAAGGCTGTATATTGTCACCCTGCTTATTTAACTTCTATGCAGAGTACATCATGAGAAATGTTGGGCTGGAAGAAGCACAGGCTGGAATCAAGATTGCTGGAAGAAATATCAATAACCTCAGATATGCAGATGACACCACCCTTATGGCAGAAAGTGAAGAGGAACTAAAGAGCTTCTTGATGACATCAAAAGAGGAGAGTGAAAAAGTTGGCTTAAAACTCAACATTCAGAAAATGAAGATCATGGCATCTGGTCCCATCACTTCATGGGAAATAGATCGGGAAACAGTGGAAACAGTGGCTGACTTTATCTTTTGGGGGGCTCCAAAATCACTGCAGATGGTGACTGCAGCCACAAAATTAAAAGACACTTGCTCCTGGAAGAAAAGTTATGACCAACATAGACAGCATATTAAAAAGCAGAGACATTACTTTGCCAACAAAGGTCCATCTAGTCAACACTATGGTTTTTCCAATGGTCATGTATGGATGTGAGTTAAACTATAAAGAAAGCTGCTCACTGAAGAATTGATGCTTTTGAAGTGTGGTGTTGGAGAAGACTCTTGAGAGTCCCTTGGATTGCAAGGAGATGCAACCAATCCATCCTAAAGGAGATCAGTCCTGAATATTCGTTGGAAGGACTGATGCTGAAGCTGAAACTCCAATACTTTGGCCACCTGATGTGAAGAATTGACTCATTGGAAAAGACCCTGATTCTGGGAAAGATTGAAGGTGGGAGGAGTAGTGGACAACCGTGGATAAGATGGTTGGATGGCATCACTGATTTAATGGACATGAGTTTGAGTAAACCCTGGGAGTTGGCGATGGACAGGGAAGCCTGGCGTGCTGCAGTCCATGGGGTCACAAACAGTCAGACACGACCGAACAACTGAACTGAACTGAAACTCCACATCACCACCACAACCATCTCTCAGGCAAGGACCCAACTCCTGACTCCTCTTCAAGGCTCCAGAGTCCCATTTCCAGTGCTTAAGCAGATGTCCGTGCTTATTTACTGGACCTCCCTAACAGGGGTACCACCAGACCTCAAACTCCATATACCCCCAACTCAACTCACGTTTTTCTCCTGCGTGTGCCCCTCCTCCTCTCTTCCCCATGCTGGTCAAGTCTCCCCAGGACCTCAGACTGAGAACTCAGCCATCACCATGATCCTTGGCCTGAATCCACGCCGCCAGAGCTGTGATGCTTCCTGTCTGCACGGACCAGCCTCCCGGTGGTGTCCCTGGCACCCCCATGCAAGACTTCACCTGGCTTCTCCCCTCATCCAGCCCGCATCCTCATAAGCACAGGTGAACAGGTGAACTCCTTTGACCAGGATTCTGACCAGGCTCCTCCAGGTTGGAGCCCATCTTGCCCTGCACTGCTCTGAGAAGGGATCCGATGTGCTCTGCTGTTGTGACAAGACCCGTGACAACTCACAGGGTGTCTCCAGCTTGTTTGCCACCTCGCGAGCACCATCTCTGCCCCTGCAGTGCATTCCTACGTTTGTCTCAGATAACCAGGGTCTGTCCTCCACAGCATACGCTGGCACCTCTCCAGCCATGCCGCTGCCTTCTTGAGAGCATCACATCATTCCCAATTGTCTGTTAAATACAATCCAACTATTTCAGCAAGTAAGACTCTGAAATATCCGATCTACCCACCCAGCTTGCTCAACAGAATCCCCCAACACAGGAGGCTCGAGTGAACTGCACTTCCCTGCCTCTGTGCCATTTGGCACAAATACTGACGCCCCCATGACCTCCAAGTTCCCTTCTCCCTCTGCGGTGTTGCTGCAAAAGCAGGAGTATGGCTCTATTAGCTTCTACTCTCTGCCTATCCCCAGCTCCCCTGGAGCTGACTGTCCCCCACCAACCTCCACAATCCCAGGTTACACACTAAGCCAGAGGAAATGGCACTGTGAGTTGGTATCATTGACTTGGTGCCAAGCAGAAAACAGAGAATTTTCTCTAGTTTATAATAGAGAATGAGTTAATTTCAGTAGAAATCCTGAAACACCCCATGTGACAGATGAATTAAAACCCAGAAAACTCCTAAATCTACAAGCTTTAAGCCTCACTGATCTGTTCAATTCTGACTCTGGAATCTCTGCTGGTGAACTGGAAAGGGAAGAGTTAGGGTTCGGTGTCTATTGTTACCTCATCTCCCAGCAAAGTTTATATGCAGGTTTCTGACCCCGATGGCCAAACAGGTCACATGTTTACCTCTTCCCTCCCCCGATCCCATTGAAATATCTGAAAAAAAAAAAGAAATTAATGGCAAATACTTATAAGCATAAAACGGGAAAGGTTCCCATTAGAGGACCAGAAACTCCAGGGAATTTCTGACTCTTGAGTCAAGGGGAAAGTACAGAAGGGAGGTCTCAGAAGGCACTGGGCCAAATAAAGGAACACAGCAGTACCCCAGGAACACCCCCGCCCCTCATGGATACAGGATGAAAGGGAAAGCAACATCCACCTGGAGCAGTGTTGGTACCGCCCAAGGTTCTCTGTCCCCAGACCAATACCTTTCCTGCTGTCCCTATGGGAAGGGGCCCCAGCCTACCTCTTCTCCAAAGCATCACCCTCCAGGCAGGGAAGAAGAAACTCAGATGAGGGCAGGGTGGAGAGCTTGGCAGAGAAATCAAATGCTGGCTTCACAACCTGTATACTAGTATACAACCACTACCCAATGTTCAATCTAGAACTTCTTTACGAGTGTAAATGATAAAAGGTCACCCCAAATTTGAGGAAAATCAACTGCCTAAGGAAGATACAACAAGCTGGACCTGTGGAATAACTTGCCTTGGAGTAAAGAGAGGAATTGCAGGCAATACAGGACTCAGAAATGTTGATCAAAGGATACAGAATTTCAGCTGTGAACCGGACGGACAAGTCCTAGGAATCTAACGTACAATGTGGTGGCTACAGTTGGCAATACTGATTTACATTCTAGAAATCTGACGTGAACAGGTCTTGATTCTCACCAAAAAAAAAAAAGTTAGCTGTTAATATGTGAAGTGAGAGGCATGCCATTTTAACTTGATTGTGCTGATCACTTCACAGCGTCTACATATATCGAAACACGCTGCGCACCTTTACCATGCACAGTTCCTCGTTAGTCATATCTGAATAAAGCTGGGGGAGGAATGGTTTCAGTCGGCATCCTCAGAGAAATTCAAAAGTAATCATGCGGATTAACACGGAAACAAGGCTTTCTCTAACACTCTTGCTCAAGGATGAGAAGTAAATAATGCCCAGTATATTAATAAAACCCAGCAGAAAGGCCATGCAACGGTGCAAACTAAAGGATATGCACAAAACATCTGTTTAAATGTCAGGAATGAGACAAAATCCATCAGATATTATTACATGTGGATTGAATTCCTGTACAACAAAACAAAAATTTCCCGATGGGGTAAGGGGAGTAGGGAGAATCCAAGATTAATGTTTTATTTATAAGACCAACAACAAATGATACAAAAATACTGATACCTGATTGCATGGTTTGTAAGACTGCATAAATAAATGTGTGTATCATGTAAGTACCAACGAAAAGAAAACCGAAGCATCAGCACTGTAATATAGAACTCAAGCCAAGCATTAAATGAGGGAGAAGCGATTCCTTTCCAAGGGGCTGGTTTGCCTTGTCTTTTGGCCCCGCAGGCTGGACTTCCTGACGGTGCCAGCCCGGTATCTTTACCAGCCGTCCACTGGTTTCCTTTATAGCACCAATCACAATCCTTTCAGACTAACGTTTACTTATTTACTTCATCATTATTTGTTTCCATAAATACACATGTATGAATCATGAAATGCAGGAAACAGGGTTTTTTAAAATTTGCCATTGTATTTCTAGGGCTTGCTTAGCACAGTGCCTAGAACATAAGACACATTCAGTATTTTTAAAATAAACCCCAATATATAACATCACAAACCTTCAAGTACTCAAAAACTTCAAGAATACCTTACTAAAATATATTTTAAATAAAGATAAATTTAACAAAACTACATGATCAAAATAAAATAATTTAGTATAACTCTGAACATAATGCTTCATATAGAAGTAAAACTAAGGATATAAATTTCTTAATTCATTCAACAAATATGCTTAATTCCTATATGAGTCAGATCCTGTCAGGCATTTGGGGCAGAGTTGAGAAGGAAACGGACATGTCTACCTCAATGAATTTGCGCTGAAATGAATCCAGAACTCAGCTAATACAGCCCACCATCAGACCAATCATGTAAATATAAGCATGTGACAATGTGTATATGTGTATTACTATACCCTGACACATAATATAATGGACTCATTATATATCTTTGGAACACTGACAGAAATTGAGCAGGTTCTAGGTTACAAAAAAATACATTTTTTCTAAATTGAAATCCTTCAGACTACTCTCTTTAACCACAATGTAATAAAACCAGAAATTAATAAACAAAGTGTTAGTCACTCAGTCATGTCCGACTCTTTGCGACCCCATGGACTGTAGCCCAGCAGGCTTCTCCATCCATGGAATTTTCCAGGCAAGAGTACTGGAGTGGGTTGCCATTTCCTTCTCCCGGGGATCTTCCCGGCTCAGGGATTGAACCTGAGTCTCCCGCATTGTGAACAGATGCTTTACTGTCTGAGCCACCAGGGAATCTGGGGGAATCAGGAATAAACAAAGAGGAGCCAACAACTCTAAGTATCCGGACATTCAAATAAATCTGAAGCCAAACATGGAACCAAAATTGTAACTAGACCACACTTAGGATATTCTGCGCATAAACATATGGGGTTTAGTCAAGGCAACACTTAGAGGGAAAATTTACAGAATTAACTACTTTTTAGAAGAAAAATAGTAAAATAAATGAATTAAGTGCCCAACAAAAGATATAGCAAAAAGATAATGAAATAAGCCAAATAAATATGAAAAAAATTAACAGTAAACTCAGAAATTAAAAAAATAAAGGGGAAGATTACTTAATAGATGAGTAAAATGAAGAGCTGGTTATTCTTGAAAATTAAACATGAAACAGACCTAAGTCAGGTCAAGAAGAAAAGAGATCACAACCACACCTGAGTACGGATTCTTCTTGCTCCAGTAGAAGGAATTCCATAATAATAACCTGAAAAAGACATGTTAGATCATATACACCATATCATATTATAATAAAGGACCACAAAATTATTTTATGGCTTTGAAGGAGAAAAAAGTATTTTTTTTGCCTTCTAACTGAGCAATCACCAATGAAATATCAATAACTGACAAATTTGGGAAATGTTTGATTAACATTTATAACACATGCAAAAGCTTTCTTAGAAATTTTTCCTAGGTTATGTAAAATAAAAGCCATTTTTCTACAAAATACTGTGGAAGCTGGCATCTTTAAAGATCTTTTTCTCATTGGAGAAATTACTAAAGATGCCTGATGGGTATATGATACTTATTATATTTACATCAAATGTTTGCCTAAATATAATGTTCAGAAGTTTAGGGTCTTTGTATTGCTGTGTGATCACAGTTCATTTTTCAAATAGCACTTTGTTTTTTTCTCTGCGTACAAACGAAACATGGACTCACTACCCAAAATGTGAATGTTCTAGGCATGTATAAAAAGATACTTTAAATTCAACCACTCAGAGAAAAATGTCACACACTCATATCTAAGTTTTACAACATTTATATATTCTTTCATTGTTAAATTTTATATAAAATTATATTTGATATATATTGAATCATTATGTCAACATTTCAATAAAAAAGCAAGGAAATGAAAAAAAATACACTTGATAGATATCATTAAGATTCATTTAATAAAATAATATCCCTTCATGAATGTGGAAAAAAAAAGAAAGAAGAAAGGGTTTGTAAACACAGACACAGTGGAGGCTAAATAGCTATAAGAGAGCACTATATTCAACCCCATACAACAGATGTGATTATGAACTGAACAGTTTTTTAAGAAATCAAATATAAACAAAATTAAGCCAAAATTACAGAACTTGAATAGACCACAGAGAAGCTACTGGGCTCAGCCGTGTAGCTCAGAACCCAGACCCTGGTGTCTGGACTCTGCCTGGAACCTCCCTGCAGCCTTGGGTCACTGCTTTCAGTCTCTCTAATGACACTTCCCGGAGAAGGCGATGGCACCCCACTCCAGTACTCTTGCCTGGAAAATCCCATGGACAGAGGAGCCTGGTGGGCTGCAGTCCATGGGGTCGCTAAGAGTCGGACACGACTGAGCGACTTCACTTTCACTTTTCACTTTCATGCATTGGAGAAGGAAATGGCACCCAAACTGGAGGCTGTGTGGCCCAGCGTCTGTTTCAAAGCTCAAGCAGTTGTATCTGGCTGTCAAAGTCTGGGCCACGTGGCCACACCATAGCTCAAAGGAGCCTTGTCACATCTCCTGTGGAAGGTGGGCTCTGTGCATAGATGCACAAAGCCTCTGCCTAAAGACAAGTGTGGGATTCAGAGACTCGATAATCAGAACACTCAGTCACCGTGGTGGTTAGATAAAATCTTTACTGGGGAGTAAAGCAGATTCTAATCAGCATTTCAGCAACCTCATCCCAGTGCCCAGGCAGCTGTAAAATAGACACTTTTCTACCCTCTCAAGTTCAGTACCACCCCTGGAGGGTTTGCGTCCATATCTGCATCTCACCCTGGTTTCAGCCAACACTTACTTACGGAGTTCCTGATGTGAGCAAGGTGTGATTCCAACTGTTCTGTGTCTCCACCTATACACCTCCTATGATCTCAATGTCAGCAGGTCTCAAAGCTGACCATGACCTCCTTTATCTCTGCAAAATAAGGAAAATCAAAGGACTCAATAAAGAGATTACGAGGTTTGAATGGGGTCAGGCATGCAGCACTGTGCCTGAAACGCGATTAGGGATGAATAAATATTAGTCTTATATATTATCTTTATTATTATCCTTTCTTGCCTCCAACCTGATCCTCCCACATCCCTATAAACCCACTTGACCTCCATGTAGTTTTCGACCCCTCAACACCTTCACACGCCACCTGCTCTGTGAAGGGCTGCGGCACCCAGGCAGAGCCCTCTCTCTGGACTGCAGTGCTGAGACAGGCTCTCTGGACACTCCTAATTACCAGTCACAGAGCTCCAGCCATATTCCCCTCCTTTTGTTCCCTGAACACTCCAAGATCTTTCATGCCTCTGGGCCTTTATTTGTACAACCCTCTCTACCTAGAAGCTTTGGCCCCAGATCTTTGCCTGGCTGCACCCTTATCTTCTTCAGTTATGAGTTTATCCCTCCTGTCCTTTGAGAGAATTTCCCTAATCACTGTACATGAAACACAGCTCTCTTCCTGCCCCATCGCGCAATCCTCTCCGCGTTTCTCACCTATTTCTTCGCTATTAGCAGTGCTACACCAGTTTCAGGTGTAAACAAAGAGACTCAGTTACGCACATACATGTCTCTACACTTTTCCAAATTCTTTCCCAATTTGGTTGTTACGTAATACTGAGCAGAATTCCCTATGCTACACAGTAGATCTTCGTTTGTTATCCGTTTTAAATAGAGCACATAGATTTAAATACAGCAGTGTGTTTGTATCATCGCCTGCAATGATTCTTCTCCATTAACCCAGATATGGTCTATCTTTCTCGCATTAGAATATAAGCTCAGTGAGATAAGCAAGCTTAGTCCCAGGACTCCAATAAATGACACATGGATGGATGCACGCATTCAGGAGTCAACAGGCACTTCTGTTATTCTGTTATAACACTTAAAACCTAAGTGACTCTCTGCTTGATGCATTAGAATGAGTGTTGAAAGACAGAGGCTGCGTCCCTGTACACTTCATGCCTAAAACTTGACACAAGCTTTCTGCAGACTTATTTTAACTCATTTTCTTTGTACCGACACGAAGAAAAAACATGGGGCACTGGGGCACCCCATCGTTAACGGGTAGGAACTCAGGCCTGCTGTAGAGTCAGAACTGAGAAACCAAGGTGCCAATAATTAACACGTGGCTATTAGAAATAGGATGGGGGCCCAGAGCCGAGTAACAGGAGGGATTCTGTGGTCGTGTCGTTTCGCTTTGTTTTGCTTTGGTTTTTAAATAAAGGAAATGATGATGTTGGCAAGTTGCTGATTACACAAGGAGAGGGCTGCAATTCAACGCAGGCTGATGCCCCTTCCAGCTCTGATACCATCATTCCAGAATTTTGAGCCCTTCCCTTTCTTTCTAAAGCAGAAACCTGATCATGCAGCTCCCCTGCTGAAAAGCCATCAGGTTCCGACTGTCACAGCAAAAGGCAATTGGAATCATGGGCACGTCTCCCTCACCACCACCGCCTCTCTCCCTCCAGAGCCCCCTCTGGTTTATGCGCCAAGGGTCCTTGCTAAGGTGCTCCGCTCCTTCACCCTCAGGTGGCTTGTCTCCCAAACAGCAGGGACCGAGTAAAGATGTGATGTGTGACTTGCCTTTGCTGGCTTCTATGTTCCTCCTGGTCCATTACCTGTTGAAATTCCCTTAACTACACTGTCATTGGACTTGGAAATGATTTTAAACCAGACTGCTTTAAGACTGCTGTCCCTTGGGGTAAGAGCCTGGCCTTGCACTGGCTGTTTGCCATGCAGACTGCCGCTGCTGCTGCTAAGTCGCGTCAGTCGTGTCCGACTCCGTGCGACCCCACAGACGCAGCCCACCAGGCTCCCTTGTCCCTGGGATTCTCCAGGCGAGAACACTGGAGTGGGTTGCCATTTCCTTCTCCAGGGCATGAAAGTGAAAAGTGAAAGTGAAGTCGTTCAGTCGTGTCTGACTCTTGGCGACCCCATGGACTGCAGCCCACCAGGCTCCTCCGTCCATGGGGTTCTCCAGGCGAGAGCCCTGGAGTGGGTGCCGTCACCTTCTCTGGCCAAGCAGATTAGTTCTGGATTTACCCCATTGTTTTTGTACCTTCCTCGGACTTGGTGAGCACCCCCATACTTCAGCCGAGAGTAAAACACTCCTCACCCCTCCCCGCCCCACAGCCCTGTCAGGCGCCTCTTCACTCAGCCCTGCAGAGAGAGCACGCCTCCCTCTGTGTGCTGCCTGCACAGCGCTGGAGTGCCCCAGCTCCCCTTCTGCTGTCAGCATCAGGAGCACGTCTACTGTCTGTCTTTTAATGCTTCCTGTTCTAGGGATGAGCACTTAGCACAGAGATCAGCCTTAAATAAGGAGAAGGAAATGGCAACCCACTCCAGTGTTCTTGCCTGGAGAATCCCAGGGACAGAGGAGCCTGGTGGGCTGCCGTCTATGGGGTCACACAGAGTTGGACACAACTGAAGCGACTCAGCAGCAGCAGCTGTTTTTAACTTATGTGCAGAGTACATCATGTGAAATGTTGGGCTGGATGAATCACAACGTGGAATCAAGGTTGCTGGGAGAAATATGAAGAACCTCGAATATACAGATGATACCACTTTAATGGCAGAAAGTGAAGAGGAACTAAAGAGCCTCCTGATGAAGGTGAAAGAGGAGAGTGAGAAAAGCTGACTTAAAGTCAACTTTCAGAAAACGAAGATCACAGCATCTGATCCTGTCACTTCATGCCAAATATACGAGGAAAATGTGGCAACAGTGTCAGATTTCATTTACTTGGGCTCCAAACTCAATGCAGACGGTTAGTGCAGCCACAAAATTAAAAGATGCTTGCTCTTTGGAAAAATAGCTATATCAAACCTAGACAGTGTTTTAAAAAGCATAGACATCACTTTGCCAACAAAGGTCCCTATAATCAAAGCTATGGTTTTTCCAGTAGTCTTGTATGGATGTGAGAGTTGGACCATAAAGAAGGCTGAGCACTGAAGAACTGACACTTTTGAACTGTGGCATTGGAGAAGACTCTTGAAAGTCTCTTGGACTGCAAAGAGATCAAAGTCATCAATCCTAAAGGAAATCAGTCCTGAATATTCATTGGAAGGACTGGTGCTGAAGCTGAAGCTCCAGTACTTTGGCCATCTGATACAAAGAGCTGACTCATTGGAAAAGACCCTGATGCTGGGAAAAAATGAGGGCAAGAGGAGAAGGGGGTGACAGAAGATGAGATGATTGGATAGCATCACTGACTCAATGGACATGAATTTGAGGAGATTCAGAGAGATGGTGACGGACAGGGAAGCCAGGCATGCTGCAGCTCATGGGCTTGCAAAGAGTCGGACACAACTTAGTGACTGAACAACACCACAAGGCTATTTCTTATCTTTTCCTTGTCTATCTTTAAAATTATTTTTGGATAAATAATACATAGACAATGTAAAATAAAAAAGCATTTTTGGTTCAGTTCAGTTCAGTCGCTCAGTCTTGTCCGACTCCTTGCAACCCCATGAATCGCAGCACGCCAGGCCTCCCTGTCCATCACCAACTCCCCGAGTTCACTCAGACTCACGGCCATCAAGTTGGTGATGCCATGCAGCCATCTCATCCTCGGTCGTCCCCTTCTCCTCCTGCCCCCAATCCCTCCTAGTATCAGGGTCTTTTCCAATGAGTCAACTCTTCTCATGAGGTGGCCAAAGTTTCTGGTTAAGAGGTACAGAATTGGAAGCGTTTAACTGCATATGGATTTTATCTGGCTTCCTAGTATTTGTCATGCACAGTACTCACATCCAGGTGGTTTAAAACATACTCCCAGGAAACTTCATTATCTCTTTAATTTGCTCAATAAATTCAGGATCTCTTTCTTTTGGCATCATAAATGTGTTATTCCCAACATGTACGTGAATACAATACAGTCAGCGATGAAGTGTCTAATTAGTCTAGCTCTTCAGTCTCCTTACCTGTAACATTAAGATGAGGAAAACTGAGTCAGCATGAGTGATCTGCCCTAAGTAACAAGCTAGGAGGCAGAGACAGGCCTGGGAGCAGGCACCACAGCCATAAGCACTATGCTCTTAGCCCTTAGCCCTCCAGCTCCGGGGCTGAGTTCTACCCTGCTGGGTGAAGCAATCACACACACAGGCTAGGTGAAGGACAGAAAGCAAACCGTGGCTTCAGAAACAGTGGTGTCTAATAACCAGTAATACACAGATCCTGCCTCAAGTCACCGTCAGCCCCCCATGCTTAGAGAGGCAACCATGCCCAGGGCCCCAGTCAAATGGGAAAAGCAGTGGTGCTCGGCCAGCAGCTATCCTGTGTGCGTGCTACACCCTGAGGTGGGGCTGCTGTCAATACTGGACAAGAAGGCCTGATCCTGGGTCTGAGGGGCCCCCTGCTCTCCAACACCTATCGCTTCCTCCTGCTCCAAGGAGACCTCCCCTCACTCCAGCCACACAAATCAGAGGAAGTGACCGAGAAAGGCATCAGGCCGTGAGGCCCGATCAGGGGCCACAAGCCGTGGCTCTGGCTCCCACATCTGTGATGTGCGCAGATAATTTCAGAGAACGGAAAGAGAGAAGGGGCCACTGCTGGCCTTCCTGTGCTCCCCAGGAAGCAGGAAGCAGGAGGTTTCCACCACACAAAGGAGAGAATGAGTGAGTAAGCGTATTCCAAGGACGCTGCCCACAAGCATGTCTGGCTCCACCAGAGCCCTGAGGAGGACGTCTGAGGCTATTCCCTCCTCCTGGCAGTGCTGCCAGGCACAGGGTGCCAAAGAGGAGTCTGCCAGAGGGAGCTTCTGGAAAGTTTCTAACAGCTGGTGTTTCAAGTTTGCCCTTTCCTGTTCCCCCAGAAAGTTAAAGAATATGGACATAAATCGGTACTAAAAGCATAGAAGGGCCTGTAAGTGAAGCCCCAATTCAATCAGGCAGAGTACGCCTGATTTGTTCAGTCCAGAGAGCCAGCCTCCCTCCGGGAATAATGCACAGCCTTCTGAGGGTAACTGTTCAATCTGTCTCATCCCTACTGTTTTCCCTGGCTTCTCTCCTAGACGGTCTCTGGGTGTGTGCGGGGAGGAGTCACATGGTTTGACAGCAGTGGAGGGGAGGTAATGAGTTCCAGAGTCTATGCTAAGCTGCCAAGGAACTACTCTAGTGTCTGAAACTGTTGTCGGCCCCATGCTAGGAGCCAGATGCCTGTGCAGCAGTGAAGCCTGTCCTTCCTGAGCTCAGTCTCCTCCTGCACTTCCTCTCCGCTGATCCCACTAACCACAGAACATCCCTCGACGCTGCCATACTCACTGTCTCCCCTGGACAAGCTCCTGACGTTCACTGACTGCTTCCCTATCGTCATGAACACACTGGCAGAGCCACTGACTCTCAGCCCAGCATCCACTCCAAACAGGAGCCCCAGGGTGGATGAGGAATCTAGAGGCCCTTCTCTGGCTGAGCCTGCCATGCATGACAGTTGCCTCCCAGAGCCCCAGACGGGGAGCTCCCCCACACACCCTAGGTGTCCCCACCTGCTGACCCAGTGCCTCTGCTTCCCTGGGTGAAGTCAGGGGAGCAAGGATCAGCGCGCTCATCTGCCCCTCCTGCCCCACTCCGCCTCCAACCCTCTACCAACAGAGTATAAGAATCCCACCTTACCCTGCCTTCATCAGTACACCCTCCAGACTCGTGGTTAATCCTTCAGGGCAGGTTTCTTCTCAGCACTGTAGGAACATCTCTGTCTAGGAGAGAAAGTTATGTGTATGGAACACATCAGAAAGAGAGCACATTTTTCTTAAAAAAAATAAATAAATAAAATAAAGGATCCTCCCTTACACTGTCTGGCAGATTCCACAGAAAGAGCCCCTTCTTGAAGCTGGAGCCAGAATCCCACCCAGAGTGTCCTTTCCAAGGGATGCTCAGTTCAAGAGGACCAGGTTCCAAGAGCAAAAGAAGGCTTAGTCCACCTGGGGGACCCTGGCTTCTAGAACGCTTCGTGGGTAAGCCCTCAGCTGTCCCATCCCTCTCATGGGTGACATTTGGCCCTAAAAGAGCCAACGCAGCCACTGTCCTGGGGTCTAGTCAGTATGTTCAGCGGGTAATCAGAGAATGATGGGGACGCCAGTGACGTGATGGGGACGCCAGTGACGCGCAGGCCTGAGCACCTCGCTCGCACACAGTGTGGGGATAGGCTATGCCTCCTTGCAGGCGAACTGTAGTGCTGGGACATTGAGTTGACCTGCCCCTGCTGGGGAAAGCACAGAGCCCTGGAAGCTTCCGTTTCCAAAGCAAAAGAACAAGAACATCTCCCGGGTTGTGAATACTCGTCAGGAAATAGCCACAGGGCCCTGCCTGCCAATTCTGCTTTGAAGACAAATGGCAAAAACAAACAAAATCCTAAAACAAAGACTATAAACCACTAAGAAAAATTATTTCAAGGAGGGGTTGTAAAGAGACTGCCAAGGAGGATTTGAAAAAAAAAACTGAGGTGTGTTATAAATCAACGGTTCTTTTATGGACCTGCCGGTGTTCCAGGTTGCAACAGGGAGGGTCACTGGGGGGATGCAATCGTTCGAAGTAGAAATGCTTAGCCCCAACTTGGAGCTCAGGGAGGAGAAAATGCCAGTCGATTTTCTCAGAATGTCTCATTAGCTGAGATATTCAGAGGAGACCTTCGAGTTCCAAGAACAAGACAGGGTGAGCCGATCGCCGGTGCTGGTGAAGCCACACTTTCTATCGACACTGGGGTGACTTTGCTTCAATGCACCCCCAGTTCTTCCTTGCTTCAGAAAGGCTTTGGGCCAAAGGAAAAAGCAGAGAGATCTGAGTGGACAGATGTTTGAATCTTGACTCAGCGGCCACTGAGAACTGGAGGGTGTGGCCTGGCAGACTGGAGGGAATCCAGCAGGGCATTTAGGATAACTGGGGGAAAAGCCAAGAGACTGAATGGATCTCATAGCTGGAGTGAGGAAGACAGGAAAAAAATTTTTTCTTTATCTGGCTTTGGAGGATGGGGAAGTAGACGCTGGCCAGGAAGGCATGAGGATTAGAGGTGAGCATCGTATCTCCCAACTCCACGCCAGCTCCCAACCCCCAAAGCTGCCTTCAGCAACCCTGTTCTCTGCGCCGGGCCCCATGCCAGCGTCTGGAGGAAGGGGCGTGGCGTCTTGGTCGCGGTGGCCCATGGGGTGCCCGTCATCCATGGCTATGGCTGACCTTGGCCTTTCTGTGCGCTGACCTTGCCCAGCCGTTCCCTCAGCTCCTGTTCCTGTGCATGCCAATTCATTTCAGTTCTCTGTGTGAGTCTCCCTTCGTCCACTTGGAAGAGGCCATGCTCTGCTGTAACTCTGAACGCTTCACCTTAAGGCTGTTTTCAGGCCAGTTCTATTGGCCCATCCTCAGTTCAGGAACATTGGGAACGTCCTCCTCTTCTCTGCAGGTAAACCTGCCAGCCAAGTAGGCGAGTTCAGGTAGATCTGAGGAATGCAGGCTTTGCCCACCAGGACGACGTCCAGGATTGAAGGCCACACTGTGAAACTCTCGGTCATTGTGTTCTTAGCACCGAGGAGATAACCCCACTTCCTAGTCCAAGAACAACACCCAGCTCCTTGTCTGGACAGTTCTCACTTACAGGCTCACAATACTCATTGTTTTCGTTTACTTCCGAACCGGCGACCTTGAGCAGCTATTATTGAGTGTGGTTATGCACATAATGTAATTATAACTTGTGACTATTGTTGCTTCCCTCCAGGTCCACTACCTTTAGCCTTGGTCCTCATTATCTCTCACACTGACTTTGCCTTCTTGAACTGTCTTACTGTGTGTGTGTGTATGTGTGTGCGATGGGGTATGTGTATGCTTGGTGTGTGTGGGGGGATTGTGGTGTTCGGTGTAGTGTGTGTGTGGTTGTGTATGTGGTGTGTGTATGGGGAGGTGTGTATGGTGTGTGTGTGTCTGTTTGTGTATGTGTGGTGGGATGAGTGTGTCTGACCCTTTTGTGCCCTCAAGGGCTGTAGCCCGCCAGGCTCCTCTGTCCATGGGGTTTCCCAGGCAAGAACACTGAAGTGGGCCGCCATTTCCTGCTCCAGGGGATCTTCTTAACCCAGGGACCAAACCCACATCTCCTACGTCTCCTGGCAGGTGGCTATTTTACCACTAGAACCACCTGTGAAATCCTGCCCTGGAGGATGAGACTTTGGGGCAAAAGCTGCCCCACACCTGTTCTACTCCGGAAAGGTGTGAGCAGACCTGCCACCCAGCACCTGCAGCCGGCTCTCCAGGACCCCGGCCACAAACGACAGGTCAGCACTTCCCTTTCCATAGCTATTTGACACGTGCATGTGGGGGACATTCCAGACCCACTGGATCTCTTCCCCTTCTGGCCACACAAACTACTTGAGACATCAATCTTGTCTTTGAAAATATCTATCATAAAGGTAAGAGCTTTTGTGATCATTTTTATATCTATGTAGCTAATGGGAGTTCTGAAAATTTGAAACAAATCATTAAGTATCAAGTGAAAGAAACAATGAAATCATTTCTGGCATCTCATCTCATAATCATTACCACCAGCCTGTATATGAAATCTCACTGTATCCTTCCAATGACACCATGTATAGTTATTACTATCCATTGCTTACACATTGAGGACTTGAGGACCAACTCACCCAGGATCACAGGTCCTGGCAGCCAAGACTGCAAATTCCATCTTTTTCTATGGAATGAATACATTTGTTAGGTGGTGGTTTAGTTGCTAAGTTGTGTCCAACTTTTGCGACCCCATGGACTGTAGCCTCCTCTGTCCATGGGATTCTCCAAGCAAGAATACTGGAGTGGGTTGCCATTTCTTCCTCCAGGGATCTTCTTGACCCAGGAATTGAACCTGGGTCTTCTGCATTTGTTTAGTAAACGTGAAATAAAAACTCCTTCACTGACCATGTTGGGAGGTGGTGATAACATATCAGGCGACAGGAATGGCAGCATTTTAAGTGCCTGGGAAATTGGGCTGGGAGCGGGTCGGGGCTTATCATATGAGTCTCTTTGGAACAATCTCTTAATAAAGGGAATTTGATGGCAAAAAGGACATTAGATGTTACCCAAACTTACCAACCAAGCAATGCTCCTGCCTCATCCTGAATAACCACCATGAATACATGACCTTACAAGACAACTTGATCACATTATGTCTGGCCTGAGAAGTGGGCAGTTCTTTCCTCTATATGCTTGGATGAGATGCAGTTAATCTCTTTCACATGCCAGAGTCACAGACATTCTTGTTCAGTCCTGGACTGTGACCAACATATTTTCTATTTTGGTCCATTTTATATCAATCCCACATTAAGGCAGGCAGCATCAACTGTCTCACTGAAACACCTCTGGACAATTTCCAGTTCCAAAAGATATCAGTCCTTTGAATACATTTGTTCATCCAGGTGCGTACAAGCCTATCTTTTCACTTACCATTGAACAAGCGGTAGTCAGCGTCAAGTGTGTGTTAAGTGTTGGCTGTCGTGACAGTGAATGAGATAGTTATCTGAAGCAGTGAACAGAAACATTAAGGGTCCTTGTTGGTGGCTTGAAACCCTAACATTCAGACAAATCCAACTCTCCCAGGTCAGTAATCCTGTCAAATAAAGAAAAGTATGCATTTAACATAACTCAATATTAATGGTCATACGAAACCCACAAAAGCAAGTGATGATTCCTGCTTTATCTTACTGTGCTTACAAGCTATCATCTCCAAAAGTCCACCCTGGAATATGTCCTGAGACCACTGTTCCCATTGATCTGTTGTTTAAATAGGTCATGTCACTTTGCTTTACCTTGTTGTAGCTGTGTTTGGCGTAGGTGGCAATGGATTTATCTGCCTAATTTGTTCTCACACATATCACTTTCTTCAAGCCTCCGTGTAAACTCCTCAGTGGTATGAAAGTGACCATACTGGGCAGGCTGGGAAATATGCCTTAGCAAAATAAATTCCGGGCCCAAGGGGCAAGGGAAGGTGAGCGGCTTATGGGCCAGAAGTGGTCACAGGGGAGTGAGACTTATAGACAAAGGAAGCAGCAAGTGCAGAGGCTCCGCAGAAGGCGAGATCGCGGCGTCACGCAGAATAACGTCCCGTACAAGCCCCATGAGAGGAAAGTTGCCATGTGTAAGACCAACACGCAAAAAAACTAGATTCACCATGCACAATTAACTACAAGGTGTATTTTAAAAAAGAAGATTTCATTTATAGTAACAAGAGACCATATGAAATCTGGTTTTAAGAAAGAATCCAACAGAAGAGACACAAAACCATTATGGAGAAAATTTTTAAACTTTTTTGAAAGACACATAAGAAGACTTGAAAAACCAGATTGGACATCGAAGTTATGGTCGTAAACACTTAGTACTGTATAGAGGTCAATTTCTACTCAAATAAATCACCTATGCAATGAAATTCCCATCACAGTTCCAAACAGCATTTTCACAGGACTTCCTGGAGCGATCTTATACAGGTCACTTGGAAGAGTAAAGGTACAAAAAAGCCAAAACAATCTTGAAGTCAGAATAAAAAGAATGAGGAAAGAATCTGACATACAACATCAGCTATGACTTTTTTAAAGCTCTAGTGATTAAAGTAGTGTCACATTAACCTACGGACTAACTTGACAAAACAGAGAGCTCAGAAGCAGACCTTCACGTTTATGGGAACTTGAGATGTGTCATAGAAGGAGTTATAAATCAGCTGGGAAAGGGCAGGCTATTCAGTCAATGCTGCTGTGATAACTGGTTACCATACGGTAAAGGCAAAACTCACCAACTTCATATCAATTAATTTCAGATAAACTAAAGATTCCACAGCTTCCTAGAACTGTGATCTACAGCAAGTTGCCTAGCGTCCTTGCCCACCAGCTTCCCCATCTGTCAGATGTGAACAACACTACCTAAGTCTTAAGGCTACACATGGGCTTCCACAGTGGCTCAGGCAGCAAAGAATCTCCCCGCAGTGCAGGAGACCTGGGCTCCATCCCTGGGTTGGGAAGATCCCTTGGAGAAGAGAATGGCTACCCACTCCAGTATTCTTGCCCGGAGAATTCCATGGACAGAGGATCCTGGTGGACCCCACTCGATGGGGTCTCAAAGAGTCAGACACGACTGAGAAACTCACTCACTCTCCATTTTCATGAGGTTGTCTTGCAGATTGAATGAGGTGGTCCTTTGGAAAGCACTTAGAACAACACCGTGCACAATAAAGTGTTTATTAAACAAATTAAAAGACGAACCTAAAACTTCTGGAAGAAAATACATGCACATATCTCTATGACATCAGGGAAAGTGAGAAATTTTTCAGCTAGATGCAAAAATCAGGAACCTAATGGCAAAGATAAAGGAGTGTGACTACATTAAGTTCACAAATCTCCACAACCTAAGACATCATAACTAACATTTAAAATCAACCCAAGATTGAGAAAAGATGGATGCAAGAGGCATAACAAGCAATATACTAAGTATATAAAGGAATTCCACAGTTAAAAAACAGGATAATCTAACAGAAAATTGAACAAAGGATATGGATAGACAGTTCAAAGGACAGGAACTTCAAAAGGTCGGTATAGTATGAATTGGGTTCAACTGCACTGGCAATCAGGGAAACACAACTTGGAACAACTACACAATTTCCCTTAACATCCATTAGCCAGCAATCCTTGTGAGGAAAGTAGAGACAGAAGAATGCTCATATCCTGCTGGTGGGGCTGTGATTGAGACAACCATGTCGAGAGAAATGGGGCAATATCCAGTAAATTTAAGGCTTAGCAGAGCACAGAACCCAGTATAACTCCCCTACTATCACAAAGGTTTCCCATTTCTGTCTTTCCAGATATGCTTAAATCAAAAGTCTTGGAGGCATCCTGATTTCTCTGTTTCTCTCATTCCGCATCTGGTCACTCAGAAAACCTACTGGCTTTATGTCAAAATATATCCAGAATCCTACCACGTCTCAACCTTCAGGCCCAAGGCCCCATCTTCTGCTTCTGGGACCTAACAACCCCTGACTGGTCTATGTGCCTCCACACTTTCTGCCTTTTAGTGAATTCTCAGCATATTAGCCAGAGCAGTCCTATAAGGACTCAAGTCAGATCAAGTTACTCCCATGTTCCCATGGTTCCTCATTTTATTCAGAATAAAATGGCATCAAAAGCTCGCGAGTCTGCGACCGGATTTCCGCAAGACTCGCGTGACCCACGTTCTGACGTCATCTCCTCCGTTCTCCCCGCCCCCTGCCCCCCCTGCTCTTAGCACGTGGACTTGTGCGCTGGTCTTTGAATTTGGGCTGTGCTTCCGTTGCATCGCCGTTGCACTTGTGATTTTGTGTGACTGGAATGCTTTTCCCTCGTAAATCTATAACCCTTGGTAACCTTACACAAATGACTCCTCAGTGAAGCCTTTCCTCCGCTCAAATAAGTTCCGTCAGCGCTTTTCCACAGTCTTCCAAAAACACATACTCACATAATCCATAATATTCCCCGCCTCATTGTTTACTATTGGTCTTTCCCCCTTTTTTTCTAAGTCTGTCTCATCCCTATTAAATGTAAGCTTTGAGAGGACGGGAGTTTTTGTCACTTCATGGCAAATGGAGGAAAAGTGGAGGCAGTGACAGAGTTTATTTTCTCGGGCCCCAAAATCACTGCAGATGCTGATTGCAGCCATGGAATTAAAAGACGCTTGTTCCTTGAAAAGAAAGCTATGACAAACCTAGAGAGCATATTAAAAAGCAGAGACTTTACTGTGCCAATAAAGATCAGTCTAGTCAAAGCTATGGTTTTTCCAGTAGTCATGAGCGGATATGAAAACTGGATCATAAAGAAGGCTGAACACCGAAAAATTGGTGCTTTCTAATTCTGGTGCTGGAGAAGACTTTTGAGAGTCCCTTGGACTGCAAAGAGATAAAACTAGTCAATCCTAAAGGAAATCAACCCTGATTCATCGGAAGGACTGATGCTGAAGCTGAAACTCCAATAATGAGACCACCTGATGTGAAGAGCTGACTCATTGGAAAAGCCCCTGATGCTGGGAAAGAAAGATTGAAGGCAGGAGGAAAAGGAGGTGGCAGAGGATGAGATGGTTAGATGGCATCACCGACTCAATGGACATGAATTTGAGCAAACTCTGGGAGACAGTGAAGGACAGGGGAGCCTGGCGTGCTACAGTCCATGGGGTTGCAAAGAGTCAAACATGACCTAGCAAAGGAACAACAACATACTAATTATAAAACTACAATCTTCCGGGCACTGTATTAGGGCTGGTAAATAGAAATGGCGGGGCGGGGGGGGGGGGGGGGGGGGGAGTGGAGTAGGACGGGGGGGAGGGAGTAGAGCGGGGCGGGGCTTTGGGGGAGAAAAAGCCTCATTGTCAGGGAACTACAACTATCTGGAGGAAAAAAATCAGCTAATAGACACATATATGAGTACAGAATTTAAAATAATTAAGGATGCTATGAAAGAAAGTTCTGCTGTTTCCACCTCACCAAGCTGGAAATCTTAGCTGTGTTTTTAGGTGCTATATTAGTTGTGAACGTGTGTCATCTGTCTTATGAGAATAGAGCATTTCTTGGTATTCTTACTTACACCCCTGTAACTATCAGCCAAATTCCAAGAAGTCAGAATACATGTTTCTGTCCTTTGTTCTGGTGTCAAAGGGGATCTCACTCAAATTTTTCACTGATGACTACAAGCTTGAGTGAGAAACTGGAGAATTCCCTCTTCTTTTTGCAGACACAGTTCAGCCTTTCAGATCACAAGAATGCAAACAGCTATCTGCCTAGCAGGGCAGATATTGTAAGAGGTGGGGCTTCCTGTCACCTTTGGTTGGAATTTCATGAGTCTTCTAGAAGGAAAAAAGGAGCTTGCTAATTTTTCATCATTTCTTCCAGCCCAATCCCAAATCCACACTTGGTTGCATTTTAAAAGTAGGTGAAAGATCTTGGGAAAGGAGCCACAGAATACTTGAAGATTATGTTGGATGAAGTGAATTATCTTTATTGAACCCAGATACAAAGAGCAGTGCTTGCTCACGAGGAATTCCACCACCGGGCCAGGGCGCGTTCTCTCTTGGCGCTGTGCACCCTGAGCTGAGCCGCCCGTATAACTCAAATGGGGAGTCTTTCTACCTCCGTGTTCGGCAGGCATGGATCTGTTTTCCATTGTCTTCGCCACATGTTCTTCCTCGGTGCCTGTAGAGATTGTTGACTCACAGAGCATCAAAAAGAAACAAATCTCTAAACAGCAGAATTTGGCCAGAGCCAAAAGCAACTCACAGAGTTTGAGCTGAACTTACTCAAAGCAAGGCAAGAAGGCAGAGGCTTATGAAAATGCCAAAGGCTGAATGAAGCCAAGCCATCGTGTCCAGAAGTTCTTGCGCATGGATGGAACTCCCATCGCAACCTGCCCAA
This sequence comes from Ovis canadensis, assembly GCF_042477335.2. Lineage (NCBI taxonomy): Eukaryota > Metazoa > Chordata > Mammalia > Artiodactyla > Bovidae > Ovis > Ovis canadensis. The sequence goes on from NC_091269.1 coordinate 62,623,756, forward strand.
GGCCAGCTGGACAAGGGAGACTGCCTCTTGGCCGTTGTGTCCCAGAGAAATGAAGCATCAACCTGCCTTGTCTTAGCGTTCAAGTGTCTCCAGCCCCATGGAGCTTGGAAAGTTCAAACAGATTCCCTCAGTCATGGCAACAGTTCTATGCCTGAGTCTAAAATTATGCTCAGATTTCAGACACACTGCATCGATTAGCTCAGTGACGCGTTCTGTTCTGCTAATTGCATCAGTCATAATCCAAACTGCCCAAAGATGCCATGCCTGTTGGTCAGACTTCAAACTTAAATAATCTAGGCTTCCCTGTGTGTCAAGCCTGAGGAGTCAGCACTGAGCTCAAGAAATGGAATGACTGGCACCAGAGAAGCTCTGCCCAAATGCCCTCCCAGCCCCCACACTGCCAACAGTAGCCACTGTCTGACTTGTAGCAGCAGAGATGAATCCCCTAACAGACCATTCAGCTTGCAATTTCCTTATCACTAAATGTGCAGTCAGTGAGCCGCCTGAATCCCCATCCCCACCTTCCATTCACTCACCAACACCAGGCAGTAGAATGAGCAGTCTCAACCCAGCTGCCAGGCTTTGACTTGTGGCTCCACCGCGGCTTATCCTTGTGACACCTGTTTCCTCATCTTTAAGCTGAGGGTGACAAAGTAGGGTTATCACAAGAAGTCAGTATGTGCAGCGTGGTTAGAACTGCGCCGAGAGCTTAAGAAACAGTCCCTGAATTCCTGCTTCCCTTCCTCCCCTCCGCCATTCCCTCCTTCAGCTCGTTCTTTTTTCTCTCTCTCATTCACTCCTTTTTGTTTTCCTCAGCAGCATCTCCTGGCGGCAGCCTCTGGTACCTCCTCCCCTTGCAGCCGTCAGCACAGCCAGCTCCCAGAAAGGCAGGTCCCTGGCAGCTCTGGACCACTTTCCCTGTTCTCACATCGTCGTGTCCCACATCCGGCGGCAGAACTGCTCAGAGGGGAGAGACCCCAACCCCAGTGGGGCAACGTGCAGCTGCAGGGCCTGCAGCTTCCTCACCCCCTCTTTTGTGCAATCGCCCTCCCCCAACCTCTAGTTCCAGGGGGGCGGTCCCCAGATTCCAGGCTCTTCCCTTGCAGTCCCTCCTGCCCTGGTCCCCCTTGTGCTTCCTCCCTACTTAAATGGCATCACCATCACCCCAAACTTCATGGGCATTTCCTCTCTCAGCCCACCCTCTAAGCAGTTTCTAGACCCCTTCTGGTTTGTCGTTTCTAGATTTCTTCAGCCCTCTCCCTTCTCTTTACCCACTTTCCCCGCCTCAATTCATTCCAACAGTTTTCCTCTCAGATTATAATGATGCCTCCATAACAAACCCCACCTCCAACCAAGGTCCTTACCAGCGCTTTTCCAACCAGCAGAGCGCTCAAGGCCTTATCAGGTAGCCCCTTCCCCAGCCCCACCTACCAGCCCTACTCCCTGAATTTCCCAGGTTCCTTCCTACTCACGGATCTCAGCTCACACCCAAGATATTCAGCCTGAAGCGCCAGCTCTCCACCACTCTTGAGGCTTGGTCCCCACGTCCCTGGCCCCCAAGCCTCTACCCAGGTGGGAAGCCCTCTGGCCATGGGCACACGTGTTCAGATGGGAGGAGAGCCCTGCAGTCAGCTCACTCACTGCCTTTGCACCTGGAAGCGCTGTGGTCTGTACAGAGGAGAGCAGCATCCTAGGTCTTCTGCCCCCGTCAAGCTAGGACAGCACTATGCCAGGCAGGTGTGGGGACAGAGGGGCACATGGAGGTGTGAGGAATGGGCCTCAGCACGCAGAAGTCATGGTCCAGCATCATGAGCTTACCAGCCAAGGCTGGAGCGGTGCTTTCAGAGAGCTCTGTGAGCACAGCTACCTCCTTAGCCCAAAGCACCCCTCATCACGGGGCACCAGTGATTAAGAGAGACTCTGTGCTCTGGAAATGCGGGAGTCAGATGGAAACATCTCTCCTGATTAGCAGGACCACTTGGGCGATCGCTGGGTTGGACGGGGTTGGCTGCAAGTTCATGGCAGGACAGCTACGTGGCATGTTCTTGGCAGCCTCAGTGTCCCAGCGTGGGTCACTGGCAACCTGTTGCTGCCTCCTCTTCCACCAGCCCATGAAGTGCCAGCCTTTAAAAGGTGAGCTCCTTGCGGGAAACTCTACAGCCCCTCCCACATACACTGTAGCCCTCCAGTCCTCCATGTTGCCTCGCAAAGAAATAAAAAGAGGTGGCACACCTTTTCAACGACCAAGAGAAAGAAAATTCAAAAACAGCATAGGCCATTTAGTGAATATAGAAAAAAAAATAGCCATTTGAAAAAACTCAAAATAGAAAATGAGAAGATGGGAGTAAGAACAAGTATCTGAGATATTAGAGTATGTAAATAAGAGACATTCAGTTGGGGTAAAAGTACTCTAGGCTGCAGAGATGAGGACTTCCTCAGCAAAGCAACTCAGAGACAGGGAGGAGGTGGATCAGACAGGAGTCAGGAGAAGACACAACAGGGGCCCACAGTAACACAACAAAGCCAGTGGGGTTTAAAGCTTAAAAGCACCGAAATCACATGCAACTGCAGCACAAGCATGAAATAGATAATCCAGGAGAAACACGAGACTGTCAGAGTCCTTCAGGCGTCAGATAATATATCAGTAAAAATCAGACAGACCTTGCTATAAACGGAAGACACTTCCCAACGTCCACAGGGTCCTATATGCTAGTCCTTCAGTGCATATTCATCGAACAAATCAATCAATAACAAAATGCGAAAAGATTCCTCAAACTAAAAATTAAAAACAAGATTTTATGCCAAACACAAGGGGTGCTATAGGTGTGTAAGAGAATATTTTGCTCATCCATCTGGTAAAAAATGAGAAAATTTGCATAAAACCAAAAAGTTTTCAAAAAAAGAGATAAGTTACAAGTATTAATGCTTCTTCAAACTTTTTAAGAAACTAAAATATAGGTTCTTGAAAAGAGGTATCAGTATTTGGCTAATCAGAGAAAAAATAGGTGGGTAGATCACTGAGAGAGATACGGCAACATGAACATATGTGTGTGTGTGTGTATATATATACACATATATTTGTATACATATATGCACAAAGGTTTTGAATATTTTATTTTATTAATTAGAAAAATATGACTGGAAAATTAATATCAAGCAAGTCATAAGGTTTATACTCGGGAGACAAATTACCAGAAGATTAGGTAATCACATATTCAGTTTTAATAGGTTATGCCATATTTTTTTTCCAAAATGATTATATTATACCTCCACCAGCAATGCATGGCTTCCTATTTTACCAACAGCTGGTATGGTCATACTTTCAATTTTGCCTAGTTGTGGGATTTAAAATTTTATGTTGTGGTTTTAATTTGCATTTCCCTGATAGTTAATGAGGTTTAGCATTTTCCATATGCTGAATGACTTTTGATACTTCTTCTTCTACAAAATCTATCTTGAGATGTTCTGTTGGGTTCTTCTGGTTTGCAGATTTATACATGTGCACTAAATATAAGTCCGTTGTGGTTACAGCTATTGAGATTATCATTTCTGTTCGTGGCTTGCCTATTCACTTTTTGCATGGCACTTTTGATGAACATAAGTTATTGATTGTAATGTGGTTGGCTTTATTACCCTTTCTAGTTCTGGTGTGTGTGGTTTGTATTTTGTTGAGAAATCTCTCCAAATCCTGGAAGTCATGAAGGCATTCTTCTATGTGTGCCCTTCTGGAAGTTTTTGTGTCTTCCCTTTCACGTTAGCGATACATACCAATTACTATAAGCCGAGTACCGGTCTCCACATTGTGTATGACTATTTTAACAAACATATCAGGTAGGTATAATTATTACCCTGTTATCCTGTTTTACAGATAAAGAGACTAGGCCATGGAGAGGTTAAATAATGTGCCGAAAGTCACGTGACTAGAAACGATGGAGAATTTGAACCTGAGTTCATGTCATTAATCACTACACTCATAAATTTCAAATGTATTATATTAACAATAATTACTAATGCTATTTTTAGTGTACAGAATACAAATGACTTTTGTATATGGATTTTATATCTAATATATTTGCTAAGTTCTCATATTAATTCTAATAATTATACCTGTATTCTGTAAGATTTAACATATAGATGACAGTATATACGCAAATAATCATATTCATATTGTTCCATTCCAATTTTTATACCTCTTAATTAGTTTTCTAGTTTTATTGTGAACCTCTCAAAGTCTTTACGTAAGATTGAAATTTTCAATGCCCTGAGCACCCAGGCAATAATGCCATTTGCAGGAACATGGATGGACCTAGAAATCGCCATGCTGAGTGAAGGAAGTTAGACAGAAAAGGAGAAATACTGTAATAACACCCCTTATATACGGGATCTAAAAAGAAATGATAAAAATGAACTTATTTACAAGACAGAAACAGCTTCACAGACTTAGAGAATGAACTTAGAATTTGCCAGTGAGGGAGAATGGGGGAAAGAGACAGGAAGTTTGGATCGACATGTACACACTGCTGTATTTAAAATGGATAACCAACAAGGTCCTACTATACAGCACAGGGAACTCTGCTCAATATCATGTGGCAGCCTGGATGGGTGGGGGGTTTGGGGGACAATGAATACATGTATATGCGTGGCTGGGTCACTTTGCTATCCACCTGAAAATACCATAATATTGCTAATTGGTGTTACTGAAATATATTTTTTAAAGAAGAATATGGTCTGTATAATAATGACTTATTAGGTGAACTCAGGTTTACATCTTAAAATTATATTTTCCTAGAAATGGAATATTTTATTAATAGTAATCCTCTTTTTTTCCAGTAAGGCATTTTTCCTTAAAATCTTTCTTAAATTACTACTGCAACTAGACCAGCTCTCTTTTAGTTACTACATGTCTGGTACACTTTCCCAACCTTCCTATTTGAACTTTCAGTGTCCTTATGCTTCAGGTTGGAGAAGGCAATGGCACCCACTCTAGTACGTGGGTCTCTCAGTAATCACTCTACGGCTGCATTTTGTTTTATTTAATGTGAGCTTTGTTTTAAAATAAAGAAAAGATGACATTTACTTTTTATGATCATGGATACACGTATTACTTCTGCTACATTATTTCTGTTTTTCGCTTTTTTCTTTATTTTCCTTCTTTCAGACTAGTAGAGGGTTTCGTTTGTTTTTAACTCCTCATTTTACTTTTCCATGAAGTTTTATAGTTAATTTCTATATTTTTGAATTGGTATTCTTTAAATCATTATAGACATCTAACTGAAAACAGCTCAGAGTATATTAGCACATTTATCTTTCTTCCAAATCATTAAAGAACATTAGAATGTTTTAAATCTGCTCATTCCATTCCCAGCTTGCTTGGTCTTCCGCAGAATGTAGGTTTCATTTGTTTTCTTTAAACACTAAACACCGGGCATTATCAATAGAGTCTGCGTTGTTTGCCTTTTCACTCATTTTTGCTGCTTTATTTGCGCTGTATTTCTTCTTGCATGATTTCTTCTCGCAGACATTTCTCATGAGTCATTTTCCTTCTTCCCCAAAAGTATCTTACAGAAATGTAACACTGGTTTTGCCTTTCTTCTTGAAAAATAACACCACAGGCTATGTAACTCTATGTCAGCTCTCTAATTTTTCCTGTCTCTTTTTTTCACAGAGACATCAGCATATACCTGTTAAGACCACTGGGTCTGTGTAAATCTGAATCTTCATTCTGCTTCAGTTCTTCTTTTCTATAAAGCAATAAACATTTACAGTTTATAAACAAGATTAATAACAGCTTACCTCATAAGGCGTTGTGGAGATTAAATAAGCTGACAAGTTTAAACTAATTAGAAAAAACCCACCTAGGACATCGCTAGGCTTCCAGAAAAGTCCCACGACCATTTTCTGCTCTTACAGGTGAGAAATCAGCTCTCAGTCTTGCTGTCATTCCATTGCAGGTACCATATTTCATTAGAGCCAATATATAACCAGTTGCTGGTTACACCACTTTCCTATTTACTATTGAGAAAGAAAAATGCTGTCAAAGCAACTAAGACACAGCGGTTTCCATCTGCTGCTTACAAATGTGAACATGCTCGATTGTTAAAATGTGCCTTTTAGCTTTGAGGAAATACAGTGATATTTTTCTCTCTTGCTCGCGTCTCTCCCACTCTCAGCATGTAAGATCTTTCCTTTGTCTTTGAGGTTCTGGACCTTTCCTATATTTCTTGATGAGAGTTTTATTAAATATTGCCTGGTTTTCTGACCTTTCTGAATCTAAGGATTGATTTTTTTCCCCCTTTATTGCTTCCTCCACTCAAAAGCAAGACCAGTCCTACCTCAGTTCTAATACTTGAGACCAGGAGTCAGTAACCTTTTTCTGTAGAGGATCAGACAGGAACCGTGTTCGTCTCTGCTGTCCATACGACCCTCATTGCAGCTACTCAATCCTGCTCTTCTTTTGCAGAATAGTCATAGACAATACCTGACAAATGGGTGTGGCTGTTGGAGGGGATGGCAAGACACCGTCCAGACTCTGCCACCTTGGCATCTGGATTATTTTTAACTGAAAGGAATTGAGACACAGCAAATGCAGGGGGCACTCGCTACACTTCCCCCTTCTGCCTAACAGCAGGGCATACATTTCCTTCTGTGAAGATATCACCCATGCACTCCTGTGTCCCAGGAAGAACTGATGACTCTCATCACTGGGATAGCACCAACTTGAGTCTGGACAAACCTTTAAAAACCTGATCTTCCATTAGTTTCCCTGCATATTTACCTCTCCACAATTTGCCACTCCCAAAATACAAAAAAGCAAAACGGCTGTCTGAGGAGGCCATACAAATAGCTGTGAAAAGAAGAGAAATGAAATGCAAAGGAGAAAAGGAAAGATATTCCTATTTGAATGCAGAGGTCCAAAGAATAGTAAGGAGAGATAAGAAAGCCTTCTTCAGCGATCAATGCAAAGAAATAGAGGAAAACAACAGAATAGGAAAGACTAGAGATCTCTTCAAGAAAATTAGAGATACCAAGGGAACATTTCATGCAAAGATGGGCGCAATAAAGGACAGAAATGGTATGGACCTAACAGAAGCAGAAGATATTAAGAAGAGGTGGCAAGAATACACAGAAGAACTGTACAGAAAAGATATTCATGATCCAGATAATCACGATGGTGAGATCACTCACCTAGAGCCAGACATCCTGGAATGTGAAGTCAAGTGGGCCTTAGAAAGCATCACTATGAACAAAGCTAGTGGAGGTGGTGGAATTCCAGTTGAGCTATTTCAAATCCTAAAAGATGATGCTGTGAAAGTGCTGCACTCAATATGCCAGCAAATTTGGAAAACTCAGCAGTGGCCATAAGACTGGAAAAGGTCAGTTTTCATTACAATTCCAAAGAAAGGCAATGCCAAAGAATGCTCAAACTACTGCACAGTTGCACTCATCTCACATGCTAGTAAAGTAATGCTCAAAATTCTCCAAGCCAGGCTTCAGCAATATGTAAACAGTGAACTTCCAGATGTTCAAGCTGGTTTTAGAAAAGGCAGAGGAATCAAGATCAAATTGCCAGCATCTGCTTGATCATCGAAAAAGCAAGAGAGTTCCAGAAAAACATCTATTTCTGCTTTATTGACTACGCCAAAGCCTTTGAGTGTGTGGATCACAATCAACTGTGGAAAATTCTGAAAGAGATGGGAATACCAGACCACCTGACCTGCCTCTTGAAAAATCTGTATGCAGGTCAGGAAGCAACAGTTAGAACTGAACATGGAACAACAGACTGGTTCCAAATAGGAAAAGGAGTATGTCAAGGCTCTTTATTGTCACCCTGCTTATTTAACTTCTATGCAGAGTACATCATGAGAAACACTGGGCTGGAAGAAGCAAAAGCTGGAATCAAGTTTGCCAGGAGAAATATCAATAGCCTCAGATATGCAGATGACACCACCCTTATGGCAGAAAGTGAAGAGGAACTAAAAAGCCTCTTGATAAAAATGAAAGAGGAGAGTGAAAATGTTGGCTTAAAGCTCAACATTCAGAAAATGAAGATCATCACTTCATGGGAAATAGATGGGGAAACAGTGGAAACAGTGTCAGACTTTATTTTGGGGGCTCCAAAAATCACTGCAGATGGTGATTGCAGCCATGAAATTGAAAGATGCTTACTTCTTGGAAGGAAAGTTATGACCAACCTAGATAGCATATTCAAAAGCAGAGACATTACTTTGCCAAAAAAGGTCTGTCTAGTCAATGCTATGGTTTTTCCAGTTGTCATGTATGCATGTGAGAGTTGGACTATGAAGAAAGCTGAGCACCGAAAAAATTGATGCTTTTGAACTGTAGTGTTGGAGAAGACTCTTGAGAGTCCCTTGGACTGCAAGGAGATACAACCAGTCCATTCTAAAGGAGATCAGTCCTGGGTGTTCATTGGAAGGACTGATGCTGAAACTGAAACTTCAATGCTTTGGCCACCTCATACAAAAAGTTGACTCATTGGAAAAGACTCTGATGCTGGGAGGGGTTGGGGGCAGGAGGAGAAGGGGACAACAGAGGATGAGATGGCTGGATGGCATCACTGACTCGATGGACTTGAGTTTGAGTGAACTCCGGGAGTTGGTGATGGACAGGGAGGCCTGGCATGTTGCGATTCCTGGGTCACAAAGAGTCAGACACGACTGAGCGACTGAACTGAACTGAGCTGGAATGCAAGCTCATTTTTCTGTCTTGTCACTTCACAGTTTGTTGCCCTTTGTTGAAATGGTAACTAAGCCCCCAGGTCTATCATCTCTTTGGGTTTTTACTTCTTCCCTGTGAAGGTCCTATGTGCATACATAGTAAAGTCTTTTCCCTTGTTAATCTGTCTTTGGTCAATTTAATTCACAAGACCCCGGCCCTGGACATAAGCAGGTAGAAGAAAGGGGTTTTTTCTTCCCTTACTCTGTGCTCCAATGAAACTTTAGAAAATCAGGAGGTAAACTCAATTTGCATGATAGCTGCAGTTTGCACATCCTTGCTCTAGACTCCAGGGCTGGATTGTTCAGTGTGGCAATCACTATTAACATTTAAATCTGTGACAATAAGTTAAGATTAATAAGACAAATAAAATTTCTAGCATAGCTGTTCAGTTACACGAGTAACATTCAAGAGTTCAATGCCCGCACACAGCTACAGACACAAAGCATTTCTATGATCCCAGAAAGTTCTCTTTAAGAGTGCTGCTATTGAGAATGGGTGTTAGCTAGGTTTATCCACTGAAGTTGTCATCTTTTCAAATCCCAGCTTTACGTGAAACTCTAGTTACCCTAGAACCTTGATAAGATCCCAGACTCTCTCTTTCATCCTACTGTAAAGCCTATAAAAAAACCAAGCTCTAGGTTCTATCGACTTCACTTTCACTTTTCACTTTCATGCCTTGGAGAAGGAAGTGGCCACCCACTCCAGTGTTCTTGCCTGGAGAACCCCAGGGACGGGGGAGCCTGGTGGGCTGCCGTCTCTGGGGTCGCGCAGAGTCGGACACGACTGAAGCGACTTAGCCGCAGGAGCAGCAGCAGGTTCTAGCCTAGAGTCAAATGCCTGCCCTGACTCCACTCCCAGGAGAAAACAGGATGAGGCCTTCTCGCCTTTCCAGCTTTGAACTTCCTTATCATTTCTGACCTCTGTGTGTTATGTGTTAGTCATTCAATTGTGTCCAGCTTTTTGTAACCCCATGGACTGTAGCCCCACCAATCTCCTCTGTCCATGGAATTTTCCAAGCAAGAATACTGGAGTGGGTTGCCATTCGCTTCTCCAGGGGATCTTTCTGGCCCTGGGATCAAACCCAGCTCTCTCGCATTGCAGGAAGATTCTTTACCATCTGAGCAACCAGGGAAGAAGGGTAGTCCTAATTTTCACATATGTTTAACATGCATTTAAATTTTGTGACATTTTATCCAGTATTTTTTTTGTGTTGTTTACTGGTGTGGTTTTTCCAGATACCTAGTCAGTCAGACTGCCAGAAATGGAAATCTCATTACAGGTTTGGCTATGTACTCAGTGGCTCAGTTGTGTCCAACTCTTTGCAACCCTGTGAACTGTAGCCTGCCAGGCTCCTCTGCTGCGAGATTATCCAGGCAAGAATACTGGAGTGGGGTGCCATTTCCTTCTGTAGGGGAGCTTCCTGACCCAGGGACCAAGCCCACATTGCCTGAGTCTCCTGCACCGGCTGGCAGATTCTCTCCCACGGCACCACCTGGGTTTTGCCACAGCGCTCCTTCCCCCTCCTTCTCTGCTTCTTTTCTCCCTTCTTCCTGTTTACACCTTTCCTCCTCTTTCTTGCCAGCTTGCTTGCTTCTGGCCTTTCTTTCCTATGTTGGAAAGTAGTAGAGTGGAGCAAGTCTGACACCTAAATGGAAATTCTTCCATTCTTAGGCAAATATTAGGGGAAAAAAAAATATTATCTCAGACAATAATATGAGAGATCTGACCTGGTTGCAATAATTTGACACCAGATTCCAAACACTGGCTTGTATTTGCAATAAGCGCCATAAATGCCTATTTCCAGCAACTCTAATATGTTGATCCTTGCATGATTAAATTGGTCACTTCTAAGGATGAACTGGTGAGAGTTTAATGGAGGACAATGTGAAAGAACATTCTATTACTCAGTGAGTAACTAGTCCTTTGGGAAGACTCAAAGGGAAAGACAATAAGTAATCCAGGGGGAGGGGGTGCATAGTATTTTTCCCAGCAAGACCAAGGTTGGGATGGAGCTGATCTTTCAGAGCCTGAACAAGCAGTAAGAGCTCAGGGAAGATACCGGAGCCGCGAAACACCTAGAAGCTAAGAGGGCTGAGATGAGTTAAGAACTGATCTCACACTTGGGGAAAACCTTGTGGGCCCAAGTAAGGAGACTCCAGTTTTCCTTTTTCATTCAGAAACCTTGAGAAGGGTGATATTCACGTCATCATGATCCTGCGTGCACACTCAGCCGCATCTCTTTTTGACCCACAGGCTGTAGCCCACCAGGCTCCTCTGTCCTTGGTATTATCCAGGCAAGAATGCTGGAGTGGGTTGCCTTTTCCTCCTCCAGGGATCTTCCCCACAACAGAGCCAACTCACGCCTACTGTGTCTCCTGCACTGGCAGGCGGATTCTTTACCACTGAGCCACCCAGGAAGCCCAATATTTATATGAAGACACATGAAAAAAATCAACCCTTGACTTAAAAATTCTGGGGTTTGAAGGTTTATTATGGTTTGCATTCATTAAAATTCTTTATAATCTATTTCAAGTAACAAATTGCGAACTGTCCAACCAAGTACTTACAATGGGGGGGCAGGGTATGAGTTAGATAAATTATGTGCTTTTTTATAATAGCTATTATTCATTATTAAATATCTACTATCTGCCAGGTACATTCTATATGTACCACAGTAATTCTAATCCTAAAAGAATAACAAAAAAAGAATTTTCAAGGTGGGTAATGTTCACCACATTTTACAGGATCAACTTATTGTCCCACGACAAGCATATTTCTGGTAAGAAGGAAAAGTCATATCTTTGCAACTTTTAAAATCACGGTTGTGCAGTCATTTGTTTTATTAGAAAATGCAACCAAATCACAGTGTTCATTTACAATGCGCCCCCCCTCCCCCACCCCACACACACACCTGCAGTCCCTGGGCCTGCCTCCCGCTTGGTCCCAAAGTGCTAGTGGCAGAGCTGGCCTGGGAGACACTGCAGCTCTCAGGCCCGGCTTCAAGGTGAAAGCTGCCGTTCCCTCAAGTCTTCCTCTCCTTGGAGCAATCGAGAAATTCGGGATTTTTCCCTAAATTCAAACGGGCACATAAAAGCACAGTCAGCAAAACAGGTCTAAGAAGACGCGCTGACGCGCCGCATTCCAGCAGCCTTTTAGAGACAACGCACGGTGGCCGGCGCTGCCCAACCGCGGAGACTGACCGGGAGCCCACGCGCTGCCCTGCCGCCGCCCGCGGCTCAGCGTGGGGGTGGGCCCCGGGGTGGGCCCCCAGGCTCGTTTCATCGCGATACAGCGAGGGGCCAGGGGCCCAGACGTGGGCGCCGGACGCCTAGATTTGCAGCCGAGTCCCAGTGTCGTCACCTTCCGCAAAGAATGTAAATCTCTGTGCCTCCATTTGCTGAACATGAGGCTACTTAGCCATCGATCAGCACTACATTAAATGGAACGGAACCTGGAGAAGGACGTCCGTGCTCAGCAGGTCAGCCAGGTTCTGGGCAAGAAGGCGCTCACCAAAGGCAGCGATAGCCACGGCCACGGGCAAGTGCGCCCTGCTCGTCTCACACATGCGCAGCGGAAAGAGTGGATTTATTCGGGAAGCGCTCCTCCTCTCCACCCTGGGTTCCCAAGGGCTTTCTTCTACGTTCAGAATGATCGCCTGGATGGTGAGTTCTGACGCCTTGCCCTGACTCAGACACACCAACTCAGAGAAGGCGACGTGGTAAAAACCAGCAGAAAAGACCTCGCTGGACACCAGGTTTATGATACAGGCTCTGTGCCATTTCTTCTCCCTTGAGGCTTTCTTGGCCACAGAATTTCCTTCTTTGTTGACTAGTTGGTTTTACCAATATCACAGTTACTATATATTCTCTCTTCCTTCCTTCCTTGCAAAGTAGGTGAGCTCCCCCAGCAACTATAATCATCTGCAGCTTTCGGTTAGAAAGCAACAGGGAAATTCTTTTACATTGCCAGGAAGAATCATCTATAAATATTATTGAGGGGAAGCTTCTCAGTGGGGGAAAAAAACCTTGAGTGGTAGGAAGTGGGGAACGTTCCTGAAGAGTATTGCTGGGATGTGCTGGTTTCCAGTTACAAGAAAGCATCCCATGGAATCAGCCCAGGCCCCTTCTAACATGCAGAGAAAGGGGTCTCTGCAGCTATTAATAAGCACAACATTATTAGAAAAAGAGAAAGTAAACTCTAGAGTTTCCACGTGTCCAGAGTCCGCTCTCACATCAGTGGCTGCCGTCCCAGCCTCCCCTCCGCCTGCTCATCAAGGAGCCTTCTGCCTCTCCTACCCTGCTCTGGCATGCTCCCCCTCAGCTCCCTCCTGCAAGAAGCTGCTTTTCTGCCACTTAGATTCTTTGTAACTTCATTAACTCAGCACTTGGAATAATGAATAACACTCAAGGAGGAAAGGAACAGTTTGGAGGGGGCTGGAGTTGGGTGGTGAGGTTACAGGGGGTTTCAAACAGCTAACCAGCCTGAGGCAATCTGAGAAACAAAAAGAGGTTCCAGCTCTGTGACTTCTTCCTCCCCTCTCCTGCTTCTCCTCCTCCTCCCCCTTCCCCCTTTTCCACCCCCACCCCTTTTCTTCTTTTTCAGAAACATAAGCAAAGAATTATTTTGAAATAGCTATTAGTAGCCGGACTGTGTTCATTTGACCACAATGCTGCTCTGGGACTGAGCCACATGGGTCTCAGCTCTTTATAAGTGTTACATAATAATAGGGACCCCATGAGATGTTAAATCAGCTTCAAAACAAGCTTCTTCCCATAACCTCCTGGACAACATCCAAAATAAGGTCTAGGGTGACTCAAAGCCCCACTATTCGCTGGAGCTCCCTCACGCTAAGCTGGCTCAATGAGATGAATGTGCCCAATGATTTAAGACTGTTCCTACTTGGGCAGAAAAGTGAACCACAGGAAAATGTACTAGAGGGCTGTATTTGGCAGGTAGAAAGTCATCAAAAGAAAATTAAAAGCAAAAGACCCTTTGAAGCAAAAGAACCAGAACATATTGGGGAAAATAGCTATATAATGGCATTTGGAACCAAACTTTCAGGATAGTCCTTGTTTGAGAAATATTGTTTCTTCCATTGCCCTTAAAATTTCTAATGGTTAGGATGTAGATCAAGAACGTGTCCACACAGTTTTAAACATGCGAGTAAAACAAGTTAAATCAGTTACAGAATTCACTTTGCGTAATACTGTCAATTGTCTGGATACATGGAAATCATCTGTCTGTTCAATTTGAGTTTTTTCATTGAAAGCAGGTAAACATAGACAAATAATAAAGTGAATTATCAATCTCAAATGTTACTCTTATATCCAGAGTGATATTATAGAAAAGCTTTTTAGATAAAAAAACATAGAAATAATGCTCTGTGCTTTTATCCCAGTCATTCTTAGCAGTTCCAAATATTTAAGATATTGTGTGCTAAAATTTCTTTGTCATGAAAGAGTTAGCAAGTAAAATTAGAAAAAGAAAATTCAAACGATAATATATTGTCAATATATTTATAACAAAATCCCAGGCTGGACCTGGGAGGGAGACTCAAGAAGGAGGAGATATATGTATAACTACGGCTGACTCATATTGATATATGACAGAAACCAGTACAATACTGTAAAGCAATTATCCTCCAATTAAAAATATGTAATTTTTAAAAAATCTGAGTCTGTGATTCTTTTCTTGTAACATTATAAAGTATAATACATTTCTCAGAAAATGTCACATCTTATATGTGGCAAAAAGCACACTAGAAGCAATGCTCTGATAACACCAGTGAGAGCACTGTTAAAACTCTAAGATTATACGTTTACTGTTCTAATCAAGACCTCTTAGCTCCCATAATTTTCCCCAAATAGCATTATGAAGTCATGTAAGGGTAGTGAGAAGGAAACAAAACTATTGAAAATATCCTCCAAAAAAATGAAAACATGCCAAAAATCACACAAGGACTTAATAACCACAGTATTTACAATGGAAAATAACACTTCTGCCAGAAACAGTACTTCGTTTTTTACTAGCCAGGCATTTTTTTCATGTTTAATTTTATACACAGGCTTTTTGCCTGGATTTATCATTAAATTACTTTCCTTTAAACCTCCCCTAAGTTTTGTTCCCTTACATTTACTAATACCAAATTGTTTGAATTTGGCATCAACAGCAATAAAAGTAAAAGCTAACTTCTATGTAGTGCTGATTGGGTCCAGTTCTCATCACTGGAACAATGCTGGGAGCTAGATACTACTATTAAGCTAGACACTTTGTATAATGCAAGAGCTGAAGTACAAGAGAGGTTAAGTAGTTGCCCAAAGTCACACAGCTGCTGCGTGGCAAAGTTGGGACTGGAACACTGGTGGGCTGGCTCCAGAGCCCATGCTTTTATCGCTATTCTCAATTGCCTTCTTACAGCTATTATAGAACTCACAGAGAGCTGCAACTCGGTGATTTTACTCCAAATTCATCAATTTTGCAAGTCACAAAACCAATTTTCCCTTTGAGCAAACCTTTCCTGAGCTCAGCTGGATCTATGTTTTAGCATCTGTGCGCAAGGCACGAAGGCAGCCTAATGCAACAGAGACATGTTGGTTCTAGTCCTGACAGAGCCAGACTCCTCGAGTCAGACGAAGGCTCAGACATTCCATCTGTCATTGGAGGAGGGGAGGGGCTGTAGGCTGGTCTGCCTTCGCGCGCCGCGTCATGCATGCCTGCAGCCAGCTGTGAACTTTCTTCCTGTGCCATCACGCTCTGGAGCCCACCTCTCCTGCCTGGGGTCTGGTCCCAGGACCACCGCACACATTAGTTTGTCACCGTGTCTCCTGTCTCTGAGGCAGCAGCACTGAAGACCCGAATCATCTGCCACAGCCCCGGGGTCCACACCTACCAGCTCCTCAGGACCCTCTGCTCGCTACACACAAGCATCCCTGGGCTCCTCGGCCTTTGCTCAGGTCGCCGTCTCTCCTTCTCTGTCCCTCGTTCTCAACTCCTAGTCGTGCGCATCCTCTCAGAGCCAGCTCACGCGCCATCCTCTCCGCGTGCTCTCCCCCACCTCTCACTCCCTGAATCAGAGGAGGTTCCTTCCTTCTGTGTTCCTGGGACTCTGAACCTGCCTCTAGCAGAGCAATCACAGCAGTTCTGGCAGCCTTCTGGCACACCAGGGGGTCCTCCACAAGCAACCCGCCTCTGAGCCTGTGCCCCTGGGACTCCTCACAGAGTGCTGGTTGGACTGTGGGAGCCTCTGCTTGGGCTGCCAGGGAAGCCGCTGCCCCCACAGCCACCTGCTTCCTGCCTCTGTGCACACGGATGGGAGCCACAGTGTGCCAGGAGGCATGAACTGGTGGCAGTGGGCAGAGGGCTCCTCTGAAGGTTAGGGTTAGGGCTATGCTGACAAGCCTAGTTCCTGCCTTCCGGAGGAAGGCGGAAAGGCCGCACAATGTCCCGTGAAACATGCCAACCCCGCACGCTCATCTGGATGACTTTTCTTCACTCTCCCGTGTTTATTAGTTTCTCTACATGCAGCACCCAGAAGGAAGGGAGCCTGTCTCTGAAACCAGAGTTCAAACAAACTTCCAAAGGTGGCCCAAAGGTGACTCTTTGTGGCCCCATGGACTGTAGCCTACCAGCCTCCTCTGTCCAGGACCAGGAGTTGCACAGGTGAGCAGCCTCTGGCCAGGTCGGTGGGGCCTGGTCTGGGCCACTGTGGTTTCCACCCATGGAAGCATCTCCTTGCATATCCTTTTCTAATCCCACATCCCAATCACATTCATCCATCCCTCCATTCAATACCTCATGCTGTTGTCAACAGAATGGATCAATCTCAATTCTAATCCCTTAAAATGCTCCCAACTTAGGTGAAATGACACACATGTTAACATTAAAATACAATGTGGGCAGCAGTGTTATCCTGTGGTCTTTTACAAAGCCCTAAATGAACAGGAAGGATCTGTCCTTGCTGGGGAAATTAGAGAAAATTTCCTGCAGATGGTGGCCCTCTAACTGAAGGACGAAGTCAAGATGTGACCTTCTGCTCATCCCCAAATGCCAATCAGAGCTTACTTTGCGTCATTCCATAGCATCAACTCACTCACCCCATGCAGAGCCTATAAGATACAGAGAACTCCAGAGGCCAATGAGATGAGGCCCATGGAGGCATCACAGGGTAGTGGGGGAAAGGAAGCTTGGCACTCAACTTCAGCCAAAGCTGGCGCTCATTACTCTTCCTCCAGCATCACTGACTGAACACATACTGCCCGCCTGGCATGGTAAATGGGCAGGCCCGAGAGCATACCACCTTCCCACACTCAGAGGCTGGCATAGTAAGGCTAAGATGATGGGCAGGCCCGAGAGCATGCCACCCGCCCTCACTCAGAGGCTGGGAGGGGCAGCCGTGACCTCACATGCATGACCACCTGCCCCCAGTGCCACACGCCCAGGCTATGTGACACATGACCTTGGCCATCCACATTTTTGAAGCCCCACTGAGATCAAGAAAGCCCCAAAAAGGAATTGAACATTGCCATTGACAGAGACGTGGGTAGGCCTAGAGACCGTCACACAGAGTGAAGCAAGTCAGAAAGAGAAAAACAGATATTGTATAATACTGCTTATATGTGGAGTCTAGAAAAATGGTGCAGATGAACTTATTTTCAAAGTGGAAACAGAGGCACAGATGTGGAGAACAAACTTATGGATCCCAAGGAGGGAGGTGGGAGTGGATGAGTCGGGAGGCTGAGGCTGACATTCACGCACGACTTTGTATAGAGTGAAGTCGCTCAGTCGTGTCCGCCTCTGTGCGACCCCGTGGACTGTAGCCCACCAGGCTCCTCTGTCCATGGGATTCTCCAGGCAATAGTACTGGGGTGGATTGCCATTCCCTTCTCCAGGGGATCTTCCTGACCCAGGGATCGAACCCAGGTCTCCCACACTGTAGACAGACGCTTTACCGTCTGAGCCACCAGGGAAGTCCATTTTTTATACTTTGTATAGAACAGATAACTAATGAGAACCTGCTGTATAGCAAAGGGAAGTCCACTCAGCGCTCCGTGGGGACCTTCATGGAAAGGGCGTCTAGAGAGGGGCTGTATGTGCACGAGCAGCGGGCTCACTTTGCTGCACAGCAGAAAGTGACACAGCATTGTGAAGTGACTACGCTCCAATTTTTTTTTTTTTAATCTTGCTTCTTGCTCATTCTGGGGCACCTTCCAGTCTGGGAAGAATTCCTCGCCTGGTTTTAGGAAGACTGAGAACACTAAAGTGTCCACTAACCCTTTAGCCAGGGAATGTCACAGCCAATAGGGAAAAAAACAGATGGTTGCTTCTGGAAGCTCTGTGATGAACCCCAGAGCCTCTCCATACGTCTTACAGCCTCACAGTGCACCAAGTAACTCCAACTTCAGAGGAAGAGCCAGAGGCAGCGATGTTTATAGAAAAGGCCAGCTGTCATTTTTAAAGTGAAGAACACCAATTTCCAGAAAGCTAAACCCGAGATATTTGATAATGGAATCATTAATCTACTATTTGGTGACTTTTCCAACTCACTTTCCCTGCCTATAAATTATCTATTAGCTCTGTAAAATTTTTTTAACTTCAAGGTGCCTTTTGCAAATGGCCTTACCTCGGCCTCCTCCACATCCTTTTGGACACCATCAGAGGGAGAGTTCCCACAATGAGCCTCTCTGCCATGCTTCTGGGCACACCCTCTTTCTGGGCCCCTCAGATCACAGCTGCATCTGAATCCCTTCATTACTTTCATGAGGACTGTACTATTGGGTCAACAGTGACATCCAAGCATAATTGTAGCATCATTTCAGGCTGGTTCAGTAGACCATAGTCAATCAAAAAATTATTATCTCATGGAGAAAATAGGCTTGTCTTTCTATTCTTCCAAAAGTATTACAAAGGAAAGCATAAATAATTTCTAGACAGAAAGGGACTTCTCCCAGGGCAGGTGGAAACATCGCCCGCCCTCTTCTCGCCTCTGTTGAAATCTGTAAAGTCCATCTTCTGCAAAGCGACACACACACAACCCGTCTCTCCCTTGCTTAAGGACATGGCCATTGCCTGTCACCCACGTTTTCTTCCCTTGCAGAGGAAGGACTGCTGTGAAAGCATTCCAGAGCCTCCAAAGGGTCTCCTACAAAAATGCCAGAACATTTACCATTTGCACACTTCACACTGGAGTCAGAAAAATTCCTGGAATATGAGCATCTTAAGGTGCCTCCTGAAAATGAACTCATTTCGCCAGGCAGAAAGGAAAGACAAATGAGAAAAGGAGACTCATATGATTCTGACATTTAATGACCTTCCTGAGAGGTCTGTTACCACCTTAGGCTAGAGCTTCAGAGGATGCTCGTCGAGGCTTAGGTATGCCCGTCATTCACTGTGACCTTACCTGTCACTTAACGTCTTAGCCTTCAATTCCACATTTGTCTATTGGGCACCATATTAATCCTAGCCCAGTTACATCACAGGGTGCATATGGTAGAAAGATCTAGAAGCTTGTGTAGGGAATAATTTGATAGACTAATGTCAGTTGTTTCAATCATTAAAGTCAGTCTAGGACTTCCCTGATGGTGCAATGGATAAGAATCCACCTACCAATGCAGGGAACACAGGTTCGATCCCTGGTCCAGGAAGATCCCACGTGCAGGACAGCAAATAAGCCAGGCGCCACAGTAGCTGTGGAGCCAAGCCTGGGAGCTCTAGAGCCTGGGAGTGCCAACTACTGAGCCCCCGTGCTGCAGCTACCAAAGCCTGTGTGCCCTACAGCCTGGGCTCTGGATCGAGAAAAGCCACCGCAACGAGAAGCCCAGACACCACAACGAAGCGGAGCCCCTGCTGGCTGCAACTGGAGAAAAGCCCTCGAGCAACAGCAAAGACCTAGCACAGCCCAAATAAATAAATAAAAGAAAGTCAGTCTCATGGTCAGAGATGTTAGTAGTTTTCATTTGCCCAATAAGACAAGGGGTCGGATGTGGAAGACTTGGAATGCTAAGCTGATTCACAAATAGTACTTGCTGTTGTTTTTGTTTAGTTGCTAATTGTGTTCGACTCTTTGTGACTCTATGGACTGCAGCCCACCAGGCTCCTCTGTCCGTGGGATTTCCCAGGCAATAATACTGGGGTGAGTTGCCATTTCCTTCAGGGGACCTTCCTGACTCACAGATCGAACTCGAATCTCCTGCATTCTTTACCATTGAGTCACCAGGGAAGGCTTTGAATAGCACTTAGACAAAAGGAATCCACAAAGGATAAGGAGAACTTCTATTTATTGAGCAATTGCTAGGTGCCAGGCACAGGATTTTGTGAAGCTGGTGCTAAATATTTGAATTTCACAAATGAGGAAATGGAGGCTCTCAGAGGATGAGTGATTTACACGTTGACATACACCTGGCGAGTGGAGGGGCCTTACCTGAGAGCCAGGTCCTGTTCTCCACAGGGAGTTACTTAGCAGGAGGGACGAGTGGATCGCATCCTCGTGGCTCTTGCACCAAGACTCCTGACCTTGCAGAGGCCCCAGGAGTATCTCACTTGTGTGCTTTCTCACTTAGTTGAGCTGTTAAATTGATTGTTTTCCATTCCCCAAACCTACCTGCCTTCTCTATTTCTGTCCTGTGGCCATTTCCCCCTTTGAGGGTGTCTCCGAATCCTTCGAGTCCCGCCCGGTCTCCTTCCGCTCCATCCCCATAAACCCCCATGCACAGCACTCCTCCTGCTGTGGGGAAATGCGTCTGTTTTGTGCATTCTTTGAGGGATAACATTACTCTCATCTTCCAAAAATATGGAACCAACAACTAATTATTCCCCATCTGCTTTGTTTCAAAAAATGAGCATGGACAAGGCCAGGGTATTATCTCCAGACTATTCTAAAAACTCTCAGCACTTTCAGGACTCACAAAGGATATATGAGCAATCCTTCAGTTACTAGATTATGACCTATTTCTGTATGACTCCCACATGCCTCCCACTAGCCTCACGGCCAGCAATCTGGAAAGATCCAGCAGGAGGAAATTCACTCTAATCTTGGTCAGACCAAAGACCAAGGAAATAATTAAGATTCTTATGCCAGAGAGGATTGACACAAAAGTCATACTCAGGTGCAGAAAAGGAACAGAGAATAGTTTGAAAATTCATTTCCTTAAGAGGTTGAATTAAGAGAAAGCAAAGGCTGAGCAAGTTTCAGCCTTCTGAGTAATAGTAGCAAAATCTCCCCCTGTTGTTCCTTGCTTCCTCCACCCCCTCCTCACTGCGTCAGTCTCACCTTCTCTGTAAAAGTTCATCTCACTCTAGCTAATCAATCTAAACCTCTATTTTTTTTTTAATTGAAACTGACATGCAGTTCCATTCACATCTCGGTTTCAAGCCACCCGCTTTCAAAATTCAAAAGCATAATGGGATGGAATTCAAATTTTCACAAAACTTAGGAACTCATAACTTGGCCAATTTTGCAAATTACGATTGAGTTTGGAGAGATATTCTATACTATTATTTGTTTGCCAAACATCGATGATTCATATCTCAGATTTAGTCTTAGGTTTTCAATCTAAATCTCTTTATTTATTGAAATGTAAGGCAAGTGTGTGTTAGAAAAAACCCAAATACTACATAAAAGGTTAAAAAGTGAAAAGCAAATCAACCTCACAAAGCAGACCCCCAAGCTCCTTGCAGGATGTGAGCATCATTGGCAGTTTCTGTGGGCCTCCGCAGAGGCCGCGTGTGCAGCCCATCTGCCCACCTGTGTATGTTTACATATACTCCTGTCAAATGAGAGGATCAGAACCCACGCTGCACCTAGCTTTTCTTTACTGTAATAATACATTTCAGCACATGCAAACCAACTCGTTCTTTTTCAAGATTGGATTGTATTTTATTTCATGGAAGAATGAGAAAGCATTTTACCAAACCCCTATATAGCTTGGCATTTAAGCGGTTTCCTTCTTTGGCTTTTACAGATGGGTACAACACCCTTGTCTAAGTGCCTTTTTGGACATACAGGAATGTGCCTTGTGGAATGGATTCTTAGAGGGGCGATTGTAAGAGCCAAGAATCTTTTGTTCATTTGTTAGAAACTGCTGAACCGCTCTCCAAAGGCAATGCACAAATTCGCACTCCTGCCAGAATGTAAGAGCCCCTCTCCTCTCTAGTTACCAGACAAACTGCAGGCGTGCTGCGTCGCTTCAGTCGTATCCAGCTTTGAGACTCTATGGACTGCAGCCCACCAGGCTCCTCCGTCCATGGGATTCTCCAGGCAACAACACTGGCATGGACTGCCATGCCTTCCTTCAAGGGATCTTCCCGACCCAGGGAAGGAACCCGCATCTCTTGCTCCTCCTGCGTTGGCAGGCAGGTTCTCTGCCACGAGCGCCACCTGCCAAACGGGCCATTATAAGGCAGTTTCCTCTTGGCCAGGCTGATAGGTGAACAGCCGCATGGTACAGGTCGTGTTGCTGTTGTCTTTAGCCTTTTCTTTGCGGATTGCCTGGTGTGTTGTTTGGGTTCGGTTCTCGGTGAAGGGTGGTAAATTTCTAGGTTTACACTAGCATTATTTTCTTTCCTGACATGTGTGGCAGATGCCTTTCCAGCTTGACTTGCCTTTTAATTTCTGCCATTTTTCCCTTTGGTAATTTTTTTTAATGTGCACTCATATCTGTTAGTCTTTTCCCTTGTGTTTTCTGGGTCTGGTTTTGTTTTGCTGAGAAGGCCGCACCCACTCTCTTGAGAGACATAAAATATGACTCAAGTAAACAGAGAGACATGCTTTTGTCTGGGAGAGAACATGTCGTATAGTAATAATTAATTTAACACAATCATAATAAGAACACAAACATTTTTAGAAACTTTGTTTTTAAATGTTTTTTTTTTAAATATGAAAACTAAATATGTGAGTAATCAAGAAAAATCAGAGAAATAAGTAGTTGGAGGGGGAAGGGTAATGCGGTTTGCACTACCAGATGTTAAGAGCTAGAAAATAACTAAAATCCAGTGGTTCCACCGATAAAAAGAAATGACAATTATGTAACATATAGAAGTGTTAATTACTGCCATAATGGCAATCATATTACACTATATAAACTTACCAAATTAACATGCTGTACACCTTAAATTTACACAATTATGTCAAATACATTTCGATTTTAAAAATCCAGTAGTTCAGACGCCAAAATAAGCAAATAGAAGGACAGAATCAAGAAATGCAAGCAAGATTTGAATGAAAGTACTGAATTTTACAAATGTGACATTTCAGTAAGAGAGAGCAGCTACTGGGCAGTACATGGCTTCCCTGGAGGCTCAGACTGTAGAGAACCCGCCTGCAACGTGGGAGACCTGCATTCGATCCCGGGGTCGGAAGAGCCCCTGGAGAAGGGAATGGCTACCCGCTCCAGTATTCTTTCCTGGAGAATTCCATGGACAGAGAAGCCTGGCGAGCTGTAGTTCATGGGGTCGCAGAG
This sequence comes from Ovis canadensis, assembly GCF_042477335.2. Lineage (NCBI taxonomy): Eukaryota > Metazoa > Chordata > Mammalia > Artiodactyla > Bovidae > Ovis > Ovis canadensis. The sequence goes on from NC_091269.1 coordinate 62,646,945, forward strand.
TCAGACACGACTGAGCAGCTAACACACGCACACACCCTGAAAATCGGCTACGTTTGGAGGAGAGGGCCGGCCACAGGAGGTACAGCCTCCCACCTAAATCCTCACCCCAGACTTGTTTGCAACTGTGGTAAGTGCTGCTAAGTCACTTCAGTCGTATCCGACTCTGTGTGACCCCATGGACTGTAGCCTGCCAGCTGCCCACGGGATTCTGCAGGCAATTATAGTAAATATTCAAACATAAGTGAAATTATAACTACCAGAAGAGAATTTACTTTTATAATGCTGAGATATATAAAATCTTTCTTGAAATGCACAGAATTAATCAGTAACAAAGGAAAAGATGGACAAATTTGATTATGTAAAATGTAAGTAGTTCTGCAAAATCTTCAGAACCAAAATCAAAAGGCACTATAAACACCTGGGAAAGTATAATGTGCGTGACAGAGTGACGTATCCACAGGAGACAAAGAATGTTTCAAACAGTTAAGAAAGTGAGGAGATAAAGGTGATGATGGAAATTAACATACTAGAAAATAATAAGAAAATGGATGTAGAAAACCAAGAGTTCAAATTTGGCATAAATACATTAAACATAACTATTTGCTTTCTTACTAGTCTTTTTCCTTTTTAATTTTTCTCCTCCTTTTCTCTTCTCTTTCCTCCTTGCAGCTACATCAACCTCCAAGCTCACATCCCCACACTCGAGCTGTCCAGGCTTACACCCAGTTATGTCCACTTCCAGATGTGGACTCCTCTTTGGTGTTTGTGGGTATAAAGGTAAATACTTAAACATCAGCGTGGATGGTAGAGAAATAGATACAACTCTAACAATTGTTTGGTTGCTCAAATAGAATCAGATTATATATGATTTCTTCGTTTTGCTCAGTGGTATCAGATGGAAATTCCTCCGGTTAAATTTCCCTCCTCCTTGCCCTCTTTCCCCCTCTTTCTCTCCTTTCCCCTTCTCCACCCCCCTCTTCTTTCTCTCTTTCACCCTCCTTGTGTCAGCTGCATAATAGTTTATGATATAAACAGAATCATTGTTCCTTAATTGAAGAATGTTCAGTTTGTTTCCAGTGTTTCGCTGCTATGAACAAAGCTGTAATAAACATCTTTGTCCAAAGATCCTTATATATGGTACTTTCATTTCATGAGACATGGAACTTACCCGTATTTTTAAAATCTCACCATATTATTAGTATAGAAAAGGTCATAGATTATGCTACAGGAATTAGTTTTTTCTCTGTTTATTTGAAATTTTCTTTTCATATCTTTTCTAGTGACTAACAACCTGAATATATGGAATTTATGGGTTACGATATTTCTCTCTCACTCTCTGTAGGATTTTCCTCCTTAAATATAGTTGGAACAGTTTGAGACAAGAATTATCTTTTCCCCCTTATAAATGATTTTCTTCTTCCTGGATGCTAATAGGATTTATGTTTATTTTAAAAATGTAGTCACTTTCAAAAAACATGTCTTAGCTAATGATTACTTTTTATGAAAGATGTGATAAACACTCAATCTAATAGCATCGTTCTTTTTGTCTTTTCAACAAAGTTTTTTAAACCCTTAAAAAAAGTCCTTCCTAGATAAAATTTTCCATTTTGATGTATCGTTTTTTGTATTTCAAGTATGTCGGCTAATCTGTATGAAGAAATGTATTTGCCTGTCATTTGTATTTAACAAAAATTTCCAAATTACTCTTTATCCTCATATCCTGTGTAATTTCTAAAATATCATCCATGTTTCAGTTCCAATTTTTTTCTTCTTTAAAGACCTTTTAAGAGCAGTTTTAGATGTACAACAAAACTGAGAAGGAGGCACAGAGATTCCCCATGTATCCCTGGCCACGTGCACAGCTTCCCCCATCATCAACGGCCACCACCAGAGTGGTGCGATTGTTTGTTACAGCTGGTGAACCTACACTGACATCTCATAATCACACAGAGTCCATAGTTTGCCTTAGGACCCCTTCTCCGTACTGTACAGTGTATGGGTTTAATGTGTGAGTAGCTCAGTTGTGTCCAACTCTTTATAACCCCATGGACTGTAGCCCACCAGGCTCCTCTGTCCGTGGGATTCTCCAGGCAAGAATACTGGAGTGGGCTGCCATTTCCTTCTCCAGGGGATCCTCCCGACAGGATCGAACCCAGGTCTCCTGCACTGCAGGCAGGTTCTTTACCATCTGAGCCCGTATGGTTTTAACCAATGTACAATCACTATATCACTATACTACCATCAAGATATTTTCAATGTCCTAACAATCCCCTGTGCTCCATCTGTTCATCACCCCCCCTCCCTCCCCCATTATTGATCATAGTTTTGTCTTTTGCAATACGTCACATGGCTGGAATATTATAGCACGTGGCCTTTTCAGATTGACCTCTTTCACTTAGTGACATGCCTTTAACATTTCTCCATGTCTTTTCGTGGCTTGATAGTTCATTTCTGTTCAGTGCTTGGTAATACTTAGTGTGGTCTTGATGTACCAACTTGCTTGTCCATTCACCTACTGAAGGACATCTTCGTTTGCTTCCAAGTTTTGGCAATTACAAACAAAGCTGATATAAACATTCACGTACAGAAATTTTGTGTTGACATGTTTTTGGTTCCTGTGGGTAAATACCAAGAAGTACAATTGTTGGGTTGAGAAGGTTATTAGTTTTGCAAGAAACCAGTACACCGTCTTCCAGCATAGCTATACCATTTTGCATCACCAGCAGCAGTGAATGTGAGCTCCTGTGGCTCCACATCCCACTACCATTTGGTGTCAGCAGTGTTCTTAATTTTGACCATTTACATAGATGTGCAGAGGTATCTCGGGCTTCCCAGGTGGCTCAGTGGTAAAGAATCCACCTGCCAACGCAGGGGACGCAAGAGAGGGTGGGTTCAATCCCTGGGTTGGGAAGGCCCCCAGAAAGAGAAAATGGCAATCCACGCCAGTATTCTTCCCTGAAAAATCCCATGGATAGAGGAGCCTGGTGCGCTACAGTCGATGGTGTCAGAAGAAAAGAGTCAGACACGACTCAGCAGCTGAGCACACACGCGCAGTGGTACTTCCCTGCTGTTTGAGTTTAGTTGGCCTGACGGCGTGTGACGTGGAGCGCCTCTTCACAGGGCTCTTTTCCATCTGCACATCTGCCCCAGTGAGATGTCTTTAAGGTCTTTGACCCATTTTTTAAATCAGATTATTTTTTCTCACTGTTGAATTTTAAGAATTCTCTGTACATTTTGGAGAACAACCCTTTATCAGGTGTGTCTTCCGCAAATATTTTCCCCTAGTCTGTGGCTTCTCTTAATATTCTATTTTGTCTGTTGAAAAGTGTGAATTTTTCATTTTGATGAAGCCTAGCTTATCACATCTATTTCATGGACCATGTCTTTAGGACTGCTTCTTAAAAAGTGTCACCAGATCCAAACAATCTAGGTTTTCTTCTATGCTGTCGTCTATGGATTTTGCATAGTGTTACACTGTACGTTCAGGTCTGTGATGCACTTTGTGTTAATTTGTGGGGGGGAGATAAGGTCTGTGCTAGGCTTTCTGTTTTGGTTCCGTTTGTTTCTTTGCCTCTGGATGCCCAGTTTTTCCAGCGTCATTGCTGAGGAGGCCACCTTTGCTCTGCGTTACTTCCTTTTCTCCTCTGACTATATTCACGTGGCTTTATCTCCGGGCTCTCTGTCTGCTTGCCTGCTCTCTCACGAGGACCACACTGTCTTGATTACTGTAGATTCAGAGTAAGCAGGCCTGACAGTCACGGCGTGTCAGCTGTCCAGCTTTGCTCTTCTTCAGCACTGTGCTGACTTTTCTGGGCCTTTCGACTCTCTATGTAACATCTTGCTGGGACTTTTGTTGATACTCCGATGACTCTATAGATCATGTTGGGAAGAACTGACTTCTTGACAATAGTGAATCTTCCTATCCATAAACATGGCCTGTCTCTCTACTTATTTAGTTCTTTTTTTATTTCCTTCATCAGAGTTTTATGGTTTTCCTCATATAGATCTGATACATATTTTTTAGATTTATACCAAAGGTATTTCATTTGGAGGGTATTAATGCAAGTGGCGTTTTTAATTCCAAATTCCACTTGCTCGTTGGTGGTATCTAAGAAAACAACAGGCTTTTACATTATCCTCATATCCTGCAACCTTGCTATAATCTCTTCTTAGTACCAGGAGTTTTTCATGGATTTTTTCAAATGTTCGATATAGACAATCAAGTTGTCAACAAAGACAGCTTTATATCTACCTCCTTAATCTGAATACCTTTTCTTTTCTTCCTGTGATACCAAGAACTTGCCGCATAATGTTGAAAAGCAGTAAGAGGAGACACCCTTGCCTTCTGCTAGATCTTAATGGGAAAGCTTCAAGCTTCTCACTGAAGTTTGACGTTAGCTATAGAGTTTTGTAGATAATCTTTACCAAGTTGAGAAAGTTGCCCTCTAATCCATGTTTACTGAGAATTTTTATCACAAATGGGTGTTGGATTTTGTCGAACACTTTTCTGCATCTATTGACATGATCATGTGATTTTTCTTTCTGTTGATGCAGTGGGTTACATTAATCGATTTTCAGGTGTTGAACCAGCCTTGCATACCTGGGATAAGTCCCACTTAGTTGTGGGGTATAATTCTTTCTATATTTTTTTTGGATTTGACTTGCTAATATTTTGTTGAGACTATTTGCATATATTTTCATGAGAGACATCGGTCTGTAGTTTTCTGTTCTTATAATGCCTTGTCTGGATTTGGTATTAGGGTAATTCTAGGCTTAAAGAATGAGTTAGGAAGTGTGCCCTCTGTTTTGATCATCTGAAAGAGGTTGTAAACAGTGATAGCATTTCTTCCTCAAATGTGAATTCACTAATGAATCCAGTCGGGTCTGGTACTTTCTGGTTTAGAAGGTCATTAACTTTTTGTTCAACTTCTTTAATAGATATCAGTTCAGTTCAGTTCAGGCGCTCAGTCGTGTCCGACTCTTTGCAACCCCATGAATCGCAGCACGCCAGGCCTCCCTGTCCATCACCATCTCCCGGAGTTCACTCAGACTCACGTCCATTGAGTCCGTGATGCCATCCAGCCATCTCATCCTCAGTCGTCCCCTTTTCCTCCTGCCCCGAATCCCTCCCAGCATCAGAGTCTTTTCCAATGAGTCAACTCTTCGCATGAGGTGGCCAAAGTACTGAAGTTAGATATAGTCCTACTCAAATCATCTATTTCTTCTTCTGTGAGTTTTGGCAGGTTGTGTTTTTCAAGGAATTTATCCCTTTCATTCAGGTTATTATCAAATTTGAGGGCACAGAGCTCTTCACAGTATCCTTTTACTATCTTGTTTGAGGCATAGTTTCATTTTCTACCATGCCAGTCTTAATGACTTTGATAGTCCGAAAGTGTTATGGTTGTTCTTCTTCACTTATTAATTCTCCTTCCAATTCATTCTTTAATCTCTAGGTTACAGAGCTCAAGGGTGTATTTCCTTGAAGGTATAAGTATTTATCTTTCTAATTATCCTATTAACCAAGATATTTAGATATCTTAAGCAAGTGTTTTTTTCAGACGGATTTTAATCAGTAGCCTACAAACTGCATTCTTTAACATTCTAGGAAAGGAGGTATAGAAGTTTTCCATTTTCTTTTTGTTTTTCTTTGATCTTCTGCTTAATCTTCTTTTGACATTCATGTCAGGTCTGTTATTTGTCCCCAGAGGGTTTAAATAAATTATCCTCAACTCTATTCTCTGTTTATTTGAATTATATGGAATTCCATTTTAATTCACCTATTGGCTTTTTAGCCATACCTCATTGCATTACGTTTTTAGTGATTACTTAGAAGTTATTATACATTTCCTTAACTTTTACAGCCTAGAGTTAATACCACCTTACATAAAATGTAGAAACCTTTAGGCCACATAAGATTTAGACAATATTTGAATCTCTTCTTAACACAGGAAAATGAGTGCTTGAAGTTTATGGAATTTTTGCTTTTTCTGTTTCTTTCTTTTTTTTTTATTTTTGAGCCATCTGAGGAAGAAACTAGAAGGAAATTATTTACCTTGAGTATTTTTCTTAAATTCCAAAGAGAAACAAACCATTCCCTTCCGTTTCTTGCTCATCCTCCCCACGAGTGAACACATGCGAGCAAGAGTGTCACACGTCCACACACACGTGCACATGTGCACACACACACTTATTCTACTATACACTTGCATAAATGAAGTTTCTTTTGTTGCATATTTTTGTTTTTAAATATCATTGTCATATGGAAATCAGTAAGAAAATATTTTAACCTTAGTAGACACAGTCATTGTGATAAAAAGCCGAGCGAGGTGGACAATGCGCTGTGGTAGGACGCATCATGGGCCCCGACTGTGTGACTGCTAAGTTCCCTCAAATGCAAAGATGTTCTGGCTCTAGAAGATGCTGTGTTCAAATATGTGAAACACCCCATCAGATGTTTAATTTGGTCTCATGTGCTCACGATGACTAGTAGGCTGACTTCTGTTTCATAAAATCAACCCATGGCTTTGCTTGGCAGAGCAGATCTGATTGTGGGTCATCTCACGCTGAAGCAGAGGCATCAGGGAGAGAGACAGGACATCAGTACTGCTCTGAGCTCCTCTGAAAGGGCAGAAGTGGCTCCTGTGATAGGCGATCGGGCAGAGCCATGTTCCACCTGAAGTTCTCAGGATCATTGACGGCCAAAGTTTTCCAGCTATAGCCAGTAAGCCATCTAGAAGGTAACAAGGATGTTAATGCTTCCAAGCTTTTCCGTGGACAGAAATTATCAGTCAACTTTTTTAAATGAAAAATAAATTTCAAACTGATGTTGGGTTCAGGCATATGAGATGCTATTGGCTATCAGAACCTTCAGTAGGTACTGAACCGATGTAACAACATTGTTAGGCAATTAGGCATTCACTGGAGAAAGCATAATGAGTAAAACCATTTCTCTCGCAGTGACTGTTTAACTCCTAACATTTTCAGAGGCTGCCAATATTTTCACAGCTGTACTATTTCCTCTTAAGAACACACTAGGTCATCAATGTTCCATTAGTTAGCTTTCCACTTCAATGGATCTCTCATTCTTTCTTTCCCTCTCCTGCTGCTCTTAACTAACCTTTTAAAATTTTTCTAAAAGCAATACATGCCCAAAGTAAAATATTGAACATTATAGAAAAAATATAATACAAAAATGAAAAGAACTTCTGCTCTCAGCCCCTGCATTTCCAGAGGTAGTCATTACAAACACTGCTTTCTTTCTAGAACTTTCCCTGCATACAATGTAAGAAACACAAATCAATAGATTGATTAATTAAAAATGGCTGAATAATGCTCTGTTACTTGCCTTTTCATACTTAACATTTGTTAGACACATTTCCCTAGCAATTCAGAAACAGGTTGATTGCCCTTTTCAAAATTCGCATTTTGTTATACTGTGCAATGGTGCCATCATTTGTTAACCAATATTCCACAGATCACTATTTAGATGACTGCAGAGGGTTTAACATTAACTGTTCCAATGAATATCCTTGCACACTCTTTTTGGAAAAATAGGGCTAGTGTTTCAATAGAAAATTTTTCCATAGGTCTTCATAAACTTTTTTACTGATATAAAATTCCAATAATTTTCAAATATAGGAGAAGTTGGGGTTTTTTTTCATTTTGTTCTTTCAAAGTTTCTGCTCATTCTCAAATGACACTCTTTCTTATTTTGGTCTTCTATAAGCCTACCTTAAACTGTGACAAAATTAATCTTTTTAAAAAGTTATGTTGATCAGCAGGATCCATAATTTCTTCTTTACAGATCACTTAAATAATTATGTTTCACAGACAAAGCTCAAGGCTGGGGCATAACAGCAGCCTCCCCTGCCCCTTTGAACTGGGTATTCTGGAGATTTCACCCCCCAGCCTGACTGGCTGACCTTTGTTGATTTTACTTGAAGCTATTATTCTAATTGACTCAGTCCTGGCTGACATCTGGATGTGTTTTATAACAGACTGTTTTCATAATTCCACAAAAAAGTTCTCAGGATTAATACTTGTTTATTTTCATCTTCCATTGGACCTTAAATAAACTTGCAGCCAATTGTAGCAGAACTCCTTACTGGAAGCCATTTTACATAAATAAAGGGGATGGTAAATCCATCAACCCTCGGGCTTTCTGTTGCTTTAAAACTTGTTGCCAATAGAGCCTTATTCAGGAAGAACCATAAAGTCAATCAATAGCAAAGCATCCAGGAATGGTTGCAGGTTTGCTGGAGCAGGACAGTCAGATGTGTGAGTGGTGTAGGCAGTCACCGCCCCACTTGAGTAGAAGGGCAGTGGTGGGGGGCAGGAGTGCACATGTGCTCATCTGGGCAGGTGACCCAGCACACAGGGGCGAGATATCTTAATGGTGCTTTGTTCTCTCTGTTGTAGGCACTTTTTTTCCCTGTCTCATCTGAAGACTTTTCCATTTTCCCTTTAAGTTTTCTGACTCTAAGATCCTAATTCAAGAAGCTTCCCCAATCCCCAAATTACAAAATTGTTCTCTTGGATTTCCTTCGGATAATTTTTGGCTTTGTCTCTGATTTAATTAACCTGATAAGGATCTAAATGTATTACCACTGTTTTCATTTTTGCTACTAGTATTTTGCCAAATATAGCCAGTTGAGCTAATGCATATTTTACTGAGTAATAAACCTGTGCTACCCTGATTTAAACACCACTTTTACTATTTCAGAAATCTTCTTGCCTGTATACATCTGTTTCTAGATGCGTGTTTCTGCTCCATCTCTCCTCATTGATCCGTCTCCTCTGAGGTTAGTTCAAGGCTATCTGGATCACTGAAACACTGTGATGTGCTTTAATAGCTATACAGCAATTACCACACAATTGCCTTTGCCTTTTCCAGAATTTTCTTGGCTTTCCTGGTATGTTTCACTTCCAGATACACTTTAGAATTTTTTGGTATTGAAATAAAATCAGGTTGGGACACTGACTAGAGTTATATAATAGCACGTTTGCATATTAATGAAAAGAATTGACATCTATATATATCTGAATAGTTCATCCTGAGGATTGTTCTGCAGGTTAATTTTGAAGGGTTTTCTGTACTATGTTATCACGCTTATGCTATCCATTAAAGGGATTTGGCAATTATTTCTTTTTTTTTAACTTTTTATTTTTACTTTATTTTACTTTATAATATTGTATTGGTTTTGCCATACATTGACATGAATCCACCACGGGTGTACATGCGATCCCAAACATGAACCCCCCTCCCACCTCCCTCCCCACAACATCCCTCTGGGTCATCCCAGTGCACCAGCCCCAAGCATGCTGTATCCTGCATCAGACATAGACTGGTGATTCGATTCTTACATGATAGTATACATCTTTCAATGGGATTTGGCGATCATTTCTTTTTTTTTTTTTTTTTAAATTTTAGTTTTTTTTTTTTTAAATTTTAAATTCTTTATTTCTTACATGCATTCCCAAACATGAACCCCCCTCCCACCTCCCTCCCCATAACATCTTTCTGGGTCATCCCCATGCACCAGCCCCAAGCATGCTGCATCCTGCGTCAGACATAGACTGGCGATTCAATTCACATGATAGTATACATGTTAGAATGTGATTCTCCCAAATCATCCCACCCTCTCCCTCTCCCTCTGAATCCAAAAGTCCGTTATACACATCTGTGTCTCTTTCCCTGTCTTGCATACAGGGTCGTCATTGCCATCTTCCTAAATTCCATATATATGTGTTAGTATACTGTATTGGTGTTTTTCTTTCTGGCTTACTTCACTCTGTATAATTGGCTCCAGTTTCATCCATCTCATCAGAACTGATTCAAATGAATTCTTTTTAACGGCTGAGTAATACTCCATTGTGTATATGTACCACAGCTTTCTTATCCATTCATCTGCTGATGGACATCTAGGTTGTTTCCATGTCCTGGCTATTATAAACAGTGCTGCAATGAACATTGGGGTACATGTGTCTCTTTCAATTCTGGTTTCCTCGGTGTGTATGCCCAGAAGTGGGATTGCTGGGTTTGCAGCAGCGTCTGGAACAGTTTCAGCAACATAATTATCTGTTCCTTAAGTTTCAACTACATGTTACTTTCTACATAGTCTGAAATGGCAGTTTTGATTTTCCCTATGGCATAAGTTGTTTTTTAAAATATTTTTGAGCCTCCAGTGTGTCCACTTCCCCTTCTGTCATTTAATTCTAGTTTTGTTCTACTTGCGAACACTTTTGAACTTTCCACGTGACCATGTCTGTAACTCTAACTGTTCTATAACAATCCTGCAACTTTGTGTGTGTTGCTGTTGCCGTTCAGGCGCTCAGTCGTGTCCGACTCTTTGTGACCCCATGGACTGCAGCACACCAGGCTTCCCTGTCCTTCACTGTCTCCCGGAGTTTGCTCAAACTGATGTGCATTGAGTCAATGATGCCATCCGATCATCTCATCCTCTGTCACCCCCTTCTCCTCCTGCTCTCAGTCTTTCCCAGCATCAGGGTCTTTTCCAGTGGGTCAGCTCTTCACATCAGATGGCCAAAGTGTTGGCGCTTCAGCTTCAACATCAGTCCTTCCAATGAATATTCAGGTTGATTTCCTTTAGGATTGATTGTTTTGGTTTCCTTGCTGCCCAAAGAGTTTTCACAAGCACCACAGTTGGAAAACATCAATCTGTGACTCTCCTTGCTGCAACCCTTAGTACACGGACTTCTGTGAATCTGACCTTAGCTTCTCATCTTTCTCCTCATCATCCTTATATCACTACAAATATTCTTTTCCTGAGGGAGGACTTTTATGTTCTGCTTTAATAGCCAGACAGCAATTACCAACCAATCACTTGCTCATGAAAGTTTCTGCGGAACCTAATCTGTTCACCATTGCTTTTGTGCCATTTTCATTTGGGATCATTATGTTTTTCACTTTAAATTCATCCATTTCTTGTCAGTTTTTCCTGCTTCATAAATTCACAGTTCAGTTCAGTTCAGTTGCTCAGTCGTGTCCCACTCTTTGTGACCCCATGAATCACAGCACGCCAGGCCTCCCTGTCCATCACCAACTCCCGGAGTTCACTCAGACTCACGTCCATCGAGTCCATGATGCCATCCAGCCATCTCATCCTCTGTTGTCCCCTTCTCCTCCTGCCCCCAATCCCTCCCAGCATCAGAGTCTTTTCCAATGAGTCAACTCTTCTCATGAGGTGGCCAAAGTACTGGAGTTTCAGCTTCAGCATCAGTCCTTCCAATGAACACCCAGGACTGATCTCCTTTAGAATGGACTGGTTGGATCTCCTTGCAGTCCAAGGGACTCTCAAGAGCCTTCTCCAACATCACAGTTCAAAACCATCAATTCTTCGGTGCTCAGCTTTCTTCACAGTCCAAATCTCACATCCACACATGACCACTGGAAAAACCATAGCATTGACTAGACAGACCTTTGTTGGCAAAGTAATGTCTCTGCTTTTGAATATACTATCTAGGTTGGTCATAACTTTCCTTCCAAGAAGTAAGCATCTTTTAATTTCATGGCTGCAGTCACCATCTGCAGTGATTTTGGAGCCCCAAAAAATAAAGTCTGCCACTGTTTCCTCTGTTTCCCGATCTATTTCCCATGAAGTGATAGGACCAGATGCCATGATCTTCGTTTTCTGAATGTTGAGCTTTAAGCCAACCTTTTCACTTTCCTCTTTCACTTTCATCAAGAGGCTTTTTAGTTCCTCTTCACTTTCTGCCATAAGGGTGGTGTCATCTGCATATCTGAGGTTATTGATATTTCTCCCAGCAATCTTGATTCCAGCTTGTGCTTCTTCCAGCCCAGCATTTCTCATGATGTACTCTGCATAGAAGTTAAATAAGCATGGTGACAATATACAGCCTTGACGTACTCTTACATTTTACTGAGAGTTCAAGTCCAGATTTTTAGGTGATTTCTACTTTTTCTTGAAGTCAGTCTGTTGTTCTGTTTCCAAATGAAACCAAGTGTATGGTGTGTTTTTTCTATTTGCTTATCCCTACAAAGGGAAGTCCACACAGCATTGTGTGGGATCTGTCGGAGACCACTGGCTTCCAATTAGAATCTCTAAGGCTACAATCAAAGAATGGAAAAGCTGGAATTTCTAGGCATTCCCTTTCTCCAGGTGAGTTTCCAGAGGGTTTAGGAGGTAGGAATGGATTAAGAATTGGAGATGGAGGTAACAAGAGGTTTAAGCACAGCGCTGAGTAGTTTATGTTCGGTATCCTTGAGGCGCTGTCAAGGCCTCCCTGACACGAGGGGAACCGCTCCTGCCGCTGCGTTTGGCTCACACGGACTCCTCTCTCCACCACTTGGGTCTCCCCGGTGGCTCTAGTAAAGAATCTGCTTGAAAAGTGGGGGAACTGGTTTGGATCCTCGGGTAGTGAAGATCTCCTGGAGAAGGGAATCTTCTACCCTCTCCAGTATTCTTGTCTTCACTTTCACTTTCTCTCTGCACTGAGGCAAACATAAGCAGGTGAACAAAACTTTAAGGCATCTCATTTGCAGCCCTGAAGTTTGATTCTGCCCTCCCCATAGCCCACATGCTCTCCCTGCAGCTTTCTACTCTCATTCCACAAACACCAAGTCTCCTTGTTTCCTTTGTAAGGGGACCAAACAGATGTTTTCTGAAACATTTTTCCCTTCCTATAAGTGATTTTAGAGATCTGCTCTTTCTCTAAGTCCTCTAGATAACATGCTGTTCTCCTTGAGCTGCAAGATCACGCCATGGAAACTTCTTTTTAATGTCCAGTCATACAAGGGAAAACTACATCTAGGCTTGGCCTCCCCTGACAGACACAGGATGTGAGCTGCCCTGGGTCACCTCCATTTTTCCTCTTGAGGAGTTCAATGACCCTCTCTCCAATGAATGTCTGGAGAGGTGGCAAACAGAGCCCATAGCTCCATTTTCACTTCATCATAGTCATTCAGATAGAGCTGGATCCCAGATCTTACTTAGTATGGCTATGACATCCCCCGCCGTGGACTGCCAGGGTCTATGGTAAGAGAGTCAGGTGCAGGCTATGGACCTTTCTAGTGTTTACCATTTCCTGAACATACAGAACAGTGGATTTCCCTGGTGGCTCAGTGGTAAAGAATCCACCTGCCAAGGCAGGAGACACAGGTTCAATCCCTGGGTCGGGAAGATCCCTGGAGAAGGAAATGGCAACCCACTCCAGTATTCTTGCCTGAAGAATCCCATGGACAGAGGAGCCTGGCGGGCTACAGTCCATGGGTTGCAAAGAGTTGGACACAACTTAGTGGCAACACAACATTTCCTGAACATACTATGCACCTTTGTGAAAGCTGTCACCGCAGTCAGGAGTGTCCTTCCCCCAACTGCATCTACTAATCAACATTCAGAGCCTGGATAGCTGAGATGCCACTGCTTCAGTGGAACTCCTGGGCATCCCTTTCCTTCTCATCATCTGTGACGCATCACCTGTGAATTCTGGCCTCAGCGATCCCTGTTTGGAATGCGGAGCTTCACGTAGCTGTCTGCTCGCTCTGCTCTGCAGGCTGGTCTGCAATTCATGCTTGTGTCGCAGAGCGAGGACAAGCCACAAAGCACAAGGCTTATGCAGCGCTCGGGGCAGGCACGCTCACAAGGACCCTCTAGCCAATTCCAGGAACATCTGTGCCCTGCAGATCCCTTCAGGAGCAACTTTAATAGTGGGAGCCACACAGTAGACTGCCTGGCCACGAAAAGAACCTCGAATCATGCAGAGCATAAGGACATAATTACACTATACAAACAGTAGTCACACAGCACAGCCAGTAACAGTAATGATGACTAATTATCCTGGGAAAAATGACTTACGATTATTAACAGCTATCATTGTGAGAAATGTTACCCTGGAAGCGGTTGGGTTATCTCCAGAGCCGAGTGCTCCAGGGTAGAGACGGAGGACAGAGCAAAGAAAGTCCGCAATAGAAAGACCTGGTTCTCTGTGGGGAAAGGTAACGGGGGAGCCCATGAAGGATCAGCAGGGTGCAGCCTGCCACCTTTCCACTCCCTTGGCGATCCCCTGCCTTTCTCCTACCTACACAACAGCCAGCAGTAGCAACAGGGGTAACTGACATGGGCCACAAATGCATCAGGAATGTAGTTCCCCCACATCCAGTGTTTCTCTTCCTCAGCTCAACCCAGTGGTATATGTAGAAAAGGGAAACAGAATCTCAGCGATCTGGAGCCAAGAACTGAAACCCATTCCTATCTGACCCAAACTGTTATACTGACTTTCTGTTACTGGCCACTTAAAAGGGAACCCCACTGGTACCTAATGGGAACAATGCAGCAAGTGTGCCCTGGAAGCCATAGGAGGAGATGGAGCAATGTCAGAAGAGTTCTGTCCATCTGATGCGATGCCTCTAGCAGAGCAGCAAATCCATCCGGGGAAGGCGGTCTGTGTCTCCTTGAAGAGCTGAATATACAGGGTGCCCATTAAGCCCCTGAAAAGAGACGAGAACAGCCAGGCATCAGTCAGCATGAGACAAAGTTATGCTACAGCAGCACACAGCCTCCAAATCTCAGTGGATTAAAATAACAAAGATCCATGTCTTCTCATGCCACATGCCCAGTTCAGATTAGCAAGGGGGCTGTGCTCCTCAGAGGCACTCAGCAAGCCAGTGTGATAAAGCAGCCACTAGTTCCAGAATTCCAGTCATTGCAGCAGAGGGCAAGAACGCTGCGGAGACCTCACATCAGCAATCAGAAGCTCTGGTCTGGAGAGGATGCATCATTTCCACTCATAACTCATTCCCCAGAAGGAATCATATGGCCTCGCCTAACCAAAAGGGAACCAAGACGTGCAGCCCTAACATATGCCTTGTTGGTGTTGTTTAGTCACAAAGTCGTGTCCATCTCTTTATGACCTGATAGACCGTAGCTTGCTCCTCTGTCCGTGGCATTTTCCAGGCAAGAATACTGGAATGGGCTGCCATTTCCTTCTCTAGGGAATCTTCCTGACCCAGGGATTGAACCCGTGTCTCATGCACTGGCAGGTGGATTCTTTATCGCTGGGCCACCAGGGAAGACCCCATAAGCCTAGGGGGAGGGAGAAGAAGGAAACGAGGCAAGCAGCATGAATGACGGCCACGCCCAGCTGCACCTGCCTCCTGTGGTCACTAGTAGCAATTCTCAGACCCGTAAGACCTGCAAGTTGCTCCAAAGAAGATTGTGGGGATGTTCAAAGGGGCCATCGTGCTTCCAGCAGCACAAGGGAGAGACGAGCATCTCGCACCTCAGAAAAGGCCGTCTGAGAGCAACTGCATGGTGTTGGCTCCGCATTTTTTCTGCATCTGTGAGCTAGTTTTTCCACCTAAGGACGAGCACTAATTTTGGAGGTGGAAAAAAATTAAGTGTGAATTATATCTTGATAGAACCAGTTACAAATTATGGGCAGAACTAAACTGATCACTTTCTCCTTTGGTGTGATCAGTGCTCCTCCAGGAGTCGCTATTTTCACAAGGCTAGGAGGCAGTGGACTGTCATTTCCGAATTCTTCAGCGTCTTCTCTTTTCTATTAAATGGGGGAGGCAGACTACATATCTCTAGGATCTCTTTTGTTTTGGAATGGTATGAATATAAATCAAGGACAATTAATTTTCACTCTTGCTATTGCTAAAAATTAATCCCATCTTCTTGGCCAGCACTTTATTCCTCCTGAGCCGATGGTGCTGGAGCCCCTCAAGTGAAGCCCTGGAGCCTCTTCGCTCACTTGGTTCCCTTCCTCTGGGCGAGCGTCTCCTGCCCTGTTTGTGCCACAGCCTCTGTATTGATACCCCCAGAGGCTCAAGCACAGGCACTCAAATCAATTTCCCCATATCTCCATCTTTGGCTTCCCAGGTGGCTCAGCGGTAAAGAACCCGTCGGCCAATACAGGAGATACCGGACACGCGGGTTTGATCCCTGAGTCAGGAAGATCCACAGGAGCAAGAAGTGGCAACCCGCTCCAGCACCCTTGCCTAGAGAACTGCGTGGATGGAGGAGAGGCTGGCAGGCCACAGTCCACGGGGTCGCGGAGAGTCAGGCACGACTGAGCAAGAGCACGCACGCGTTCCGTCTCTCGCAGTCAGACCAGAATGCCGGAGTGGTGCCTCCCCACCTTCAACCTGACGCTCTCACGGCCACCATCAGTGAGCTGGCTGCTTGTGCTTAAGACTGAGGAGTTATCCTGGAGACCTCCCTCTGCTTTCTCATCTAGTCTAATCCTTCCATCCAATAATTCTGATCCATTCTGCCTCTCAACGGACTCCACCTTATTCTCCTCCATCTCATTCTCCTCCACCTCCACCCCACCACCTCAGGTTGAACCACGGTCATGAATTTCCTGAAAATAAGCGATCAATCATCTCTGCTGCTATTCTCAGTACTTCTGCTCTCATGCGTCCCAGTTCATACCGGACACAGAAGTTGGGATGCTGTATTAAAGAATGAGTAGGATCACACCACTTGCTTAAACTCTTTAGTGGCACCCTCTTTAGTTAGTATTGAGTCCCCAGGCCCACCAGATAGCTGCCAACTGCCCCGCACACACACCTCCCATTACACCCCTTGTCACCCTCCATTTTGCTCACAAGATCTAGCCTCACAATCCTTACACAGCCTGAAAAGTTCTCCCTTCTCCCTTCTCTGCCTCATCCCTTTTTCTCATCGTTTTCACCCTGCCTGCCATGTTTCTGATCCACATCTTTGCCTGGCCCATCCCCAACTCCTCCTTCAGTCACCAACCTAATGATTATTTCCTCAGAAAGGCTTTCTCTGCCCCTCATTCTGATCTATTAAAAATCCCTTTCAGGCTGCTCCTTCTTTCCCGTACACTATTTATCATTAATTTTAATTATGTTTATTTCCATTATTAGTCATTTGCTTTATAACAAACCCACAGCTAGCATCACTTTCAATGATGAAAAGCTGAAAGCATTTCCTCTAAAATCAAGAACAAGACAAGTATGCTCACTCCACTTCTATTTAACATAGTATTAGAAGTCCTAGTGTCAACAATGAGATAAGAAAAAGGAATAAAAAGCATCGAAATTGGAAGGAAAAAGGCAAATGGTCATTATTCACAGATGGCATGATAGTACATTTAAAAAACTAAAATCTTCAGAAAAATACTATTAGAAATAATTAATTCATTCATTCACAGAATTGCAGGTTACAAAATTGATATGCAGGAATCTCTTGCTTTCTATACATTAGTAATAAAATACTGGAAAAAAGAAAACAATCGTTCGAGTGGGAGGGAACGTGGATAAACCTACGGCTGATTCAAGCTGTAGTTTGGTAGAAGCCAACACAGTAGTGTAAAGCAATTATCCTTCAACTGAACATGAGTCAGTTTTTAAAATTTAAAAAGTCTAAGTAAAAAGTAAGAGACATTAAAAAATAATAAATAAATAAAATTACATCAAAAAGAATAAAATATCTAAAAATAAACTGGCCAAGAAGGTGAAAGACCTATACCCTGAAAACTATGAGACACTAATGAAGGAAACTGCAGGCGACACAAAGAAATGGGAGAATATCTCAAGTTCATTGATTGGAAGAATAAATATTATTAAAATGCCCATACTACCCAAAGCAATCTACATATTTAATTCAATCTTTATCAAAGTACCCATGACATGTTTTATAGAACTAGAACAAATAATCCTAAAATTTACATGGAACCACAAAAAACCTTGAATAATCAAAGTAATCTTGAGAAATATGAACAAAGCATAGGTACCACACTCCCTGACTTCAGACTATACCACACAGCTATAGGAACCAAAGCAATATGGTATTAGCATAGAAACAAACGCATAGGTCAACAGGACAGAATACAAAGCCCCGAAATGAACCTTCCACATTACGGTCATAACATGTTTCCTTATTCAAATAAAAAGAAATGTGCACTTTTTAACTCAGCAAAAAAAATATGTTTCCACTAAAAATACCTAAAGCAGCGAAAACCAAGTAGTAATAATCACTCCAAGCATGCAGACCTTAGTATTCAGGTCCCTGCAGAAATGTTTACGATGATTCTAGACTGTCGTATCAGAAAGCAAAGAAGTTAACCAAGTGAAGTTGCTCAGTCGTGTCTCTTTGAGACCCCATGGACTGTAGCCTACCAGGCTTCTCAGTCCATGGGATTTTCCAGGCAAGAGTACTGGAGTGGGTTGCCATTTCCTTCCTTCCCGACCCAGGGATCGAACCCAGGTCTCCTGCATTGTAGGCAGGCGCGTTACCCTCTGAGCCACCAGGGAAGCCCAAAGAAAGCAAAGAAGTTAACCAAGACTACCAAAAAAAAAAAAAAGTCAAAGGCCCCAGCAGCCAATCTGAAAGAATTGCAAGGATGGGACAGCTTGAGCATCAAGAAGCACAATGCCTGCAGTGAACTAAACTACATCAAAGACTAAAAATCTGCAAGTCAATAATGACTAAAAAAAAGGCCACAGTGTCCACACTGGAGACTGCTAGAAAACCAAAGAATTTTCTGGAAAACTTGTAAACAACTGGGAAGAATCAATCATTTATTCGGACATTCCTGGATAAACTATCTTTTAGGAAATCCAACTGATGATCAAAAGTTCTTATTTATAAAATAATTACAGCTGATAAGTGCAGAGAGAATTACTGTTACAGAGAATCCCCACTTTGCAACCCTAATAAAATAATGAGCCTGGAAAGTCATCAATAGCTGCCAAATCCATTGGGTGGAAGGTTGATGAGAAACTTCTTACTGGATGGATCAGGCTGATATCGCCTGAATTCACTGATGAATCTTCACGTCCTGAAAGGGGAAAATAAAGGTGCCAGCTTTCCAGTGCTCCTGATGAAATGCAATAGGAAAGACACAAACTGGGAAATAGTTTTAGGAAAAATCCAAATCTGATAAGCCTCTAGATCTAATTACTAATTTAAACAATACAAGACAAAGGAGCAGCACCAGAGTAATGTCAACCAATGCGGAATGTGGAGAACCGTACAGGATGAATGGCCAAGCTCTTCAACAAAGAAATGGCAAAGGGGGAAGGAGACGGAGCTTTTGGTTGGGAGAGAAGTACATTATATATATGTATGTATACGTATATATATAGTGTACTTTAATTCAGCTTTTAACTGAAAAAGAATCGGGAAATTGAACCATAGGCTGGCTACCAGATGATATTAGTGGATTATTTTTCATATTTTTAGTGTGATACAGATAAAATTCAGTTCAGTTCAGTTCAGTTCAGTCACTAAGTCGTGTCCGACTCCTTGCGACCCCATGAATCGCAGCACGCCAGGCCTCCCTGTCCATCACCATCTCCTGGAGTTCACTCAGACTCACATCCATCGAGTCCGTGATGCCATCCAGCCATCTCATCCTCTGTCGTCCCCTTCTCCTCCTGCTCCCAATCCCTCCCAGCATCAGAGTCTTTTCCAATGAGTCAACTCTTCACATGAGGTGGCCAAAGTACTGGAGTTTCAGCTTTAGCATCATTCCTTCCAAAGAAATCCCAGGGTTGATCTCCTTCAGAATGGACTGGCTGGATCTCCTTGCAGTCCAAGGGACTCTCAAGAGTCTTCTCCAACACCACAGTTCAAAAGCATCAATTCTTCAGTGCTCAGCTTTCTTCACAGTCCAACTCTCACATCCATACATGACCACAGGAAAAACCATAGCCTTGACTAGATGGACCTCAGTTAGCAAAGTAAGCATGCTTTTAATAATGACCCATTTCTCTTAGAAATATACAGTTAAGCATTTATTAAGGAAATAATGTAATATTTGGGTTTTCTTTTAAATGATTCATTGGGAGGGGACAGTTAAAGCAAGGATGGGATGGATAGGATATAAGTGAAACAAGGAAAAAATTATAGCTTAGTCCTTAACCTTAGTTTCTCTAATCTGAATAGCTACTCTCTACAGATACAAATAAATTGGTTCTTAATTGTATCAGAGAATACAACTTACAAATGATTTTGTGACAATAATTTTAGTTATAAATCTAAGACTATTTAAGATATTTCCTAAATATTGTTCATGAGAACCTCACCCTAAGCACAATGGATTGCCAAAAATAATAGCCACCTCCCACCTGAAGTCTCTCACTGGGGAAACAACTCAACTGTAGCCTCAATCACTATGTTGCCCCTTCCCCCCGTCCTGGACCGGGCGCTTCAGTTCGCACAGGCTTGGTCGTACAGAAGCCCAATCACCTGACCACCCAGCTCCAGGCTGTAGAGCCTTCTCTTCTTCTGCCAAGACCCAAGGTCTCAAAACAAAGTTTTCTGTTCATTTCCTTAGTATCTCATGGTCTTTACCTATCAACTTATATTGGCGATTCCACACTGACACCTTCCCCTGCTTCTTTCTGCTAAACCTCCTCCCCTTTGCTTTTAGAGCTTTCGGCCATGTGCTTCTCCTGAAAGTCTCCCGCTGTGATGAAGTGGTTGAGACAGTCTGTCTGTCTCAGCAGCACAGGGGCAAATGCGGACTTCCCTCTCACTTGCAGCAGTCAATGTGTCGTTGCCTTTAAACCCTAGCCAAGCTGAAATCATTCCGAGAAGAGACAATGGGCCTCTAAGACTAGGTACACGTGACAAGGCCAAAGATGCACCAGGCATCACCTGCTCAGCCCAGAGAGTCTGGGGGTGTTTAAAGGCGGTGGGCAGTCAGAGGCCGACACCACTGGCTAGCATCTGTCTTATTCATGGTGGCCTGTCAGCCTGCTGAGGAACACAGATGGTGTCATAGAACACGCCTGAGTTTTGGAACCAGACAGATGTTGGTTTGAAATGTAGATCAGTCTCTTCCTAAATATATTCATCTGGACACTAACTATTGCCTTCTGGGCCTCTGGCTCCTCCTTTGCTCTAGGAGTTCAGTAACCCTGCACCACTTAATTGCTGTGAAGCCTCCTACGCCAGCCCTGAGCACATGCTCACACGTGGGAGCCCTGATGTGGTTCTTTGTGAACTCTAAAAGGGTTACTCTGGCAGCTAAAGTTGATTTTTCTGGAACATCATGTCCATTCTCAAAACAAATAGTTTATTCATCGTCTCATCTCGTTCCAGAAGCCTTCATTTATCTTTTGGGGTTTCTGGCATAGTTCTCCAGCCCTGGAAGTCTTTGGCCCCGGACCCCTTCCGAGTTCAGGCTCTTGCATCGAGCAGATCACAGGGCAGCAGCGTCCCAGTCACTTATCTGGATAAGGCGCCGTGGGAGGGAAAAGCCTGGCGAGGACGATCGCATCTGTCACACGGGTTCAGAACAAGGGAGGACAGATAGAAGGTTCTGCAGTTCTCTGCTCATCAGAAAATGACGGATGATTTCCTGCCAAGGCCAAACAAGTCGCTGATTAATGACCCAGTAATGGCACCCACTGCCCGCTGTCTGCCTCATTTGTCTCCCTGTGTGGACAGATTAAGGGCTGTAAATACAGTCTGGCACTCTCGCTCATTGCGTGGGTTTCTCATTCTCTGTTGCTTCAAGGCTGGTATCTTGGAGTCGGTGCCAGTGGTGAAGGGCTGGGCGTGCTTCACAGGAGTTCCCAGGGAGTCGGAGGCAGAAGGAGGAAGGAGGTAGACAAGGAAAGTACAGGGTCCTTAACATTCCTTATTCCATTAAATCCTCAGGAGGGAGATGAGGTGGGAAGAATTACTCCCGTTTGTAGATGCTCAGAGAGAGTAAATAATTCAAGACCACATAGCTAGGAAATGGTTCATCTGAAATCTCAACCCAGTCAGTTTGATTTTAAAACCATTATTTCTAATCACTGTACCACATTCTCCCAAACAAAGCCAGTGTCTTCTGAATCCAAACATTATATTGTTTGGAGATTCAGACATATATGAGACAATTATGGATATATGCATGCGTGCTTAGTCACTTCAGCCATGTCTGACTCTGTGTGACTGTAGCCCACTCCTCTGTCCATGGAATTCTCCAGGCCGGAAGGCTGGAGTGGGTTGCCATTCCCTCCCGCCAGAGGATCTTCCCAGCCCTGGGATTGAACCCAAGTCTCCTGCAATCCCTCCAATGCAAGCAGATTCTTTACCACTGAGCCACCAGGAAGCCTTTATGGGTATATACAAAGAATAAAATTCAGGATTTCAAAGACAGGAGAGAGAAGAGCTGGGACGAACACAAAGACAGCCTTTCAAGTTATGCGGTAAGTTCATAGGTGTTCATTTTTATACTGGGCTTCTTTATTGACATATGTTATATAAAATATATATCAAATAATATACAGAAGGAAAAAGTCTAATTTTTTTTCAAAACCTAAGTAGATACTCTCATGGGTAATAGTTTTCATCGAAGAGAAGGTAAAAATAAATCCACTCGTCAGAATTACTGCACAGAATATTATGCGAAGTTCTATCAGAGATTAGGAACAACAATCAACACGGGCACACATCAGAGCTTTTCAGGTTCCATTCCAGACCACAGAATAAAGCAAATATCACAATGAAGTCACACAAACTTTTTGGTCTCTCGGTGCAAACAGAAGTTACATTTACCCTATACTGTAGTCTATTAAGTAGACAATAACAGGCCTAAAACTGTACCTACCTTAATTTAAGACAGTTTACTGCTAAAAAAAAAAATGCTGACCATCTGAACCTTCAGCAAGCTGTAATCTTTTGCTGGTGGAGGGTCCTGCCTAGATGTTGATAGATGCTGACTCATCAGGGTGGTGGTTGCTGAAGGTTAGAGTGACTTTCAAAATTTATTAGAATAAGACAAAAATGAAATTTCCACATTAACTGACTCTTCCTTTCATGACCAATTTCTCTGTGGCATGCAATGGTTTGGCAGCATTTACCCACGGTAGAAATTCTTCCCAAGCTGGAGTCAGTCCTCTCAAACTCTGCTATTGTTTTACCAAGTTTATGTAATATTCTGAATCTTTTGTTACCATTTGAAGCCTTCACAGCTTCCTCACCAGGAGCACATTCCACCTCAGGAAGCCTTCCTCCGCTCATCCGTAAGGAGAGACCCCTCACCTGTCAGAGTCCTGTCATGAGGTTGCACCATTTCGGTCACAGCTGCAGGCTCCACGGCTAACCCTAGTTCTCCTGCTGTTTCCACTGAGTTGGCAGCCACATCCTCCCCTGAAGTCTTGAACCCCCCGTAGTCATTCGTGAAGGTTGGAATCAACCTCTTTCAAACTCTTGTTCGTGTAGACATTTTTTACCTCTTCCCATAAATCACAGTTTCTGTCTGCACTGCGGCACGGGGGATCTTAGTTCCCCGACTGGGAATAGAACTCGGGAACCCCGCACCAGGAGCACAGCGTCTCAGCCAGTGGGCCAGCAGGGAAGTCCACGATGTTCTTAAAGACGTGCACTTTGACGTGACTTCCTTCTCTAAACCTCGTGAACCAGCCTCTGCTAGCTTCAAACTTCTCTTCTTCAGCTTATTCACCTCTCTCAGCCTTCACAGAATTAAAGAGAATTATGACTCATGGAGATGAAAAAGAAAGCGACTAAGAAAACCAAAGCATCCATCAATTACAATGAAGCCCCTTTGTGAGTGTGCAGGATAGTAGGCAAGCGGCTTATGTAGAAAGGTAGGCTGGAACCACGCTCCCCCTCTGCGCCTCGGTGCGGTGGCCTCCCCAGTTTCCCTGAGGGGTTAGCCAGGGTGTGGTCAGCAAGGCTGGTGCTGCAGGAGCTCAAGGCCAGCAGGGGACTGGGCAGGCTCTGTGCATCCTCCCTCCCTCCCACTGATTCCTCAAGAAAGCACGCATGTGTAGAAAAGAGAGAGGCCCTTGCTCCGAATTAAGCTTTCACTTAAGGCAATGTTGTGGCTGGTTTGATCTTCTATCCAGAACACTAAAACTCTCTCCAGATCGGTGATGAGGCTGCTTCACTTTCTTATCATTCGCGTGTTCGCTGGAGTTCACCTCCTTCAAGAACTTTTCCTTTGCATTTACAGCCTGGCTGACTGTCACAGGAGGCCTAGTTTGGGTCTGTCTTGGCTTTGGACATGCCTTCCTCACTAAGCTTAATCATTTCTAGCTTTTGATTTAAAATGAGAGACATGCAACTCTTCCTTTCACTCAGACACATAGAGGCTATTGCAGTGTTGTTAACTGGCCTAAATTCAAGGCTCATGTGTCTCGGGGAATAGGAAGGCCAGAGGGGAGGAAGAGAGACAGGGAGACATCTGTCAGTTGAGCAGTCAGAACATTCAGCGTTTATCAGTTAAGTTTACGCCTTACGTGAGCACAGTCCGTGGAGTTCCAAAGCAGTTGCAATGGTGACATCAAAGATCGCTGATCACCAAAAAAAATATAATAATAATGAAAACATGTGAAATATCGCAAGAATTCCCAAAACGTGACACAGAGACACAAAGTGAGAACATGCTGTCCAAATCTGCTCAAGACAGGGTTGCCACAAAATTTCAATTTGTTTAAAAAAAAAAAACAAAACTGCAAGGCCTGATAAAGTGAAGAGTAATAAAAGAGGTATGCCTGTCTAAAATTCCTGTCTGCATGATGCGAAATAATAAGGAGGCCAGGCTAAGGCATATAGAAATGCCTTGCCATTCTAGCGGCTTCAGCAGAATCATCTGCCTACGGTTTGTTTTACAAGGGTCTTCTCTAGTCCAGGGAGAGGATGCTCAGAAGACCGGGATCCCCACCCCACTGCCGGGGCTGCGCTTTTCCAGCCCGCCTGTAGCTCAGGGCCTGACCGCCACCAGCCTTGTCAGTGCCACTGCCTGCCCACCTGAGAGCTCCAGGGGAAATCCACCCTGGTCACCCAGGCGTCAACAGCCACGGGACTTGAGGCGAACACTCTGGTGAGGAGGAGCCTTACTCCCTCTGCTTCTGAACTCCTTTCACAAAGGCAAGGTAAGCCCCCTCAGGAAAGACCCTTTCCAAAGGAAAATGACAGCCAACACTACTCACAGGCACAGGGAGCACTTCTCTTTTGCAAACAGAAATGCGGCCTAAGTCCCACTCCAGTGGCCCTGCAGGAAAGGTAAGTCCTTGAAGGCAGGCACTGCTCACAGAGCCCAGCCTGGAAAAGGGCTCACAGGACAGGTACAAAGATAACATCAAGGAAGTGAGGTTTGCCTTAACCACTTCTGCATCGTCTGTCTTGAGGATTCCAGGGCCCACTCTCCAAGCTCTGGGTCCTATAGACCATGCCCACCTTCTGGATTTCTACCACACCCTTCCCTATCCTCTACCAGCAGTGTCTCTCACATCAGATCATTTCTTCCTCTAATAGAATAAGCACTGTCTCAGGAGTTAGTGGGAAAGTGTTCACAGCTAAGTGACTGGTGGCAATGGACGCCCAGGACTGGGCATCCACTGGAAAGAAAACAAACTTGTAGGAACATTTTAATTGAGCAGACTTTCACTGATACTTACATTGTTGTACAGAAACGAATTTCAACTGGTTTAAATCCAGCACCATGAAGGGCGAAATTATGGCACCAAATGTCCTCTCTTGGATTATACTAAGATGAATTTAAATCCCTGTGTAATCTACAGTTGTCAGCTTTCCAGGCTTTGCTGCAGTGTGTGCAGCTTTCTAACATTAGATATAATTCTTAAATCTATAAGAAGAAAAAAACAGACTTTGAGCCAACAAATGTTATCATATCCACTAGATACTGTATAAGAACAGAATCTACTCTGAACACTGATCCTTAACACCAGGACACCAAGACATTAGGTGCTGTGCTAATTGCAGAGTCCAGCTGATCACATTGATTGAAAGCCACTCAAATGAAGGTTTCAATCAACAATATGCTTTAAGTCAAAACAGTATTCCAACCACTTAATTTCAAGCAAAGTAGATTTCATGTTTAGAGACATCAGTGAAATGTGGTTCATTTATAAATGCAGAAGAAACCAAACATCACTGCATCAACACAAAAATAAAAATAAAACATTTTGAGGACAAGAAGAAATACAAAATTTAGTCAACTTTGCTGTTCTCTTGGCTGCTTAAATCCGCTGGCTGCTGCTAAGTCGCTTCAGTCGTGTCCGACTCTGTGCGACCCCATAGATGGCAGCCCACCAGGCTCCCCCGTCCCTGGGATTCTCCAGGCAAGAACACTGGAGTGGGCTGCCATTACGTTCTCCAATGCATGAAAGTGAAAAGTGAAAGTGAAGTTGCTCAGTCGTGTCTGACTCTTAGCAACCCCATGGACTGCAGCCCACCAGGCTCCTCCATCCATGCGATTTTCCAGGCAAGAGTTCTGGAGTGGGTTGCCATTGCCTTCTCTAACAGTATTTGCAAATATAGCTAAAAGATGCTAACTCTTGAAAGCCTATGTTTTCAGGCATTTCCCATCAACTACACTGGAACACTGTACATCATGTTTCATGAATAGCGTTCTGCCTTCCTGCGCCTTCATTCACTCGATCCTGTGAGGCCACAGTGAAGGGAACATGCGAGGAGGGGAACGGATGAATGTAGACATCATCACACGCATCACAGAATCACAGGATTTTAAGTCACAAGATGAAAAGAACACTGATTCTGCTTTAAAACAAGGTTTACAGGAAATTAGCACTGGAATTTCATGGAAATGGCTACTAATGTAAAAGTCAAAGAGAATGACCCAAGCCAGCTTGATGTACTGAATCCAGTACAGCCTTTACACTCAATCCCCCTGATAATAAACTCAGTGATAATAAACCCAGGAAACCACTGTTTTACACATTAGTAAAGGCCTAGTCGGGAAAGGAACTGAACTGAACGGAACCTCATTTACTGGAAACACAAGACACCATGTGATTTCTGGGCAGTCACGTCTGTTCACCCACATCTCAGTCTATAATTCTCTATGGGTCATCTTGGTAATCAACAAAATAAGTTTATTTTGTCACTGTCTTTCAAAAGAGCCCATGCCAATTAAAAGGAAGCCAAATTCTCTAAACCTTAAATGAATATTAAGTCCAAGATCTACCCCAGCTTCCCCTATGGGAGATAAGATTAGTATACACCCAGTGTAACAGTGTATTGCTTTATTTGAGGTGGGGAGGGGAGACACACAGGTAAGAAAAAAAATCAATTAAAGGACTAGCAATGCAGGGAGCAATAATGGTAAAGTGGTAATTAAAAAAACGAATAACTGCAATCATTTTCTTAGAAGAACTTGATTTGTGGAAGGAAAGCTAATTGCTATAGCAAAAATACACATATATATATGAAGTAGAAATTAGTTTCAATACTATTAGTAAAGAATATATTCTAGGAAGTAGCAGTAAGCAGAATGTAAATTCCGACAGCAATTGAATAGGCCAGCCCCAGGTGGTTAGGTTGAGGCAAACACTTAATGACAACAAAACCTTGGTCTTTGGGGATTCGGACGGTTCCTGGAGAAACATTACACTGTGCTGAAACCAAACTGAATTGCTTTCATTCTGTTATAAAGTTCCATAAAGTGCTGTTTCTACAAGCGCTTCAGTTAGCAGCGGGAGCGGTTAGGATATCTAAACACACAGAGAGCATTCAGGCTAGACGTCCAACTCCCCAGGATAAAAATATACACAGTCTAACAAGATTAGACTCATCACATCCAGGGCTTCCTGCATCTCGAGGTGGGAGTTATGGAAAGCGTGGACCTCAGTACCAATATTGGAGAAGGCAATGGCACCCACTCCAGTAGTCTTGCCTGGGAAATCCCATGGACGGAGGACCCTGGTGGGCTGCAGTCCATGGGGTCGCTAAGGAGTCAGACACGACTGAGCGACTTCACTTTCACTTTCACTTTCATGCACTGGAGAAGGACGTGGCAATATACAGAAAGGAGCCATCATTTCCTTCTATATGTGTTTTGTATTTTTCTTCATTTTTCTAAATCAGTTCTTCTGTTACTATCATTTCTTAGCCAAATTGGTAAAAATAAAATTTAATCACTAAATATAGAACACCTCTGTCAATCAAAGCATTTAAAACTTCAGTCTTCTGGGGCAAGGAAAGCAGTGTGGGACATTTAAAAATCTGATTTACAAACAAGGTGGTCAAAAATTTTCTTGGCTTAAAAACTCACAACTTTCCTAAACGGGTCATTATAAGGGTTCTAGCTAAAGTTTGTTTCAAAGCTACTATGAGAAAATTCTGGTTATGGGAATGGCGTGAGCAGTCCAATAAGTTGCCTCTGACTTCATGCCACTCACTGAGTCCCCACAAAGACTGAACAGTGTGATATCAGCGACAGAGCTTAGCACAAACTCTGCTTTCACGAATGATATCCTTGCAGTAGCACCATCTTTTACGTAAAATTGGTCCATAACTTCTGGGTCAAGCTCACTCATCAGTATTTTCTGGATTTGATCCAGCTGACTGATTACCCAAGTCTCTGGGAAATCCAGAGTATACCAGTATGAACTCTCAGAACTCATCCGTCATATACAATACACTGCTGCATTTCGGAAAACTACATTAAGAAACTATTTCTTCCTGTGAATTCCAGTGTGGGTTCCCTTGATGAGGTGGCACCATTAAATTCTTCAGAAAATAAGAGACATTTGAATTGAGTCAAAATCACTATAATTCTGAGCAAGGTTCAACAGGGAAACCAGTGCTTTCAGCAGAAGGTGGTACCACACATCTTTGTCTCTTGGAGACAAACATGCTATTCTCACTGAATATGTAAGTTTCAGTTTTTGCCACTCATGACGAACCACTAAACATCTTTCAAAAATATATCCCACTGGAATCATGGGGTGATTTGAAGATTCATCAGATCCTTGGTTTGTGACAAGTTGCCGCTGGGAGAACCAAAAGTCCGGCAGCTTCTTGGATCCTATAAAATAAAAAAAGCGCAACTTCCATCACCATAAGACTAGCAAACAACCAATAGTCCCAGAAAATCAACTAAATCCTTTCCTTGCTGTGAGTGCCGCCAATTACTTCAACTGTGTTACCCACATTCAGTCTCCTCTATTGCTTTAATTTTATATTGACTCTTTTTTAAGAAAAGAATTAATAAAATTTACCTGGACTTGCTTTTCTTCTTTTGAGGGCAGAGAGAGATGAAAGATCACCAGTTTGTTGGAAACAGAGGCACACACAGTTCCGTGTCTCAGCGTCCCCTGTTTGCCGTCTGAGGGGGGAGAGCTGGCAGCTAGCAAGTGACCCGCATGTGATGGGGGTGGGTTGGGTGCAGCCCTTAGTGACGACCGTGAGTGCCAGACACTTGTCGCGAGACACCGAGCGCAGCAGCCAACAGTCAGGCTCGCAGTGGTTCCCCCAGCAGAGTGTGGTGAGAGGTGGACTGCAGCTTCTCGCAGGGCCCTTCAGGTCCTGGGGCCGTGGGGCCGCCAGATGCCCTGGGGCCCGGGTCAGGCCGAGGGCTGTGTCCTGCAGAGCTGAACACAGAGCTGGCTGTGTCTGGCCACAGCTGCCCACGGGCCGGGCCCAGGACTTGAAGCAGCGGTGAGCATCCCCCACCAGCCCCACTTCTGTGACCTAACGGCCAGGGCAGTCTCCATGGGTTCCATCCGTGGAGGTCTCAGCAACTGGACTATGTGCACACTGCCGTTAAAAGAACAGCCTCAACCAATGTCAGTCTCTCAGCTCAAGTTTCCAAAACTGGTCCAGCTTAGGTCAGCGGGCTACCCCTAGGAGGTGACCAGAGGTCAGGGCTAAGCTGCAAGGACACTGCACCTCATTCCGTCAGGTCCCCTCTGAGGCTGGGGCCATTCTCCAAAAAGGGCCATGTTGTGAGCTAGGAGTTCACCTGATCGGTATTTGCTACATGCGCTTCTGTTGGTCCTATACAAGTGATTCTCTCCAGTTGAAATGAAAACCCTAAGGGCCGGCTGGGTCCTGGGTGCCTGGCTCCCTCAGTTATGACGGCTGGGTGCGGTCTGTGGGATCTCACCCTGCAGGCACCCCCACCTAAGATCTGACTCTTTGGCCGGGCTTAGCATGGGTGGGAGGCCCCAGACTGGGTGCTGGACCAACCCTCCCAGGCAGGCTAACCGTCCCGCATGGGCACCTCCCTCCCTTAGCCAAGGCCTGGACCTCAGAGGGTGAAAGTCAAGCCTTGGGACTTGTCATTTCTTACCGGAACTGAGAATAACATTTGTTTCAGTGAAGTTTACAGGAATATCATGACCTGACCTCAAAAAAACAGAGGATCTGACACCAAGAAGTTTGCAACAGCTAACCACCTCTCTTCCTCGCCTTTCTTATGAAACTGCATGAGCCACCCATTTCCTTGCGTGGCCCTGCAATAAAATTTTCTCTGCTCCAAACTCTGACATTTTGGTATTATTTGATCTTGCTGGGTGTTGGGCACACAGACTTGAGTTCAATAACACATTTAAGGTCACACAAAGATTTTGCACTGGACCTCATTCCAGTTCAGCCTCCCTCACCACCAGAGCATAAAGCAGTCCTATTCCTAAACATACTGCTGCTGCTAAGTCACCTCAGCCGTGTCTGACTCTGTGTGACCCCAGAGACGGCAGCTTACCAGGCTCCCCCGTCCCTGGGATTCTCCAGGCAAGAACACTGGAGTGGGTTGCCATTTCCTTTTCCAGTGCACGAAAGTGAAAAGTGAATGTGAAGTCGCTCAGTCGTGTCCGACTCCTAGCGACCCCATGGACTGCAGCCTACCGGGCTCCTCCGTCCATGGGATTTTCCAGCAAGAGGACTGGAGTGGGGTGCTGTTGCCTTCTCCATTCCTAAACACAATACCCTTTCAAATACCAACATTATACAACTGAACGTGACCTGGTGAAACATTGTTATACCTTGTTCAAACTCGCCCATGCACAGTGGATGGGAAGCAACAGAATTCCTGCTCCTGTCTGATTGTGGCATTGCACAATCAGCTAGTTGGGAGTCCTTACCTGTGAGGAGTAGACCTCCTTTATGACCTCAAAGATATCTTCACCTTTGGAGACTTTCTACCCCATGTCTCATCCACAGTCACTCCCTCTCCTTTTTATTCCCCAAGTGAGCACCTCCAAAACAAAGGAGGGAGTCAGGGCACAGGGCTGTGCGTGTTGAGAGGGATGAGGGATGAGGGATGAGGGATGAGGGAGAGTACGCAGTGAGAAGAAGGAAGATCAGGCAGACAGTAGAGGTCGCCCACCCTTCCCCTGGGTGAAGAGACAGGCTGTGATGGCACACTCTAGGGGCTGGAGTGTGCCCTGAAGCAGAGGGGAAACGGCGCGGGAATCTGCCTATGCCTTCGTTTTGCTCCTAAGTGTCCCTATGTCCTCAGCTCCTATGTGTCTGCATCCCAAAACTCAACAGTCCCTAGCACAGCATAGACTCTCCAGGACAGGTTGTGTTTGGCCTTTCATGCGAACCACAGGATATCCCGATGCCTCCCCAGGGTCAGAGCAATGATAAGGCCTGTCTCAGGAACATGAGAAGCTGCTATGAAACACACAATCCTCTTTAAATGTTTCAGAAGGATATTGAGGGTACGTAGGTTTTCGACTGCTTTACAAGGTCTTCATCCTAGTTTACAGCTTCATTCTCTCTAATATTTCCATCAAGTAATCAAGTAATGACAGGTGAATCCAAAGAGATGGTGAGTCATTAAATCTACTAAATGCTAGGCTCTCTGGAACACCAGAGGCCCCCTTTATACACTCTGGGTTCCAATAGTGCCAGAGGGAAGTCTTGATCTCTTGTTTTTAAATCAATAACCTAGATTTTTTAAAAAATAGTTCAAAATAGACAGAAAAAAATCTTGCATAATCATTTTGTAGCAGTATCTCTGTCAAACCAGGGAGCAATGATAGCTTCCCAGAGCTCTTATCTTATCTGCCCAAAATTACTCTTATCTATTCCAAATTAAAGGAAGTTTCCATTTCAGCAAGTTGGAGCAATTCAGAGAAGTAATAATCTGACCTTAGGCAAAGAAAATTAGAAGTTGATCTTTCTCCATTTCTTCTTTTAACCAAGGTTCTCTCCCCTTTGGATTTTACAAGGGCCACGGACCACTCCAGAGATCCCAAGCCAATTTCCACTTATTTATGAGACAGAGAAAACATCAACCACATGATAGAGAAAACTTCAAATGTCCTTTACTTCTGTTCAAGCACAATGAAGCTCCTTCAAGGTCCATACACTGTGCCAAAACTAGAGGCTGGGGTGGGGAGGAGGAAGTCAGAGATGGATAAGAACGATGCCTTCCTTCTAAGAGCTCAGCAGTCCAGTGAGAAAGCAAGTACAGGACACAAGGCCCACCAGGATGTGAACAAAAACTCATGGGCATCTGCAGGGAGGGGGTGGTGACTGCTAAGATCTGGAAAAGCTCCTGGGGGGTGGGGGGGGGCGGGGGATTAGAGCTGAGTTTCTCAGCAGTGAGATGGTGGACTGTAGGAAAACATTTGCATGGAAGTAAAATAGGCCACGCTCAAAACCAGACCGACGTAGAGAAATGTGGAGTGCAGAGAGACTGAAATGTCCAGTCAGGAAGAAATGGTTTCCAGTCAGCATCCCTGCCCGTGACCCCACCCTGAGGTCTCGGGCATCTAGAGTCGAGAGAGAGAGTGAAGTCGTTCAGTCGTGTCTGACTCTTTGCAACCCCATGGACTATAGCCTTCCAGGCTCCTCCATCCATGGAGTTTTCCAAGCAAGAGTACTGGAGGATGTCGCCGTTTCCTTCTCCAGGGGCATCTGGAAAGAACACCAAATTTGCCGGCAGCTGTGACCCTTCTAGGCTCCTGGTACTGCACTGGTGATCTGAAAGTACCCGCCAGCCTCACCTGACCACTTACAAAGCGATCTTCTGGCCCTGCCAGTGGCTCAGGGAGACCGCAGCGTGGAATGCTTCTTCCTGAAATCAGAGCAAGTTCTCAAAGGATATGGTGCCGAGTCATGAACTGCAAAGGGAAGGTGCCGAGATGCAGACAGAGCTGCCTCAGTGCAGGCGCCTGCCAGCGGCGCTGCAGGCCTCCTGCGCTCTTTCTGAAAGGCTGTGGGCTTCCCAGTCTGCCTCTGGAACTGCTCCTCGTGACAGTTTTCCACCTAGGAGGCAAACAAGATCGAAAGATCACGGCCATTCCTTCTTTAACTAAAGCAAAACACATTAAAATAAGTTCTCACATAATTTGTGATAAAGCAGAATTGGTGAAACAGAAATTTACATGCTATTTGAGTATGAAAATTTACTGAACGTAATGCTGTCCCAATCAAAGTTTTGTCTTATTTTCAAATAATGGGAAAAATTTCTCTAGTGATTTCCAAAGTGCTCTCCCAGTTGGCTAAGTTTTGTTCAGCATAGTAACACTTTAATGTTGTATTGGTTTCTTATTCTTAATTTTAGGGTGTATGTTTTTAAATTTTATTTGTATTGCTAAGTAAACTGTATATCTGAGAATAACTCATATCAATAACCAGGGTGACTTGGCGAGTTGGAAGAGGAACATTTTCTACCATTGTGTTCACGGCTGGCAGTGTTTGAGCCACTAATCTGGGGTGGAGGGAAGGCTGGGGAAACACCCATCTCTCCCCTCGTATGTGTGTTCGGTGGCATCCCCTGGCAAGAATGCTGGAATGGTTGCCACTTCCTTCTCCAGGGGATCTACCCGACCCAGGGAGCGAACCTGTGTCTCCTGAGTCTCACTGCAGGTGGATTCTTTACCACTGAGCCACGAGGGAAGCCCGTCTTGCCCCTTGCTGACTGGTAATATATGCCAGGCACATACGTCCCAAGGGGCTCGACGTCCCGCTCTGTGAAGCAGGGCCAGTCACGCTGCCAACCCTCGCGCTGTTGGAAGTACCTGGTGTAATACCTTACAGCAAGATTCTCTATGAAAATCTGACAGTATCCAATTTTTGTGTTTCCTTATGGTAAAGGTGGTAAGGCTGTATCTAGAACTCTTACCAGGTAACATTTTTTGCAGAAACATAAATATATCTTTAAATAGTGTAGGCCTAGTCCCTTCTAGTTTTCTCTTTCAAAGTTTACTAGCTGCTTTTATATGTAGGTTTTGTCAGATTAACTTGAAAAGTATCTTGAGAGGTCAAGGTGGTCCTGAGTTGAGAGTTTGATGCTTCTCCTGGAAAGGGATGCAGGTATGCACTTCTCCTGGGTGAGAAGTGACTGGTTTTGGAAAGAGCAGTCAGCAGGCTCTTTCTGTAACTGCAGCCGCTCAGGATGGGGTGGATCACACCATCACAATAAGCAGAATATTCAGTAAATTGGACACTTAGACTCTGGTTTCAGGCCTGATGTACTGTCAGGAAACCCAGACTACACGTATCTATGAAAGGATTTGCCCCCTCTGGTTACACGTCGGGTGCGGTGAAGGCAGGTTGGGTCCCAGGAGAAAAAATTAAACAAAGGAGGAGCAGACCACAGTGCCCTTATGAGCCTCAGTGTCCACGGAGAGAGGCCAGCGCCATGAGGCTCAGATGCGGTCTGTTTTGTTCCCACTAGCTCTGCGGCCCAGCCCAGCGCCAGCATGCCTGGGTCTGAATAAAAGCCACTCAGTGGTGTTGCTGAATGTCAAGCAGTCGAAGTGGTCTCTACACCAACTGGCATGACAGATTTTGGGTC
Source organism: Ovis canadensis (assembly GCF_042477335.2). NCBI lineage: Eukaryota > Metazoa > Chordata > Mammalia > Artiodactyla > Bovidae > Ovis > Ovis canadensis. The sequence goes on from NC_091269.1 coordinate 62,681,442, forward strand.
TGAGTCAACACTCATTGATCCCAAAGTCTAATAATGCTTGGTTGGGAGGATGAGGCATTAAACTCTTGACTTGTTGCACAGGTCCTGGGGGAAATGATGTCTGCTGCTCAACCCCTTACCTGGGCCCCAGAACAGGCGGATTTGACCAACTAGTGTCTGGTAGGTTTCTGGAAAGAGCTGAGGGCAGCCGCGAGGTTATGGCTGGTCACACTCCCCACCTGCATTCCACCGCTGAGAAATCCTCTATTTAATTCGGCTGCCACAAGCATTACTTTTAATTTTTTTACTTCTCTTGTAGGTTCTAACTTTAGTTAGCCTAGTGGAAAGCTTTATGGGCTCCTTCCCACTCCTGCCTCCTTGACAACAGTGCTTCAAGAAGTCACTGCTCCCTGAAGAGCCAGTCCAGTCCCCTCCAGGCTCACACTGATCAGGGCAGGACGCAGCTCTTCCCCAGCCCACAGCTCCGCCCACACTATAGGCAAAGATGACTTGCACCAAGGTTGCTTTTAGGCACCAAATTCCATAGATAGAAGAGCCTGGTGGACTACAGTTTCCATGGGATCGAAAAGAGGCAGACACGCCTGAGCACAAGCCCACTCTGCTCAGTGATTTCTAGTATGGTCTTCTGTTTTCTCAACTTCATAATTTTCAGAGTGGCTCAGATGGTAAAGCGTCTGTCTGCAATGCAGGAGACGTGGGTTCGATCCCTGGGTTGGGAAGATCCCCTGGAGAAGGAAATGGCAGACCACTCCAGTACTCTGCCTGGAGAATCCTGTGGCTCATGGAGCCTCCTAGGCTACCGTCCATGGGGTCGCAGAGTCGGACAAGACTGAGCAACTTCACTTTCACTTTCTGTTTTCTCAACTCTATAATTTTCAGTTGGTTCCAAGGACTTTTTCATCACTTCACTGGTTCCTGGACTAAATAATTAGAAGGCAGTTTAGAAACTTCAAATAGTAGATTTGGCCCAGACGTTTATGGTCTTGGGAATAACTGACTCTATAAATTGTGTAATAAGAAGTTATGCTCATAGAGTGAACCCTAATACAAGCTATAGATTTCAGTTAGTAACTTCTCAATATTGTTTCATCAACTGTAACAAATGTACCAACCACACTAATGCAAGATGTTAATAATGGGAGACACTGGGTAGGAAGGAGATGTGGGAACTCTACATAATTCTCTGCTTAACTTTTTATGAACCTAAAACAATTCTAAAAAAATTAAGTCTATTAATTAAAAAATAATAAAATGGGCAGGGTGAGTAGATGAGAGTATCAGTGAAACAAAAATAGCCAGTCACTGGTAATTTTTGAAGCTGAATGATGGTCCATGAATGGGGGTTCATTATATCATTCTATGCCTATTTTTTATTTTAAAAAATAAAGGGTTTAAAAATTTTATGTTATTTCAATAGCATGTCTTTTCTTATTATAAAAATAATTCACACACATTGTACACATATGAAAAAAGATTAGAAAGTACCTATAATGGATTCACTCAAAGACATCACCTATAGCATTTTAGCATGGACATGTATACAAATAACAAAGCTGATATCATACAAAACAGGAAGTTTCAATCCTACCATTTTTTAAAACTTAGTATCACCATAAACATCTTCTCATGTCTTAAAATAGCTCCAAAAGCATGCTTTTAAATAGTCTCAGTAAGATTTCATATTATGACCATACTATATACAGTCTAGAAATTAAATAGCTACCTGTATAGCCCTCATCCCAGATGGCTGGGATTGTAAGAGGTGTGAGATTTGTAATGCACACCTAATCCCGCCACAGAGCAAACTGACAGCGAGAAAACCACTTGCCCTTGGTCCCCAGCTGGTGAATTTCTCACAGTTCAAGTTGCAAAGGCTATTTAACAGCATGGAAGAGGCACTTTGCTTCCTCATCACACAATCGCATGTGGGTTCGCTGTGTACAAGATGGAAGACAGGCGGGATCTGGGTGTTTGGAGCCCTGGCACGTGTGTGGCACTCACTCTGGGCCAACGAGCCAGTGCCCTCTGAGGGTGCCCAAGGATAAAGGCAGTCTTCCTGGCACACACTGAAGCACTCTGACCCATCCCTCCTGCTCAAGAAAGCACATCAGAGGTCAAATGAATGAGAGTGATGTACGGCAATAAATTTCAATTAGAAACTGTAGCAAGTCTTTGAAATCAACCTCAACCCCAACTATGACTATACAGCCCCTGGAGGGGTGACCCACGGGCTCCAGGAAGACCCTGCCAGTCCACACGAGATAGGTCTTCTCAGATAACCACCCAGCTCACGGCACAGAGATTCACAGTTAAAGTAGGATTGGGACCAAACAGCCAAGTGGTTAGAATGCACACTGGCCAGAGGGTGTTATGTTTGACTGCAGATCGTACAATCAGTGCGACTCCTAATCAGATCTGGAAGAAGCTGGCTCTTACTGCAGGAGCCAGTTCTCCCTGAGGCTGAGCAGGCACAGGTGCCAGCCCACCCGGCCTTTGCCAAAGGTATTTTCTTCCACAAAGCTGGAGAGAAAAGAAGGCTTAAAACTTTAAATTTGAGGAAATGTGTTTTCCAAAATCCATGTCTCTTGCCAAGATACCAGACGCTTTATCTTGGAGAGTTTATCTAATGAGACAACTGGAGTATGCACTGTGATGTGAACACCGAGAAGCAGAGCCCGTCGCTGGCTCTGTCCCACTGGATCTGGGGACCTGGGAGGCCCCAGCTCCACTTGGGTTCTGTGTGTCCCGACGACGGGAAGTCTTTCCGGCCAGCGTTTCTGGGAAAGAGGAATCTATCGAGCACATTTCTGGGGATCGTTGTGCAGCAGGCTTTCCCGGGCACCTACAGGGAGGTGCCTATCATGTGAACTGGCACCATGGGAAGACTCGCGTGGACAGCCCAGAAGGCCACGAGGGTGAGTGGTGGAGGCGTCAGCCAGAGATCCAAGCTGTCGGCACAGAGAGAAGAGAAAATGATCACACAAGAGCAGCCACACTTCCTGACCCGGAGAGAGCAGAGAGAGGAGCCAATGGGAAGAGCGCTCGTGCAATGCAGGGAGCTAAGACTGTGGACACCCCACAGGCACGCTCATCTTCCATTACCCTTGAGATGCGAGAGACAGCAGCCCATTGACAGCCACCTCACACTTCTCATTGAGCTTTATCTATTCGTTTACTTGCTTATTTCGGCTATGCTGGGCCTTTGTTGCTGCGCGGCTTTCCCTCTGGCTGTGGTGGGCACTTCTTGCTGCGGTGGCTTCCCTTGTTGGGCAGCACAAGCTCCAGGGCACGCGGGCTGTAGCAGCCGTGGGGCAACGGCTCAATAGTTGTGGCTCCCCGGCTGAAAACACAGGCTCAGTACTGGTGGTACGCAGGCTTAGCTGCTCTGCGGCAGGCGGGATCTTCCCAGACCACGGACGGAATCCACCTCCTGCAGGTGCATGCTTTACCACTGAGCCACCAGGGAAGCCCCCTCTCCATGCTGTTAAGAAACAGTCTTCTTCTTTAACGAAGATCTGTTTCATGCAAAAGGATCTCAGATCTCTGGCACTGAGGTCTGTGGGAATAACCCCAGCTTCCGTCAGCACTTGCTTGGATCTGATCTAGGGACAGAGGGGACTTAAAATTATTCAGTTCAGTTCAGTTCAGTTGCTCAGTCGTGTCCAACTCTTTGCAACCCCATGAATCGCAGCACACCAGGCCTCCGTGTCCAGCACCAACTCCTGGAGTTCACTCAGACTCACGTCCACCGAGTCAGTGATGCCATCCAGCCATCTCATCCTCGGTCGTCCCCTTTTCCTTCTGCCCCCAATCCCTCCCAGCATCAGAGTCTTTTCCAATGAGTCAACTCTTCGCATGAGGTGGCCAAAGTACTGGAGTTTCAGCTTTAGCATCATTCCTTCCAAAGAACACCCAGCACTGATCTCCTTCACAATAGACTGGTTGGACCTCCTTGCAGTCCAAGGGACTCTCAAGAGTCTTCTCCAACACCACAGTTCAAAACCATCCATTCTTCGGTGCTCAGCTTTCTTCACAGTCCAACTCTCACATCCATACATGACCACAGGAAAAACCATAGCCTTGACTAGATGGACTTTTGTTGGCAAAGTCACGTCTCTGCTTTTGAATATGCTGTTTAAGCTGTTCATAACTTTCCTTCCAAGGAGTAAGCGTCTTTTAATTTCATGGCTGCAGTCACCATCTGCAGTGATTTTGGAGCCCAAAATAATAAAGTCTGACACTGTTTCCACTGTTTCCCCATCTATTTCCCATGAAGTGATGGGACTGGATGCCATGATCTTCGTTTTCTGAATGTTGAGCTTTAAGCCAACCTTTTCACTCTCCTCTTTCACTTTCATCAAGAGGCTTTTTAGTTCCTCTTCACTTTCTGCCATAAGGGTGGTGTCATCTGCATATCTGAGGTTATTGATATTTCTCCCGGCAACCTTGATTCCAACTTGTGTTTCTTCCAGCCCAGCGTTTCTCACGATGTACTCTGCATACAAGTTAAATAAGCAGGGTGACAATATACAGCCTTGATGTACCCCTTTTCCTATTTGGAACCAGTCTGTTGTTACATGTCCACTTCTATCTGTTGCTTCCTGACCCGCATATAGGTTTCTCAAGAGGCAGGTCAGGTGATCTGGTATTCCCATCTCTCTCAGAATTTTCCACAGTTTATTGTGATCCACACACTCAAAGGCTTTGGCATAGTCAATAAAGCAGAAATAGATGTTTTTCTGGAACTCTCTTGCTTTTTCCATGATCCAGCAGATGTTGGCAATTTGATCTCTGGTTCCTTTGCCTTTTCTAAAACTAGCTTGAACATTGGAAGTTCACGGTTCACGTATTGCTGAAGCCTGGCTTGGAGAATTTTGAGCATTACTTTACTAGCATGTGAGATGAGTGCAATTGTGCGGTAGTTTGAGCATTCTTGGCATTGCCTTTCTTTGGGATTAGAATGAAAACTGACCTTTTCCAGTCCTGTGGCCACTGCTGAGTTTTCCAAATTTCCTGGCATATTGAGTGCAGCACTTTCACAGCATCATCTTTCAGGATTTGAAACAGCTCAAGTGGAATTCCAACACCTCCACTAGCTTTGTTCATAGTGATGCTTTCTAAGGCCCACTTGACTTCACATTCCATGATGTCTGGCTCTAGGTGAGTGATCACACCATCGTGATTATCTTGGTCATGAAGATCTTTTCTGTACAGTTCTTCTGTGTATTCTTGCCGCCTATTCTTAATATCTTCTACTTCTGTTAGGTCCATACCATTTCTGTCCTTTATTGTGCCCATCTTTCCATGAAATGTTCCCTTGGTTTCTCTGATTTTCTTGAATAGATCTCTAGTCTTTCCCATTCTATTGTTTTCCCCTATTTCTTTGCATTGATTGCTGAGGAAAGCTTTCTTATCTCTCCTTGTTATTCTTTGGAACTCTGCATTCAGATGGTTATATCTTTCCTTTTCTCCTTTGTTTTTCTCTTCTCTTCTTTTAACAGCTGTTTGTAAGGCCTCCCCAGACAGCCATTAAAATTATTACCATGCCTCAAAAAGAAATCAGTAGCAAACTTAAAAGTACAGAGACAGAGGTTGAGGGAGAAAGGTTGCCAGCGTTCCGGCTACAGATGCTCCGCAAAGCAGCCTCCCCAGGACAGCGTGGTTTCCCTCTCCTGGCCCCTCACACTGAACTAGGTAGGAGGGTGACATTCTTGCATCCCCCAGGGCAGAGGCTGGGCATGTAGAAGACAGAATTCAGAATATTCCTCTCCTCAGGAACAGGTGGCCAGAAGGCATTGAGACTCAGCCAGTCACCAGAGAGAGTCACCAATGTCCTGAGGACATTCTTTAAAAGAAGGGGTTTCCCAGAAAGCCAGGATGGAGCTGCGAGTGGTGAGGAGAGGAAGCGACTGCAGGTAATGACTCAGACTGCCATTGCCCAAATGACCACAGTAAAGATCCTATAAAATACGTCGTGTAAAAAGGAGATAATTTAGGAAATACCAAAAAGGTAAGACGTAGAGAAAGTTAAGGAATTAAAGGCAGCCACGCCATGACACTAACCCACTTAGAGAAAATGGCCTTCAAAAATCACAAGGATGGAAGACTAAATGGTGGAGAAGGCCACAGATAAACTATATGAGCAAAACAAACCAGAAGAACTGGAACAGAGAAAAGAGGTGTTAAAGGTAAACAAACCAAATAGATGGTAGGAATGAAATTCTCACTCAAATAGAAATGAAAACGTATTTCTTAACGTCCACAATAGCGGACAAATCAAGCAGATTGACATGATAGCACATAGGACACGATATTAAGACGCTGACGCTCAGGCGCTCAGTCATGTCCTGCTTCTGTGACCACACGGACTGCAGCGCGCCAGGCTTCCCTGTCCTTCAGAATCTCCCGGCGCTTGCTCAGACTCACGTCCATTGAGGCAGTGATGCCATCCAACCATCTCGTCCTCTGTCGTCCCCTTCTCCTCCTGCCTTCAATCTTTCCCAGCATCAGGGTCTTTTCCAATGAGTCGGCTCTTTGCAGCTGGTGGCCAATATTAAGATACCTCTGAACGTAAATGTTTTAGATAAACGATGACATATCATATGCTCCTGGCACAGTATATGATAAGACTGAACAGGATAATCTGAACTACATATATATGCAAACACATAAATTATGTATTCTTTTAAAAAGTGTGTGTGGACATGTATGTTCTTATGTAAAAGTCTGGAAGGAAATACATCAAAATGAAGTTAACTCTCTGGGATTATTTGTCATTTAAATTGGTTGTACCGTTATAAATTTCTCACAACGTTTTAGTTTTACTGCCAGAAAAAAACTGGTTTTCAAACAAAAGCAGAAAGCAGTTTGAAAATGTCTCTGTAGAAAGTGGAATTTTTGTGTTCTATTCCATTAGAGCTATTTATTTTTACTTGAAGAGATGTTATGAAAGGAAGAACGCCTTCAGATGAAACTCTTAATTGAACAAGAGGATATGCTGTCCATCCATTTACTAAAAGGTAGTTCACACCACACCGGTTCACCCCAAATACTCACTTAGGAGCCAGAGACACAACAAACTGGTTACAAATCTCGTCCTCTAAAGGACATTCTGGTTGGGGGAATATACAATAAACAGAGAGTATGTCCAACGCGGGGAACGATTATGGAGAAAAGCTAGAGCAGCAGGAGGGAATCACCGTCCTTGATTCTGGGAAGTTGTTGCATTCTTAGGTACATCAGAAAGACAAAACCTCGAAAAGGTGACTTCTGGACCAAGACCCGAGGTGGTGAGTGCGCCACCCCGTGGACACCCGAGGCAAAGCAGTCAGGCCCAAGGAACACTTGTGAAGGTGTGCGAGGACCTGGAAGGAGGACAGGCAAGGGGGCCTGTGTGCCAGACAGAGCGATGGGGAGGACGGCGGGAGGGGAGGGCAGTGCGGGCTGTGCCTGAGAAGGGGGCCGCCGGAGCGCCGTAAGCTGAGAAGAATGTGAACTTAACTGAGACTGATCTCCCGCTGAGTGCGCTCCTATGCATCAACGCCTGTCCGTCCTCTCACGGCGCCTTGGTTCTCACTATTGAAATGGTAGCTTTAGGCTTCAGCTACGACTTCTATTTTCATACTGTTCTATTGCCTTTTCATACTGTTCATGATAGGATACCAAAGGAGGAACTCCCCAGGCCAGCAGGTGCCCAACATGCTACTGGAGAGCAGAGGAGAAATGACTCCAGAAAGAACGAAGGGATGGAGCCAAAGTAAAAACAACACCCAGCTGTGGATGTGACTGGTGACAGAAGCAAGGTCCGATGCTGTAAAGAGCAATACTGCATAGGAACCTGGAAAGTCAGGTCCATGAATCACGGCAAATTGAAAGTGGTCAAACAGGAGATGGCAAGAGTGAATGTCGACATTCCAGGAATCAGGGAACTAAAATGGACTGGAATGGGTGAATTTAACTCAGATGACCATTATATCTACTACTGCGGGCAGGAATCCCTCAGAAAAAATGGAGTAGCCACCATGGTCAACAAAAGAGTCCAAAATGCAGTACTTGGATGCAATCTCAAAAATGACAGAATGATCTCTACTCATTTCCAAGGCAAACCATTCAATATCATCGTAATTCAAGTCTATGCCCCAACCAGTAACGCTGAAGAAGCTGAAGTTGAACGGTTCTATGAAGACCTACAATGCCTTTTAGAACTAACACCCAAAAGAGATGTCCTTTTCATTATAGGGGACTGGAATGCAAAAGCAGGAAGTCAAGAAACATCTGGAGTAACAGGCAAATTTGGCCTTGGAATGCGGAATGAAGCAGGGCAAAGACTAATAGAGTTTTGCTAAGAAAATACACTGGTCATAGCAAACATCCTCTTCCAACAACGCAAGAGAAGACTCTACACATGGACATCACCAGATGGTCAACACCGAAATCAAATTGATTATATTCTATGCAGCCAAAGATGGAGAAGCTCTATAAAGTCAACAAAAACAAGACCAGGAGCTGACTGTGGCTCAGATCATGAACTCCTTATTGCCAAATTCAGACTTAAATTGAAGAAAGTAGGGAAAACCGCTAGACCATTCAGGTATGACCTAAATCAAATCCCTTATGATTATACAGTGGAAGTGAGAAATAGATTTAAGGGCCTAGATCTGATAGATAGAGTGCCTGATGAACTATGGACGGAGGTTCATGACATTGTGCAGGAGACAGGGATCAAGACCATCTCCATGGAAAAGAAATGCAAAAAAGCAAAATGGCTGTCTGGGGAGGCCTTACAAATAGCTGTGAAAAGAAGAGAAGTGAAAAGCAAAGGAGAAAAGGAAAGATATAAGCATCTGAATGCAGAGTTCCAAAGAATAGCACGAAAAGATACGAAAGCCTTCTTCAGGGATCAATGCAAAGAAATAGAGGAAAAGAACAGATTGGGAAAGACCAGAGATCTCTTCAAGAGAATTAGAGACACTAAGGGAACATTTCATGCAAAGATGGGCTCGATAAAGGACAGAAATGGTATGGACCTAACAGAAGCAGAAGATATTAAGAAGAGGTGGCAAGAATACACAGAAAAACTGTACAAAAAAGATCTTCACGACCCAGATAGTCATGGTGATGTGATCACTAACCTAGAACCAGACATCTTGGAAAGTGAAGTCAAGTGGGCCTTAGAAAGCATCACTATGAACAAAGCTAGTGGAGGTGATGGAATTCCACTTGAGCTGTTTCAAATCCTGAAAGATGATGCTGTGAAAGTGCTGCACTCAGTATGCCAGCAAATTTAGAAAACTCAGCAGTGGCCACAGGACTGGAAAAGGTCAGTTTTCATTCTAATCCCAAAGAAAGGCAATGCCAAGAATGCTCAAACTACCACACAATTGCACTCATCTCACATGCTAGTAAAGTAATGCTCAAAATTCTCCAAGCCAGGCTTCAGCAATACGTGAACCATGAACTTCCAATGTTCAAGCTGGTTTTAGAAAAGGCAGAGGAACCAGAGATCAAATTGCCAACATCTGCTGGATCATGGAAAAAGCAAGAGAGTGCCAGAAAAACATCTATTTCTGCTTTAGTGACTATGCCAAAGCCTTTGACTGTGTGGATCACAATAAACTGTGGAAAATTCTGAGAGAGATGGGAATACCAGACCACCTGACTTGCCTCTTGAAAAATCTGTATGCAGGTCAGGAAGCAACAGTTAGAACTGGACGTGGAACAACAGACTGGTTCCAAAGAGGAAAAGGAGTATGTCAAGGCTGTATATTGTCACCCTGCTTATTTAATTTATATGCAGAGTACATCATGAGAAACACTGGACTGGAAGAAACACAAGCTGGAATCAAGATTGCCAGGAGAAATATCAATAACCTCAGATATGCAGATGACACCACCCTTATGGCAGAAAGTGAAGAGGAGCTAAAAAGCCTCTTGATGAAAGTGAAAGAGGAGAGCGAAAAAGTTGGCTTAAAGCTCAACATTCAGAAAACGAAGATCATGGCATCCAGTCCCATCACTTCATGGGAAATAGATGGGAAAACAGTGGAAACAGTGTCAGACTTTATTATTTTGGGCTCCAAAATCACGGCAGATGGTGACTGCAGCCATGAAATTAAAAGACGCTTACTCCTTGGAAGAAAAGTTATGACCAACCTAGACAGCATATTCAAAAGCAGAGACATTACTTTGCTGACTAAGGTTTGTCTAGTCAAGGCTATGGTTTTCCCTGTGGTCATATATGGATGTGAGAGTTGGACTGTGAAGAAGGCTGAGCGCCGAAGAATGGATGGTTTTGAACTATGGTGTTGGAGAAGACTCTTGAGAGTCCCTTGGACTGCAAGGAGATCCATCCAGTCCATTCTGAAGGAGATCAGCCCTGGGATTTCTTTGGAAGGAATGATGCTAAAGCTGAAACTCCAGTACTTTGGCCACCTCATGAGAAGAGTTGATGCATTGGAAAAGACTCTGATGCTGGCAGGGATTGGGGGCAGGAGGAGAAGGGGACAACCGAGGATGAGATGGCTGGATGGCATCACCGACTCGATGGACGTGAGTTTGAGTGAACTCCAGGAGATGGTGATGAACAGGGAGGCCGGCAAGCTATGATTCATGGGGTCGCAAAGAGTCGGACACGACTGAGCGACTGAACTGACTGACCGATGACTTCTATTAAGGCAGATGGAAAGAACTGAGGGCTTATAATCATTTACATCCATTAAATGAATTAGTCATTCAGGGTAAAACCAATTGCAAAACACATAACTTGGAACCATAAACTATGCTAAAATCACTTGGACAGAGACAAAGAAACTCTAAGTGGGTAGCTTTAAAGCAGGCATAGGGTCAATTAAGTGGAAATTTCTAGAAAGCAAGTGAGGAACTCGGACCCTCCAGGTCTGGGATATGTTATACAGCTGTAGCCAGCGTTAAAGCTTTTGTCAGGTGACACCTAGGGCTACCGGAGTTAAAGGCAGCAGGTTTTTTAAGCCGGTCGTCACAGTGAAGCTTCCTGAGAGGGGCTGTGTACATCTGCAGTAGCTCCAGAGCAGGACACACGAAAGGAGCTGCGGGGAAAATCCTTTCAGTAGAAGCTTCAGAAGGAAGCAGAGCTGTGTTGCCTCCAGACCTAAGTATCCACGGCGTGGTCACGCAGGGACGACCCGGACAGCGGTGGCCTGCTGAGCTTGGGAGCCATGGTGGGCCATGAAGGCCGCCATTACCTTGATGGACACCGCTGCTCAAAGAAGCATCGTTTCTGAGCCTTCTCAGTGTATGGCGCTGCCACATCTTACGCTGGAGCCCTTCCAGTTAATATCCAGGGCTGATCTCCTTCAGAATGGACTGGCTGGTCTCCTTGCAGTTCGAGGGACTCTCAAGAGTCTTCTCCAGCACCACAGTTTGAAATCATCAATTCTTTGCCACTCAGCCTTCTTTATGGTTCAACTCTCACATCTGTACATGAACACTGGAAAACAATAGCTTTTACTATACAGACCTTTGTCAGCAAAGTGATGTCTCTGCTTTTTAATATGCCGTCCAGGTTTGTCTTGCTTTACTTTCAGGGAGCAAGGGTCCTTTAATTTCATGGCTGAAGTCACCCTCCCCAGTGATTTTGGAGCCCAAGAAAATAAAATCTGTCTTCCACTTTTAAGGAACACAACGGCACCCACTCCAGCACTCTTGCCTGGAAAATCCCATGGGCAGAGGAGCCTGGTGGGCTGCAGTCCATGGGGTCGCTAGGAGTTGGACACGACTGAGCAACTTCACTTTAACTTTTCACTTTCATGCGTTGGAGAAGGATATGGCCACCCACTCCAGTGTTCTTGCCTGGAGAATCCCAGGGATGGGGGAGCCTGGTGGGCTGCCGTCTATGGGGTCACACAGAGTCGGACACGACTGAAGCGACTTAGCAGCAGCAGCAGCAGCAGCACTTAGCCATTTACAAAGAACTTCTGATTAATCATTTCCTTCGAGACTAAAACCAACTGTGTGAAGTTGTTAAGTGACAACCACATCAGGAGAGTTAGTGACTCGGCAAAAGCCACCGAGACCCAGAAGAGGGTCTGGACGTCTGAAATTCTGACCCCCAGTGGATTCACTTCAGGGAGCAGCCTTTTCCACTGGACCACCCTGTCATTCAGGACCCTGCACTGTGCGCCTGAATGTGTGCAAATGACCTTCTCGAAGAATCAGTTCAGCCTGTGTATCCTTCAAGACAGTAAATCTCCCTTGATAGACTTCCTCCAACTTCCTAGAGTCCCGCCGGCCCCTCTCCTCTGAGCCGCATCTGCGCTGTGAATGTCCTCCTATTGCTTCTCACTCCTTTCTACTGTCATCTGTTTACTCACGTGCCAAGCTGCCAGCCTGCGAACCCTTAGGACAGTGAATACTTCTGAGTCAGGTTCTTGGTCTTTGGAGCCAGACTGTCTAGGGCGGGATCCCAGGTTCACGACTTACTAGCACTACAAAGAAAATCACTTAAACTCTCTGTCTTCATTTCCTCAAGTGTAAAACCAGGATAATAACAAAATTGCCAATCTCATAGGGCTATTGTGAAGATGAAAGCAGCCAATATATGAAAGTCACTAGAATAATTAATAAACATTGTGAAAGACTCTGAATGTGAGTGAATGGGGAAATTGATAAATCAAATACAATGCTTTCGTACAATGGAAAAGCACCCTCCAGCCATTAAGAAAACACACCTACACACACCACCACCGCAATCAGTATCACCATCGTCATCGCACCCTTAGCTCCTATCAGCTGTCGCACAGAAAGTGCCCCATAAAGTTCTGTCAAATATGTGAACAAATAAATGTACTTGTGAAACAGCGACTTGGGTAAAAATAGAAATTTTACCTGCTCTATTTTGGGGTAGTCCCAGCTGCCTGGACTATGTCTAAGAATACTAGGATCACTGCTTTCCTCCACAAAAGAATACACAGGAAATTCAAGGAATTGAACTCAAGTTTCCTAAATTAATCCACCCAAATGAAAAGCACAGGCCTCCAGGCCAAAGAATCAGGCTCACTTGTTTGTTGATAAAAATTATGCAACTAAGAACCTTTATTTCAGTTCAGGCTGAGTGGCTTGGATGGAATTGTTTGGATCAGAAACCTCCAGGACATGGATAGCTGATGGAAACCCCTGTAAAGGAATTCAGTATACACCTCCTTTTTCTTTTTAGATTATTTGATTTAGAACAAACTACAAGGGTAATCACCATAGAAATCTACTAACAGGGATTTTCACACAAAGTTTTCTGATGTGTGCGTTTCTTTATGGTCTGTTGAGCCATTAAGGGGAGAGGCAGCAGATTCAGGGAACCTGCAAAGGGAAAGGAGATGTTTCCTTTAATAAGCTTCAATGGAAAACAAAATGAAACAGGCCTTTCCTATCCAAAAGAGTGAGCATCAAAACAGAGCACAGCTTTTGAAAAGATAGGAAAAGGACAGAATCTAACATGATTAAAGTATCTAACATTTGTATACCGTATTTCATTTATAAAACTTTTTCATATTATTTAAATTTTAGAAGATTGAAGATAATCTTTTATAAATAAATTCTATAGCAACTCCCAGACATGGTTTCAGAGAAATAGATCAGAATTTTTGTTTCAGTCTTGTTTGTTATAGTGAAATACTTGCAAGAGCAGAAAAGCAAATGAACAGGAAAGTTGGTAAATTAAACCTGTTGAACTAATACAACGGGAAAATATCACACAGCAAGTGAAGAAGTTTGTATACACAGGTTTGCATGTATGTATCATCATGGATCGGTTTCAAAACCAATCCAAGTATAAAAGAGGAAGCTGCATACCCACATAGTGATGTGTATGGAATAACATTTGGCAGAATTTTTTTAAAGCCATGAACTTCCTTTGATATGACTAACCACAGAGGCCAATAGGTTTTTTTTTAACCTTCCAACTTCCTTAAAACTAAACAGACCAAACATAAGTGTGAGGAAATAAGTCCATGAATAATATCGCCAGTAACACCGAGTGATAAGGAATTCTCTATGAACGCGAATAAGGAACACGGGTGAACAGGACCATTAGGAGATAGCAGCTCCGGGGCTCAAGTTAGGAAAAAGGGAAGAAGAACCCCATACCCAGTAACTGTTGACAACCAAAGACCAAAACCAAAGCCGGCAAACAAAATACAAGCAAACATACCGAGATTTTCAGTACCTATTCGGAGGATTCTGAGAACCAGCAGTGAAGACAGCGGCACGGGCGGCGAGCCCTCCCAAGAGCCCCTCCCACAAACAGAGCAGCTGCGGGGCAGGGCCAAGCCCACAGGCAGCGTCCACCGGAGTAACGAGGCGCCAGCACCGCTTCATGATCCTAAACCAGCCTTGGCGCCAATACACCCCTTACCCATGACCTGCATGAGATGATGAGACTTCTGATAACACTGATAATCAATAAACAAAGAATGCCCAACATATACTAACTTAGAAAGCAAGAGAGGTCACTCTGAAAACAGTAGTTAAAACTGAGAAAGGAGCATAAAATTTAGAAGAATCATTTTGTTATCCAGACAAAACTATCACGCTACTGAAAAGGGAAAAGAAATCAAAGAGAACTAAGTCAGACGGAGAAAGACAAGTATCATATGGTAACTCTCACGTGAGAATCTAAAACCTACACTACCGACCCACCCACAAAGAGCAGGATGCACTTTCTTTTCAAGGTCACATGGAATAACCGTCATGAGAGAGCAGGTTCCGGACCATAAGCTAAATTCAATAAATTTAAATTAATTCGATTGATTAAATATTTTAATAAATTGTAAAAGAGTTAATTATATCAAATATGTTCTCTAACCATAATGGAATTCAACTAGAAGTCAAGAACAGAAAAATCTCTGGAAATTTCTCAAATGTTTAGAAATTAAGTTACTTTCTAAATAACCAAACGGATAAAAAAACTAAAGGAAAATTAGAAAACATTTCAAGCTGAATGAAAATGAAAACATAATATATCACAACTTCTGGATGGCACTAAAGCAGCACATAATTTACAGCAATAAACACCTATATTTGAAAAAAAGAAAAGTTTCTAATCAATTACCTGAGCCTTCATCTTTAGAAATTAGAAAAAGAAGAAAAATTAAACACAAAGTAAGCAAAAGAAAAGAAATAATAAAGATAGCAAAAGATAATAGAAAACAGAGAAATAGTAAAGAAAATGTAATGAAACAAAAATTTTTGAAAAAAGCAATGAAATTTATAAACTTGTAGACAGACTACGAAGGAAAAGAAATGCAAAAAAATTCTGAAATGTTTATAATGATAGAGCTGGAATCATTACAGATTCTACAGATATTAAAGAAATAATAGGGGATATTATGGGCAATTTTATGCCAATAAATTTGATAACTTCAATGAAATGGATGATATATACTAACACAATTAACTCAAGGAAAAAAACAAAACAGATAACCTGAAGAAAAACAAAAAGCTTATATTTATAAAGAAATTGAACTTGTAGTTTAAAACTTTCCCACAAATAAAACTTCAAATCCAGAAGGCTGGTGAAATCTATTACTGGTAAATTCTATCAAACAAGAAAGAAATAATACTTATTCTACACAAATTTTCAGCTATTTAACAAGAGACTACTTCTCCATTTATTTAACGGAGCCAGGGAAGTATTTCACGTCTCATCCCTATTTATTCAGTCTCATCCCAAACATGCTATGCATTCTATGCATTAAAGTACAATTCACTGTCCTTCATGAGCATAAATACAACACTTCTTTTTTAAAACATACCAAATAAATATAAAGAATAACATTTCATAGCCCAGTGAGGCTTATCCCAGGAATTCAAAGCTGATTTAATATTTTAAAAATTAGTCAATATAATTAGAAAAACTCTACTTTAGAAGGAATGATGCTAAAGCTGAAACTCCAGTACTTTGGCCACCTCATGTGAGGAGCTGACTCATTGGAAAAGACTCTGATGCTGGGAGGGGTTGCAGGCAGGAGAAGGGGACGACAGAGGATGAGATGGCTGGATGGCATCACTGACTCGATGGATGTGCGTTTGAGTGAACTCCGGGAGATGGTGATGGACAGGGAGGCCAGGCGTGCTGCGATTCATGGGGTCGCAAAGAGTCAGACACGACTGAGCGACTGAACTGAACTGATGAACATTAAGTCGTCACAGAAAAACATTTGATAATTCAACATTCATTCCCAACCAAAAAAAACCTCTCAGGGTACTAGGAATAGAAGGGAACTTGATCAAGGGCATCTATTGAAAAAAATCTGTAGCCAACATCATACTTATCAGTGAAAGACTAAATGCTTTTCCCCAACGCTGGAAATGTGCCAAGGACGTCCAGTCAGTGCAATAAGTCATGGAAGAGGAAAAAAAAAAAAAAGGCATCCAGATTGCAAATAAAGAATAAAACTGATTCATGGAAAACATTCATATGACCATACACCCCCAGGAATTACTATGGATCTACAAAAAAAAAAAAAAAAAAAACTTCCTAGAACTAGGATCGTAGAATTTAAGATCAGTATAGAAAACCAATTATAGTTCTATATACAAGCAATGGAAAAGCAGAACTTGAATTAAAAAACAAAAACATTTACACTAGCATAAAATTATGAAATATTTAGGAATAGATGAGAAAGATGTGAAAGTTATAAACTGAAAACTATAAAACACTGTTGAAGAAAGTTACAGAAGATGTGAATAAGTGGAGAAATATAACAGGCACATGAAGATTCAATATTAGATACTAGTTATTCCCAAACTGATCTATAGGTATAGCACACTATTCTAGTCAAAGCCCTCGTTAACTTTTTTGAAGACGTTGACAAGATCACTGTAAAATTCATACGGAAATTAAAAGGACATATAGTATTCAAAACAACTTTGAAAACAAAGGGCCTGATTCATAACTCATTGTAAAGTTAAAATAATCAAGACAGTGCTATATGGATACAAAGATACTAAAAGGGGTCAGTATAACAGAATAGAGAGACCAAAAGTTGACCAGTGTATATAAATAAATTAAAAGACGCTTGTCTTTGCTTCTGAAGGAAAAGCAAGGACAAACCCAGGCAGGTATTAAAAGCAGAGACATCACTTTGCTGACAAAGGTCCTCACAGTCAAAGCTGTGGTTTTTCCAGAGGTCGTAAGCAAGTGTGAGAGCTGGACGGCAAAAAACACTGAGCAACAAAGAACTGACGCCTTCCAACTGCGGTGCTGCAGAAGGTTCTTAAGAGTCCCCCAGACACAGGGAGGTCAAACCAGTCAATCGCAAAGGAAATCCACCCTGAATATTCACTACAAGAACTGATCCTGAAGCTGAAGCTCTAATATTTGGGCCACCTGCTTCGAAGAGCCAAATCATTGGAAAAGATCCCAGTGCTGGGAAAGATTGAAGACAGGAGGAGAAGGGGACAACAGAGGATGAAATGGTTGGATGGCATCACTGACTCAGTAGACAAGTTTGATCAAACTCCGGGAGATGGTGAAGGACAGGAAAGCCTGGTGCGCTGCAGTCCGTGGGGTCGCAAATAGTCAGACACGACTGGGCGACTGAACGCGTGCGCAGACGCAACAGCTAAAAGACGATTAATTTAGCAAATAAGATGGAAACAACTAGATAGCCAGATGTGAAAAATAGCTTCGACCCATTCCTTGAACTCCAAATGGGTCATAAAACTTCTAGAAGAAAATATAAGAGAAAATTTTTGTGATTCTGGCTTAAACCAAGATTTCTTACTGTGATCTAGAAAGGAAAAAAACTGATTAATTTGACCTCATCAGAATTAAGAACTGCTCTTCAAAAGACACTGTTAAGAGGACAAAAAGATTACATATTTGCAAATCCCAGTTTTTTAAATGAACTTATATTAAGAACTCTGCACACTGAAAAATAAGGAAACAAAACTCAGTTTCAAAAGAAAAGGAGCAAAGTACTTGAACACAGTCTTCATCAAAGAATAGATGAAGAGATAACAAAGTAATTGTAAAGTGAAAAATCACTGACTGTCTGTTACCTGAGAGTAAAAAGATGTCACTTGAGGCTGGCCAGTCAAGTAAAAGAAGTGTAAGTTAATCGAAGAGTACAAAGATTTGCAATAAGATAAAACTTGTGCCTAAAATTCAACACTTAGAAAAAGGGAAGGAGGAGAAATGGCTTCTATAATTTCCATATTGTTCAAAGTAGAACACCAACAGATAGTATCTAAAGAAAAAGAGGACTAGGAATTTTATATAAATCATTAATTAGCATAGGTAATTACGAGAAAACACACAAATCTTCCTGAATAGTAAAGCCAAAACGAGATAAAAGAGTAAGTAAAAGAGAAAGTTTGACCAGGACATGGTAAAACGGAAATTGAACATGTCATTTGTGTCAAGAAAAAAGAAAGAGCTAAATTCATCGGTAAAGAACAAAGGTTTATCAAGTTGACTTACAAAGCAATATCCCAACTCTCTGCTGTTAGACAAGAAAGACAAGTAAGCAAAGAGGTTCAGAAAGGATTAAAGTTAAAGGATGAGAACATTCATACTAGGCATATCTTGATACCAGAAAAAGTAGAATTCTCGCCAAAAAGCAATAAATGGAACAAAGGGAAACACTTTTTAATGCTAAAGGCTATACCTCATAATGAAGATATGCTATTAATACCTGTGCCCCTGGTAACACAGCAAGTTAGCCGAGCGGAAATCACAGGAGATGGGAGGAGAGGTGTGCAGCGCGCGCTGGAGAGCAGAGCAGGCTCGGCTGTGCTCAGAGAGGAGAAACCACAGCGCTGAACACCTACACCAGCCAAGAACAGACACCTAGTGCAACGCAGCAGAGCGTGAATCAACGGGATAAAGAGCAGACACTGCCTTAGAAGAGTGAAGAGCAGTGCAGCTAACAAATCCATCAAGAAGCTACCGCTTCCGTGGGGGGCGGGGAGCGGGGACCCGCAAAGTAGAGAAACACTAGCAAGAAAAAAAGAGCACAGATACACAGACAAAATGAGAAAAGCGAGCAATTCTCATTGAAATGGAGAATTTTAATATCTTAAAATTGCCAACTTTACACAAATAAATTTCACAACCTAAGATGCATAACTTTTAGGAAAATAAAACTGACCAAATCTGAACCTTTAGAAATGAAAAAAAATTTTTGAAAAGATAAATTACTATAGAGGTTACAGAAAAAATTGCAAAAATGTTCTTTTTTTCTGTCTTCCTTTACTTTATTTATTTATTTGTTTTAAATTTTTATTTTTACTTTATTTCACTTTACAATACTGTGTTGGTTTTGCCCTGCATTGACGTGAATCCGCCACGGGTGCACATGCGCTCCCAAACGTGAACCCCCTCCCACCCCCACCCCACATCACCCCTCCGGATCATTCCCGTGCACCAGCCCCAAGCATCCTGCATCTTGCATGGAACATAGACTGGCGATTCGTTTCTTACATACTATACATGTTTCAATGCCATTCTCCCAAATCATCCCACCCTTGCCCTCTCCCTCTGAGTCCAAAAGTCCGCTCTACACATCTGTGTCTCTTTTGCTGTCTTGCATACAGGGTCATCCTTTACCAGACCCTGATGGTGTCACAGGGGAATTCTGCAATTTGTTCAAGTCAGGCAACCTCATAGCTACTTAGACTATCACAGAACACGGGAAAAGAATTGCAATTTCTAAATTCTTTTTATGTGGCAAATGTAATTCAGATATCAATATCTGATAAATAGTGCCCCCCAAACAAAACTGTAAGCCACTTTCACATGTGAACACTGATATTAAAATCTTAACTAAAGTGTGAGCATACAGTGCAATGTTTAAAAAGTAATTCATCATGACCAAGTGCGGACAGGGAGGCCTGGCATGCTGCAGCTCATGGGGTCACAGTCAGACACGAGTTAGCTGCTGAACAACGACTGTTCGCTGTGGTGGAGGTGGTAGCCAGGGCAACTGGACAAGAGAATGAAAAGCCTCCATATCCTGATTCAAAAATAATCTAAAGAACGTGTTACAGGAAAAAGGAGTAGGGAAAATTCTGGAATCATGAAGCACAAAATAAGGTCTTCTGGAAGCATATAAGTTCCAAAATGGTCAATGCAAAAATAAAATGTTTGAAGCTACATATCTTTAAAAACAAAAATTTGCAGAAGCAGAGTTCTCCCAGGTGACTGGTAGAAATTGAGATGCCAAATCTAGTCGCCCTCAATTACCTCCGCGGGAGCTGGGTTTGTCATTGTTGATAGGATCCACTTCAGGCCTTGACTGGTCAGCAGGAGGGAACATCAGAGACCAGGCTGAATGAGGAATTGCATAGATAAGCCGTATTTTCAGGAAACAGACAGCCTGTGAGGCAGGGAATTAAAAAAGAAGAAAAAGAAACTCTGTATTGTGAGCAGCTCTTAGCTTCCACTCTTGTTGAGCTAAGAAGTAAAGGAGTAAGTGGCCTGAAAATAAAAACCTTATGCTCAAAAAAGAAGAATACAGAGAGAGATACCATGAGCCCAGTAGGAAAGTAGGCAAGTCACAAGAATATGGGAGAATATTTTTAATCTCATGCAAAGTAAAGCTATAAATGATACATTTTTCACTTCTGAGATTGGTAAAATTTTTTAAATTGTAATAGCAATCTGTGTCGGAGAAGACAATGGCACCCCACTCCAGTACTCTCGCCTGGAAAATCCCATGGACGGGGGAGCCTGGTGGGCTGCAGTCCATGGGGTCGCTAAGAGTCGGACAGGACTGAGCGACTTCACTTTGACTTTCACTTTCATGCATTGAAAAAGGCAATGGCAACCCACTCCAGTGTTCTTGCCTGGAGAATCCCAGGGACGCAGAGCCTGCTGGGCTGCTGTCTCTGGGGTTGCACGGAGTCGGACGTGACTGAAGCGACTCAGCAGCAGCAGCAGCAGCAGCTGTGTGAGTAACGGTGCATGCTACATGCTGAGCCGCTCAGTTGTGTCCAGCTCCTTGCAACCCAACGGACTGTCGCCCAGCAGGCTCCTCTGTCCATGGGACTCTCTAGGCAGGAATACTGGAGCAGCCATGTCTTCCCCCAGGGGATCTTCTCAACCCAGGGATCAAGCCTGCATCTCTCACCTCTTGTGCGTTGGCAAGCGGGTTCTCGACCTGTGTGTGGGGAAATCAATGCCCTGGTATATCTCACAAATGGGAGTGCAAACTGAGGCTAGTGGAGAGCAGTCCGGCAAGAGCTCTCAGCGCATGAATCCTCTGACCCAGTTATGCCAGTCTTAGGAAGACATGGTATTTTTTAATATCAAAGATCTAAAAACAATGTAAACGTTCACATAGGGGATTGGATAAACCATGGTGCAATCATATGGTGGAACATCATGAAACTTTTTAAATGAACCAAATAGACCTGTATGTTCTGATATGGAAAACTTTCCAAGATATATTGTCAAGTTAAGGCAAGAGGTCCACAAAAGTACTGCTATGCAACCACTTGCGTATGAAAACATAAACACATGAACACATTAAGAAACGCTTGCACATGGGGAGAGTATGACTGCATGTAGGGAGGGGGAAACAGGTGGCCAAGAGACTGGAAAAAGAGGCACACATACCATTAAAATGTGTGTATGGGTGTGCACGTGTGCACGCACGTATAAATAAGAGAAACATTGAAGTTCCCAGAAAACTTTTGCTGCGGTTCTTTCCATATTGTAAGATCATGGGTGATTCTCCTTTTCTTTCTTGCTGTGCTCTTACTTCACAAATATTTCACAGTGAAAATGAAAATGCCTAAAAAAAAAAGCAGGATTTTTTTTTCCCCTCCTAAAATCTTCAGCTTACTCCTTGGAAGAAAAGTTATGACCAAACTAAATAGCATATTCAAAAGCAGAGACATTACTTTACATTATTACATTTACTAAGGTCCATCTAGTCAAGGCTATGGTTTTCCCTGTGGTCATGTATGGATGTGAGAGTTGGACTGTGAAGAAGGCTGAGCGCCAAAGAATTGATGCTTTTGAACTGTGGTGTTGGAGAAGACTCTTGAGAGTCCCTTGGACTGCAAGGAGATCCAACCAGTCCATTCTGAAGGAGATCAGCCCTGGGATTTCTTTGGAAGGACTGATGCTAAAGCTGAAACTCCAGTACTTTGGCCACCTCATGTGAAGAGCTGACTCATTGGAAAAGACTCTGATGCTGGGAGAGATTGGGGGCAGGAGGAGAAGGGGACAACCCAGGATGAGATGGCTGGATGGCATCACGGACTCGATGGACGTTGAGTCTGAGTGAACTCCGGGAGATGGTGATGGACAGGGAGGCCTGGAGTGCTGCGATTCACGGGGTCGCGAAGAGTGGGACACGACTGAGCGACTGAACTGAACTGAAAATCTTCAGCTGTCTCCACCAAACAGAAACGCTTGGCCAGTCCCTCAGCGAGAACATACCTTTTGCCTGCATGGCTCTCAGGGAATGCCCCGATCTCCGAGCTCCAAGCTCCGCTGTGCGTCAAGGGTCCCACCTCCCCGATGCTCTATGCAGTCCTGCAGCCCTAGGCTCCCTGGTTCGCAATGCCCTGCAGGCCAGAATATTTGGGGGCAAGAATTCCACGTATTGTTTCTCTCAGGTAAAGGCCTTCCCCAAACGGTGCTATCAGAAGTAAAGACTTGGAGCTATTTTGGTTGCATTCTTGGCCTTAAGAGACAGGTTTCCTGTTAATGCTGCTTTGACTCAGATTGTTTGGGTCTTTGCAGCAGGAGACCAGATTTAGATCAAACGCACAGGATCCTCCTGCTGAAACAAGAAGGGCCTGGAACACCCAGGGAAGCCACAGTCCCCGTGTGTTAGAGGATGGGAAACAGGATCGGGGCACTTTCTCTGCTGCCTTGGGGGCCCCAGTGAAGAAAGGCCCGCCTGCTCGGAGCCATTCAAAGCCAAGGCTGCAGGGACGGCAGCCTGCAGGTCAAAGCCGCCTGGGCCCCCCACAGAAGGCAGGTCCAATGCCGGTAGTCGTGGCCAGGATAAGGACACCCGCTCGGCTTTCTTTGGAGTCTTAGCAGGCGCCTCCTTCAGGGCTATTTAGGGCCATTGGTTGGGATTATTCGAGTTGATAGCCAGGAAGCCTGGGGATATGGGCCGAAGAAGGCAGGAGGGAGGGTCTGTCCTGGCCCCTCTCAAACTCCGTCAGCCTGGCAGACGCTCCAATGCAGGCAGGAAGGGTGCTGGTGGAAAGCCTGGCCGTCGGAGGGGGCGTGGGCACCGGAGGCAGTGAGCAGACTTGCCTGCCCCAGCCCAGGTGGGAGGCAGGGACCCTCACAGGCCTGCCTGTGAGGCAGCTCTTGGGACGCCCCGCCCTGGACTAGCCCCAGACTCTGAGGCAGGTGAAAGTCACCCAGTCAGTAACCAGACCCCCAGGGAGACTGAGTGCTCTAAGTGGGACCCACCCCTTATTCCATGCAGGGCTCCATATGTCCCTTTGCCAGGCTGAGGGAGTGGCTTTAGCATCTGACTTTTCACAAGAAAATTCATTTTCACAGAGTTGGTCCTGATTAACAATGAAACCTTTAAAATGGTCTCAGAACTTGGCTGCAACCAGCTGACATTTTGCTTCTGAAAGAGCCAAGCATATTTGTTTCCAAGGCCTTTCTTTCCCTTTGAATCTTTGTTTGTGTGGGCCTGGCATCTACAGTTTCTGTTCTGATGAGATCTTAAATCATCCAGTGACTGCAGGGAGGTGGCCAGTGCCGCCCAGCCTAAGCCTCTCATAAAGGGGCGAGTCTTCAGCCCAGAGGCAGGAAGCTGGTGTTCACCAGAGGTAAACAGACAGGATTCCAAGGACTGAGTGCAGATCTTTCTTCTGAGACTCAGGGAGCCTGGCCAAACTGTCTTCTCCCATTGTAGATGACAAACTGTGAAGGAAAGTCTTGACGCTTGGCAAAAGTTTCCCTTCCTTTGTAAAGCTAATAAAAGAAAACTATGTGTTAAAACAAGCTAGCCTTTTCCCTAACGATCCTGCATCATGAAGCCACTGCTCCAAATGTCAGAGAAATGTCTGTGCTTCAGTGAAGCAAGGGGACAAAAGTAATAACAGCAGGGTAGAAAGAATTCAGATTTCAGGAGAATGGCCCTTCACACATATATACATGAAAATGCCTTTCACTAAGACCGGAGTTGTTTGTATCAGTGGTCCGCACTTTAAGCTCCATGGAGCATATGTACTTACGGGGACAATGCCCTTCCTCCAGTGCAGGGTGGGCCGAGGTGTCTGAAGCGCACCGGTTCACCCTGTTCTGTTTCCCCGTCATTGGCTCAGGGTTAGTCATGTGACAAGCACCCAAGCAGGGTGTGTCTCACAGCTACTGTTTAGAATGCTGGAGTTTTCCACCTTCCCTCTGACACTGTAGCATGGGGAAGTAAGCTGGGACTGTTTTGCATCGGGAGGAAAGTCACTCAAGCTAGACTTAAGCCCAGAGTTGGTGGGAAAGTGAAATGGCACAGCAGCTTTGTAAAAGTCTTGCAATTCCTCAAAAAATTAAACATACAATTACCATATGACCCAGAAACTCCACCTCAAGATACATATCAAAAGAAATGAAAGCAGGGAATCGAAAAAATATGTGTCCACCCATGTACATAGCTGCATTATTCACAAAATATAAATCACAAAAGCCAAAAGGTTGAAGCAACCGAAGTGTCCACCAGGGGATGAATAAATAATATGTGGCCTACAAATACAGCGAAACATCATTCAGCATTCGGAAGGAAGGGGATCCTGACGCATGCCACTACATGGGTGGACCTTGAGGACATTACGGTGAGTGAAACCAGCCAGTCACAATAAGACCAACACTGCATAACTGCACTTATAAAGCTCCCAGAGCAGCCAAATCCAGGAGACGGAAGAGCAGAATGGTGGTTGCCAGGGGCGGAGGGGAAGGAGGAGCAGGAAGTTACTTAACGGGCAAAGAGCGTCAGCTGTGCAGATGAGAAGCACTCTGGAGACGGGAGCAATGGCTGCTCAGCGAAGCGACGGTATTTAATGCCACTGAGCTGCACACTTAAAAACGGCCAAGACACTCAATTTCGTGTTATGTGTATTTTACCACAATTTTTAATTTAAAACGAATTTAAAGAGAATTAATCCCACACACACACAGGGGATGACCAAGCTGAGAGAGTGGTGAAATAGACCTGGCGTCTCCAAAGCTGACCCCACAGGTGACCCTCATGTATTTCCAAAGCTGACCCCAAAGGTGACCCTCGCGGGTCTTCAAAGCTGACCCCAAAGGTGAGCCACATGGATCTCCAAAGGTGACCCTCTCATGGATCTCCAAAGCTGACCCTAAAGGTGACCCTCTCATGTATTTCCAAAGCTGACCCCAACGGTGACCCTCTCATGTATTTCCAAAGCTGACCCCAACGGTGACCCTCTCATGGACTTCCAAGGCTGACCCCAACGGTGACCCTCTCATGGACTTCCAAGGCTGACCCCAAAGGTGACCCTCTCATGGACTTCCAAGGCTGACCCCAAAGGTGACCCTCTCATGGACTTCCAAAGCTGACCCCAAAGTTGACCCTCTCATGGATCTCCAAAGCTGACCCCAAAGGTGACCCTCTCGTGGATTTCCAAAGCTGACCCCAAAGGTGAGCCTCTCATGTGTTTCCAAAACTGACCCCGAAGGTGACCCTCTCATGTATTTCCAAAGCTGACCCCAAAGGTGACCCTCATGGATCTCCAAAGCTGACCCCAAATTTGACCCTCTCATGGATCTCCAAAGCTGATCCCAAAGGTGACCCTCTCATGGATTTCCAAAGCTGACCCCAAAGGTGACCCTCATGGATTTCCAAAGCTGACCCCAAAGGTGACCCTCATGTATTTCCAAAGCTGACTCCAAAGGTCACCCTCATTTATTTCCAAAGCTGACCCCAACGGTGACCCTCTCATGGATTTCCACGGTGTTTAAACCTGTAGGGTTTCGTCTTTCTGATGGTTATGCATTAAGCCAACCTCACTGCCTTATCATACATGAAAGAAGGCGCTACCATTAGCTTCTAGAAAGCCAAGCCATTGGAGCTTCCAAGCCATGCTCTTCTCCATCAGGTAAGGCAGAGGATTTGTCTAAATGAGACCAGCCTATGGATGACACATTGCAGCGCCTAATGCTCTGTTAATCCGTGGGTGTCACTGAACTTCACCTGCTGGTCTCACAGGTTAAACAGAATGGGTGCCGAGGCAGCGGTGGCTCAGAGCAGCCCAGTTAGACTCCCACCAAGTCTCACCATCATCTGCCATCCTTATGCTCTTCTCACGTCCTCATTCCCACATACCTACTCTATGGCACTCAAACTCTGGACTCCACTTTCCAGCCTAAACTTTATGATGCCACAGATCAGTTGATAACTTCAGCTGGCTCAGCTGGCTGAGCCTCAGCTGGCTCTGGCAACCAGTTCCCTCTCCCTTCCCCTAAAGCGGACCCCCCTTCGCACTCTCCTAATACCCCGAGTGCACTCCCTCCACATGACACGTCTTCTCTCGCCTATGTTTTTGGATCATCTCTCTCCGTCTTTCTCTCATACTCACTCTTACTGTCAGCTTCTTTCCCACCATCTATAAACATACTCAAGTCTTCCCGTTTCCCATGATTAGATCAGTTCATTTCTTCTAACTCCCTTCCAGCTGCCACCTTATCGCTCCTTCCCTTCATAATCAAGCAACTCAGAATATCTGTCTGTGCTCCTTCTCTTCTTTTCCTAACATTTCCAGCTGATGAGAGTCAGACTTCCAGCGCCAGCCACTCCCGGGGAAGCAGTCTGGTACAAATGGCAGCACTGTCTTCATTGCTAGACCCAGAGGCCCCACCTTCTCATCAGTCTCCTGCCTGAGCCCCCTGTGACATGCATATGGTTGCCATGGTAACTCCTGCTCCAGGAGCTTCTGGCACAACACTGCTTAGAGGTGGTCCTCCTGCCTCTCTGACACTCTCCCCAGGGCCCCAGGGCGAGGCCCTCCCTGAGGCGCTGGGAACCCAGACAGTCATGCCCACAGCAATCTTCTGTCCCCACACTGTGGAGCCATCCCAGTGACTCCATCCAAGCCCCATGCACAGGAAAAGGCTGACTCAGCAGGTCTGGTATCTTCAAACTGTGCACTTTCTAAGGAAAGCTCTGGCCTTTGCCTGCCTCCTAGAAGATAACTTCTAAGCCTTGGAATATCCTGTCTGATGGCAGCATCTATTTTTCTGGACCATGCCAGATAGCTTATACTCACAATGTGACATGTGGTGGGCTTTCTGGGCTACGCAGTATCAATATGAACTCCGAAGGGGCTGGAAAATAAGCAGCTAGGGTAAGTCATGTGGGCATCCCATATTTATCTGACCAATACCCCCAAATCCATGAACATTATGGCTCTGGTGAGAGTCCCTGGTTGGCAACCATCCATAGGTGTTGTTGTCACACATCACTGCTGGGATAAGTAAGTCCCACCTGCACAGATGCACTGGAAGGGACAACTCGAAGCTCATGCCTGGACTCTGCTGCCACACGCTTTTAGGTTTGCTGACTTTGTCGCCTCCTTTCATTGTAATAAACCGTAAGCGTGAGTATGACCTGGAATCTTCTGATCCACAGTCAGACGCATCATCCACTGTGCCACTGCCCCCGAGAGCTCAGCTAGTAAAGAACAGCAATGCAGGAGATCCCGGTTTGATTCCTGGGTCAGGAAGATCCTCTGGAAAAGGGATAGGCTACCCACTTCAGTATTCTTGGGCTTCCCTAGTGGCTCAGCTGGTAAAGAATCTGCCTGCAATGCAGGAGACCTGGGTTTGATCCTTGGGTTGGGAAGTTCCCCTGGAGAAGGGAGAGGCTACCCACTCCAGTATTCTGGCCTGGAGAATTCCATGGACTGTATAGTCCATGGGGTTGCAAAGAGTTGAACACGGCTGAGCAACTTTCAGTTTCACATGAGTATAACAGCCTTTCTGAGTCCTGTGAGTCCTTCTAGTGAGCTTTTTTGCTGAGCCTGAGGGTGGTCTTGGGAATGCCTACGACACACTACATCATCAAAAGTCATATGCTGATGACTCGTGAGGCTATATTTTTTTCCTGTCCGTCCCTCCTGAGCACCAGTTCTATAGAACCACTACAACTGGGATGTCTTAGCCGTGCTACAAATCCAAACTGTCCAAACTGGACCTCCTAAAACTCTGCTCCAAACTCAGTTCTCCTTGTGTTTTGCCACAGATTCTGTCTGTGCTGAGTTCAGTCATTCAGTTGTGTCTGACTCTTTGTGACCCCATAGACTGTAGCCCGCCAGGTTCCTCTGATCTGCAGTCAGATGCATTTTCCATCATACCACTGGCCCTGAGAGCTCAGTTGGTAAAGAATGGCAATGCAGGAGACCCTGATTTGATTTCTGGGTCAGAAGATCCACTGGAGAAGGGATAGGCTACCCACTCCAGTATTCTTGGGCTTCTCCAGGCAAGAAAACTCAAATAGGTTGCCATGCCCTCCTCTAGGGGATCTTCCCAACCCAGGGATCAAACCCAGGCCTCCCGCACTGCAGGTGGATTCTTCACCAGCTGAGCTGGTCTCCTGCTTTGCAGGGGGATTCTTCACCAGCTGAGCTGGTCTCCTGCATTGCAGGGGGATTCTTCACCAGCTGAGCGGGTCTCCTGCTTTGCAGGCAGATTCTTCACCAGCTGAGCGGGTCTCCTGCTTTGCAGGCAGATTCTTCACCAGCTGAGCTGGTCTCCTGCATTGCAGGGGGATTCTTCACCAGCTGAGCCACCAGGGAAGCCTCAGCCATGTCTAAAATCTGGCGGTTAGCTCACACTCCTACTTTCCCCTTGTTTCCCATGACTCACCTGTCAGACCTGCCCAGATTCTTCCCTTCTTTCCACACCCACTGCCCCCCTTGATGCAGGCCCCTACCGCCTCACCTGGGCCTAGGTCTCCCTAGGCTACAGTCTTCCAATTTTCCCCACCTAATGACAAAATGAACTTTAAAAAGAAAAACTAGGATTCTAGTTCAAGAGGGCAAAATAAATATTAATGTGTAATCGGTATAAAAACAGGATGAGCTTAAAATAGTGAAGGGAGGGCTTCCCTGATGGCTCAGTAGTAGTGAATCTGCCTGCAATGCAAGAGACGGCTTTCCTCCCTGGTCCGGGAGATCCCACGTGACCCCATATGCCAAGGAACAACTAAGCCTGGGCCCCACAGTTACGGAGCCCATGCTCTGGAGCCCGTGCTCCGCAACAGAAGACACCACAGTGAGGAGCCTGCGCACTGGAATGAAGAGTAGTCCCGACTCGCTGCAACTAGAGAAAAGCCTTCAAAGCAAGCAAGGAAGACACGCAAAGCCAAAAGTAAACAAAGAAATTAAACTATTGAAAATACTGATAAAATAGTGAAGAGAAAGGCCGTTAGTAAAAAGGACACTTCAACAATTTTTTGACTTAAAAAGTGAATAAGAGGTTAGCAGATAAATCATGATAAAGAAAGATTCACCCCATTGCAAAACCCTCAGAGAATTCTTGTTTTGGATTTCAATCTTTCAAGAGTTGGTTAAGGGTATTTTTTAAAAGAAAGTGAACTTGGGACCACTGCCGTGAGGATGAAGATTGAGCTTTTCTTCTTTCAGGGATCTGGAAAGTCTATGCCCAGCTTCCTCCTCTCACGCTGTGAAGTTACACTCGTTGTTCAGTCACTCAGTCAGTCCGACTCTTTGTGACCCCATGGACTGCAGCACGCCAGGCTTCCCTGTCCTTCACCATCTCCTGGAGTTTGCTCAGACTCATGTCCATTGAGTTGGTGATGCCATCCAATAATCTCATCCTCTATTGCCCCCTTCTCCTCCTGTCCTTAATCTTTTCCAGCATCAGGGTCTTTTCCAATGAGTTGACTCTTCACATCAGTTGGCCAAAGTATTGGAGTTTCAGCTTCAGCATCAGTCCTTCCAATGAATATTCGGGGTTGATTTCCTCTAGGTTTGGCTGGTTTGATCTCCTTGCTGTCCAGGGGACCCTCAAGAGTCTTCTCCAGCGCCACAGTTCAAAAGCATCAATTCTTCAGTGACATCTGCTCACTGCCAGGTCCCTGTCACACACTGAGAGCATCCAGCCTCACTGTCCTCACAGGAGAGAATCCCACTTGTAGAAGAGACAGCATGAAACCTCTATCCACTACCTGCACCATGGAACTGAGTCCTTCATTCCTAAATATGTGCTACTTGACTTGTTGCCATGGGAACATGTTAATTTATATTATTTTGGCTTAAAATACTGCTGCATAACTGGTTTAGGTACTTTCCAATTTGAAATCCTTCAGTGGCTTTGCACGGCCTACGAGTTAAAATCCCAGCTGCTTTCTTGGCATCAAGAACCTCCTGCTCCAGACCATGTTTTCCTCAAGGGGGCATTTTACATTCCATACATACTGACGAGCTGGCAGCCTTATGGTTCTTGCCTTTATTCACGCTGTCCTCTCTGCCCAAAACACACTTCTCCCCATACTTCCCCGTGGGCAAATGCTGGCATATCTCAAGATTTAGTCCAAGTGAAGTGTTGGGTGACAGCCCCCTCTTTTCTAAAACTATGTAAAATCATCCCCTTCCAAACATGTTTCTGTCAGTGTCCCTGCGACACTTTACTGCACTTATAAATGTACTCGTCTGTACTTGGTACCACTTTGCACATGAGAGCACTACCCATATCCTGTATGCCGACAATACGGGAGCGCTTCAATACATCCCTAATGGATGAATAAGGAAACGGCATTTCAGGTTGAGCTTGACATTACTGGCCCCATCAGCTGTCTTATGTAAGCAACATTTCATCCCCCAGTAAAGAGAAAGCAGTGATACTAGCTACACTGTAGGACTTTTGTGAAGATAATAGCAGGAGAGAAAAGTTATCTATAGATGATATCAAATACTATCCAAGACACTTTACATATTTCTAAAATTCACTTTGATAAGCACTCTGCAAGATGGGTTCTATTATCTCCATTTTATAGTTGATAAAATTATTGTTCAAAAGTTGAGGGAAACAGTCATTTTAACATCTAAAAGTGGAATCCCTTAGACAACCAGGAAATCAAACCAGTCAGTCCTAAAGGAAATCAACTCTGAATATTCATTGGAAGGACTGAAACTGAAGCTCCAAAACTTTGGCCACCTGATACAAAGGGCTGACTCACTGGAAAAGACCCTAAAGATTGAGGGCAGGAGGAGAAGGGGACAATAGAGGATGAGATGGTTGGATGGCATCACCAACTCAACGGACATAAGTCTGAGCAAAGTCCAGGAGATGATGTAGGACAGGGAAGTCTGGTGTGCTGCAGTCCATGGGATCCCAAAGAGTCGGACACGACTGAGTGATTGAACAACGGCAACAGAGCATTTTGCTACCCTCTGGGCAGTAGATGGATGCCAGCTCTCTTCCCTATCCCACTCTTTTCTAAGATACTCATGAAAGAATGGAAGAGAGAGGGAAGGCATAAACTTGGTTCAGGAGACTACACAGCAAAGAAGTTGAATTTGTTAGCAGTTTTATAACTTTCAGGAAAAGATATCTCCCAGACCAGTGTAAAAATCATGACCACACAGTACAGGGATTTTCCCTGGGTGAGTGAATCTAGGCTCAGATTAGAGGGTTCATGCTCCCTCCACTTCTCAGGCAAGCTCTTAATTACAGTCTCTAGAAACTGGTCAGGTTCTTTTCATGCCAGTGAGGTTTTTTCCCTAAGGCAATTTTGTTAGACTGTAGTAATAATGAGTTACAGTGGTAACACATTGCAGCCAGAGAGATAGCACAACAAAAAGAGGAGAAACGATATTAACTGCTGCTGCTGCTGCTGCTGAGTCGCTTCAGTCGCATCCGACTCTGTGCAACCCTGAGCCGGCAGCCCACCAGGCTCCCCCGTCCCTGGGAGTCTCCAGGCAAGAACACTGCAGTGGGTTGCCACTGCCTTCTCCAGACATTAATTGAGTATATACTAACTGCCAGGTCCTGTCTAAGAACCTAGTGTTACTAACAGTAATAGTATTAGTGGTAGTATTAATAGTGATATCATGCTAATTACCATATGTCAGGCTCTACTCTAAGCCCTTCACAATTGTTAGCACATTCTGCTCCTATGAAAAAATTACTATTAATATCTACATGTTACAAGTAGACTTCCACTTCTGAGGAACAGGGAGTAATAAGACCTTGATTTGACCTCTTGTCTGAACCAACAACAACAACAAAAAATGGAACAATAACTTTCAAGACAGGATATAACACGTGGTGGAGGACTGTCTCCCTGAGAGGCAGGGAAGAAACGAGGTGCTTCCTAGGGCTGTCCCAGCTTACTCGGGGCTTCTCCAGCCACGGCAGGGAGGTGGACATCAGATGGACTCCCTAAGCTGAGGAGCCAAAGCAGGCCACAGGCTCCAGCTACGCTGCCTGTCAAAATATCCGTGCAATGGCACTAAAAGCGGGGTTTCCTTTAATCATAAACCCATGAATACAAAGATAGGGAAAGGCAAAAACACTGGTATTTTACCAACTGGAGGGTGATACTAACTGGTAACTAACTTCTGAACCTGAGAAAAGTGACTCGTAAGCCAGCCACGGGGTTGGAAATATGCCACCTGATTTACACCATTGAGCTCCCAGCAGGCTCAGGAATTAAAGCACCAGAGAAGGTAGTGGAGTGGGGTGATGACAGGCTAACACCAAGAG
Source organism: Ovis canadensis (assembly GCF_042477335.2). Lineage (NCBI taxonomy): Eukaryota > Metazoa > Chordata > Mammalia > Artiodactyla > Bovidae > Ovis > Ovis canadensis. The sequence goes on from NC_091269.1 coordinate 62,714,146, forward strand.
AACTGACTGAAAGTCTATTTAGAGAAAGTTGTCCCCATCTCCCCACATATCTCATCTCCAGTTGAAAGTGACAGTAGCTGTCCTCCCCCACCCGGCAGGCATTAAGCTATATGTGCCCTAGAGAGGATAACACAAGACGTGGAGGCCAGGAGACAGGATGTAGAGCTAGAGGTGAGCTTCTCATACTGAAAACAAGGATTAAGTGAACGTTGAATACCAAATACTGAGACCCAGGCTTCACCCAGGCTTCTCTCTCTTGCCTTTTCCTGGCAGCCGGGCTTTCTGCCCCCAGGCAGAAGGGCACAGAGCCGCCTCTGGCTAGTCTACCAGCCCCAAAGCAAAGACTGTCAACATGGACCAGCCGCATCACCCCGCAGTGAGGCCAGCTTGTTAATAAGCATATTTGCGCCCCATTCTTACGCATGTGCACACAGTCAAGGTTGGGAATAACTTATATTGCATCTATTAAGTGCCAGGGGCTCTGAGGCAGGCAGCATTACAGATCCCACTTTACAGGTAATGAGAGAGCGAGATGAAGGAGCTCGTCCCAGCCGCCGCCACTGGAAAGGGTGGGACTGCAGAGCCCGCTCTCCTCTCCTTGGCCATGTGCTACTGTTGGTGTTTTCAGTGGATCTTTCCCTGCCCTGCACAGCCCCTCCTGGCCTACAACCGTGCTGCCAGGTCTCCTATCACACCCAGGTTCCTCCCACACAGCCTTCTTCAGGAGGCTCCTGGGATGAGCTGTGTCAAATGAAGCAATAAGCCAAAAGAGAGGGAGAGGCGAAATACAGATCACGGGAGACGCAAAGCAAGAGGAAGGCGAGAGGAATTCCAAGCTGGTGATGCCAGCACCCCGAAAAGGCCGTCTTTCTAGACCAGAGCAGCTCCCAATGCTTCAGGAACAGCATTCTCTAGAAACCTTCATGGAGAAACCCCTAATTTGTAAGAGCATATTCAGAGGAGATATGCACATCTAAGGAAGAATGTGGGGTGGTGTTAGTGATACCAGAGAAAACTAAATAATAATAATAATAACAAACAAAATAGTTTTTAACTACAGGGGAAAAGCAGAGCAAGAGGAAAAATAAACTCATCTTAATTTATAAAATGGCTCAATTGTGAGTAATGTTTACATAGCCAAAATGATATAGACACTGGGTATTAATCCAAAGATAACGTACTGTAAGTACGTTTGGAAGAGATATGAAGGGAAGCATGAGTTCATCCAAGAGGAGGAGTGAAGAAATGGCTGGCATCTCAGCCTGCACATCAGAAAGTCAATGGATAATACTTACAAGCAGAAAGTCAGGAACTAATAAGGCAGTGTCTTTGGTAGAAATACAAAACAATCAGCTAAAAGAAAGGCAAGACCTTTGAATTATCTCACTCTTTTTAAGAAAGTATTTAAACAATTTTTAAATAAACAAAACATAGCAAGAAAAAAAAAGTCCATTTAAAATAGAAACAATAACATATGATGCCAAAAAGGGGAAGCCCTAGAAATAAGTCAGCACAAATATGCACATCTTTGGTACATAAAACTAATGAATAACATGAAAGAAAACCTGATTAAATAGAAAACCGAGTCTTTTTTTTTGGAACACTAAACATTTAAGGTCTAAATTCTCCCTAAATTGATCTAGACATTCACATGATACCAATAAAAGTGACAAAAATACTTGGAAGAGGGGAGCCTCAGTCTGTTTGGACTGCCATAATAAGTACCATAGGCTTTGTTGCTGCTGCTGCTGCTGAGTCGCTTCAGTCGTGTCCGACTCTGTGCGACCCCATGGACGGCAGCCCACCAGGCTCCCCCATCCCTGGGATTCTCCAGGCAAGAACACTGGAGTGGGTTGCCATTTCCTTCTCCAATGTGTAAAAGTGAAAGGGAAGTCGCTCAGTCGTGTCCGACTCTTAGCGACCCCATGGACTGCAGCCCGTCAGGCTCCTCCATCCGTGGGATTTTCCAGGCAAGAGCACTGGAGTGGGGTGCCACTGCCCCCATAGACTTTGTTAAGGCAGTTTAAACATCAAACATCGTTTCTCACAGTTCTGAGGAGCTGGAGGTCCAAAATCAAGGCCCTGGCAGGGCTGGTTTCTTGTGAAGTGTCCCTCCTTGACCTGCGGATGGCCACCTGATTGTGTCCTTCACTTGACCTTCCTCCTGAACACATGTCCTCCTGGTGTCTCTCTCTTCTTATAAAGGATAAAGACCTCTTATGACCTCATTTAACCTCGAGTACCTCCTTAAATACCCTATCTCCAAATGCAATCATACAGAGTTAGAGCTCAGCAAGTGAACTTTGGGGTGACACAATTAGACCCACAACAGGAAGAATCTGAGAAAGAGTAAATCTGCAGGGAAAAAACTGAGAATAACCAGGAAAAAATACTTTTTAAAACAGAGTGATGGAGTAGCGAGAGAGAAATGTGCAGAGCTCAGCCTATCTGATGTTAGGCTGAACCACATAAAACTGCCGTTTTTACATCAGGAAATGTTTGACTATTGATGATTTCATACATTTCAATTAATCAAATTTATTCTAAAGCTATAATAGTTACAAGTTTGCAAAGCCAGAAATAGATCCAAATACACATACGAATTTAATATATGACAAAGTACCACTGAAAGCAATGAAAGAAAATATGGTGTATTCAATAAATGGCATTTTGACGGGTAATGTGAAAGTGGATTTTTACTTCATTCCTTAAAACAAAATAATACTTTAAAAGCTCTGAAGTTGGATAGTGGTGATGGTTATACAACTTTGTAAACGTTGTATACCACTTAATGCCACTGAATTGTGCACTTAAAATGGTTTAAAATGATCGATTTTATGTTACGTATCTGTCACCACAGTAAAAAAAAAAAAAGGATGGGTGTGGACAGAGAAGAGAGCATGCATGCAGGCAACTCGGAGGGAGGTAAGCCATCCACAGAGAAAAAGGTGACTGCCAACACCTGTCAGTCCCGCAGCACAAGCCTGAAAGCCAAGTAAATCCTCCCAAATGTCAGAGTTCTGCTCTATCCCGCTCCTGTGGTCTGTGGATCAAAACGCAGATTCTGATTCAGTAGGCCTCCGTGGGGCCAGAGATTCATTTCTAACAAGCTGTTAATGCCAGGGGATGCCTGGACTTGCAGAGTTACCGAGTTACAAGTCTCAACTCTGGCTGAACACGGCAGTCCAGGGAGATTTTTAAAAGACTACTGGATAGGGCCTCTCCAGACCAGGAGTTAGAACCTCCAGGGGCGGGGGCCAGATAGGGTATTTTTGGAGTTTCCCAAGCTGGTTCCAGTGTCAGCCAGAATACAGAACTGCTAATGTGGAGACACAGACATAAGTTTGAAAAGTAGGAATATCTGTGTCAGTCAACTTTCTTCCTGATTCCCAGTGTTTCCTTTCTCTGTGGGAGGACTGGGTCTCTCTCCACGTTACTCACACCATATGGGAGATGGAAACTTGGGAAGAAGTTTCCCAAACTGTTCAGCTCTGCGTGTTCTGTCTTGGGAGCAAGGCTCCCCACAGAAGGCTCGCACTTCCACGCTCCTCTGTGACATGGCCCAGCGGTTTTCCGAATGGGGTCTCCAAGCCAGCAGCGTCTGCAACGCTTGAGGATGCAGACCCGAGGTCTTCATCTCACACCTGCTCAATCGGAAACTCTCAGGCTGAGCCCAACAGCCCATGTTTCCACAAGCCCCCCTGGTGATTCTGATGCTCACTCGCGGTCAGGGAAGCGCATTCAGGGCAGTTCTGTCCGGGACTGGGGGGAGAATGCTAGATTCCGAACTTCAGAATTAGAAGCTCCCTTGGCTAACAGACCTAAAGCTACATCCTCCAACCAGATTTTAATCAGTAATAAAGGTGATGATGTGATCTTCAGAATAATAGTAATAATCACATTTAAGAGAAGCAAATAGTTTAAAGGAAAAAATGAAAGCATAAATGCAGTTTTGATGGTTCTAGAGTATGAAAGCAGACTCAGAAGCTAAAAGGAAGACTAAATTTGTCTACATGCAAATTAAAATCACTCACCAGTCAATCCACCGATATTTCAGTGGATTGTAAGCAAGATTAAAAGTGAAAGTCGGGAATTTCCTGGTGGCTCAATGGTAAAGAGTCTGCCTCCCAATGCAGGAGACATGTCCGGAAATCTTCCCTGATCCAGAGATCCCACAGACAGCAGAGAAATTGAGCCTGTACCCCGCAACTACCGTCTGTGCTCTAGAGCCTGGGAGTAGCAACCGCTGACCTCACAGGAGAGACCGCTGCAACGAGAAGGCTGCGCAGCGCGGCCAGAGGAGCCCAGCTTGCGGCGGTGAGGGCCCGCGCGGCGGTGAGGGCCCAGCATAGCCAAAAATAAGCGCATCGTTTTTCAGAAAAGGAATGTGGCGCAAAAAGAAAGCGAGAGCCCGTTTGAAAAAAGTGTAATCGCTTAGAAATCAACAAGCAAAGAAAACCAGCCCAATAAAAAAGCAGGCAGATGACTCAAAGACAGTTTAGAGCTTTGCTGTTCACTCTGGTGTTCTGCCGTGTGTAATTGACCCAAATTGAGGTCTGTCCTAAGTGTAAAAACACACTGAATTTAAAATACCTAGTGGCAAAAATGTAAAGTATGTCTTTAATAATTTTTATATTGGTTATATGTTAAAATGATAGTATTTTAGATATATTAGGCTAAATAATAGCTATTATTACAATGGATTTCACCCATTTCCTCTTACTATTTTCAGTGTGGCTTCTAAAAAACTTTAAATTATATATGTGGCTTGCGTTATATTTCTTCTGACAGTACTGATATGGAAAATAAGAGTTCTGATTGTCATAGATTTATTAACAGGAAAAAATATGATTCGGCACTGGTTAGAGTCCAAATATGTGTGGCATTTTGAAGAATAATATGTTAATATCTATTATTATTTTAAAAACACATACCATTCAACCCAGAAAATTTTCTTCTAGGATTTTTTCTACAGAACCACTAGCCTAAGTGCACAAAGACATGTGTAAAAGAATGCTCATTGCAACACTGTTTAAACTAGGGAAGAAGGATCCCAGGCAAGGGAATGCTCTAAGTGCCTAAATAGAAGAAGCTTCAGAGAAAGATTGGCCAAAGAGGCCTTCTGATCGCCAGCCTCAAGAGGCTAAACAGGTCTCCAATAAGGCCATGACTCCTGCTGCGGAGGCAGTCCCTGTCCCTGCACACGTGGCGCGGCCAGGGTCCCTGCAAGCCAAGCAGCTGCACCACCTTCATGCTCAACTCTCACTGGGGCAGAGCTGCCACAGGCAAACATGTCTTGCCTCTATGGGTGCAGGGCCGCCTCAGTCGTGTCCGACTCCTTGTGACCCTGTAGACTGTGGCCTGCCAGGCTTCTCTGTCAGGGAGGGGGTTCTCCAGGCAAGAATACTGGAGCGTGTTGGCCATACTGGTGGCCATGCCCTTCTGGAGCGCTATATTTCCTGCTGCCCCAGCTGCCAATCCCCCTGAGTGCCTGGTGCTGCCGCAACACCTGTGACCCAAGCAGCGGCACCACCTCCACACCGGGCCCTCGCAGGGGCAAACCCAACCCCTCCAGGGCAGCCTCAGGAGCAAACCCCAGTGGACGACCCACATGCAGAGGTGGAAATAAAACCACAACTGAAACCCAGGGGCAGTGTGGCTAAGGAAGAAGATCCAAAACCTTCCCACCAGCTGTACAAGCTGCAGATTAAATCCACACGATCAACTAGGCAGACTCTGTGTCTGGAATATATAAAAGGCCATTGAGAGCTCCCACAAAAGAAATAAAAAAGGATAGCTCTGATAACTGTGGACATTGGCGGCAAGAACACACAGGAGTAGGACCAGATTTAGAATCTGAGCTGCCCCTACGGCAGGTCCAGAGATCAGCACAGTGTTGAAGGGCATGCATGGGAGGAGAGCAGGACTGTGACTCCCAGCGAGGAAAAGGGCTCTGACAGCACTGACCCAAGAGAAATATTCATTCTTATTTGTTGACTTGTCTGGTAGATTCTTTAGGAATCGTTTCTCCCTCCCCCCTTTCCCCCTCTGTTGTAGCTGTTAATTCTATTGGCACTAAGAAATCCAATTAGGCTTTTGACTTTTTGGTCCTCAGTCACATTTTTTGCTTCTGTCATTAACCTCTGCCTCTACACTGGGCTTCTGCAGTTCTGCGGAGTTTTCCTTTTTTTCCTCTTTTCTTCTGTTTCTTTCTTTTCTCTTTTTTTTAAAGTTTAAATTTTAATTTTTTAAACCTAGTATATTTTTTCTACATTTATGCCTCTGTTTGCCTTTCCCACTGTTCCTTTCCCCTTGCAGTTAATCTTTAACGTATATAACTCTTCTTCGTCCACCTCTATTTAACTTTGCATATATACTTTCTTTTTTTCTCTTTCTTTCCCTTCCTCTCAAAGTATTTGTTGGTTTTTTTTTTTTTCATTGCTTTATTCCACACTTGGCAGCTTCTTTTAGTTTTGTTTTCCAGTTTGTGCTTAAGTTAGTTTTGTTCTTAACTGGTAAATAAATTTGTTTTCCTTTGTTTGCTGGGTCAATCTACTGTACTTTATTTTTGCTGGACTGTTATTACTTTGCTCATGGGTGTATATGTGTATGTGTATAGTCCATCATTTTAATTATTTGTCTGATTTTTGTAACTACCATTTGTCTGGGGTTCATCTTTGCTGTCTCTTTTTTGGATATTTGTTTTAATCTCACTTAATGCCCAAAAAACAACTTGTGAAATCTTTGTTCCTGACCGGAGATCAAGCCTTGAGCCTTTGGAGAGGGAGCACTGACTCCAAGACCCTAGACTACCAGAGAACTAACCCTAGGGGGTATCAAATAGTGAGAATTCACACAAAGGAAACCACTGGAATACAAGACCCAGCATCACCCAACCACCAGTAGCACCCTGTGCCAGATGCCTCATCTAAACAACAAACAACAAAAATACAAACCCAATCATCAAGAGACAGGATTACCACCTCACTCAGCCTTGCCCATCAGAGGAAAAACAAACAAACAAAAACTCAGCACAAATCTCACCCTACACAAAGCTCAAACAAACCACTGGACCAACCTTCAGTTCAGTTCAGTCGCTCACTTGTGTTCGACTCTTTGCAACCCCATGAACCGCAGCACGCCAGGCCTCCCTGTCCAGCACCAACTCCCGGAGTTCACTCAGACTCACGTCCATCGAGTCAGTGATGCGATCCAGCCATCTCATCCTCTGTCGTCCCCTTCTCTTCCAGCCCCCAATCCCTCCCAGCATCAGAGTCTTTTCCAATGAGTCAACTCTTCGCATGAGGTAGCCAAAGTACTGGAGTTTCAGTTTCAGCATCATTCCTTCCAAAGAAATCCCAGGGCTGATTTCCTTTACAATGGACTGGTTGGATCTCCTTGCAGTCCAAGGGACTCTCAAGAGTCTTCTCCAACACCACAGTTCAAACGCATCAATTCTTCGGTGCTCAGCATTCTTCACAGTCCAACTCTCACATCCACACATGACCACTGGAAAAACCATAGCCTTGACTAGACGGACCTTAGTTGGCAAAGTAATGTCTGCTTTTGAATATGCTATCTAGTTTGGTCACAACTTTTCTTCCAAGGAGTAAGCGTCTTTTAATTTAATGGCTGCAATCACCATCTGCAGTGATTTTGGAGCCCCCAAAAAATAAAGTCTGACACTGTTTCCACTGTTTCCCCATCTATTTGCCATGAAGTGATGGGACCAGATGCCATGATCTTCGTTTTCTGAATGTTGAGCTTTAAGCCAACTTTTTCACGCTCCACTTTCACTTTCATAAAGAGGCTTTTTAGCTCCTCTTCACTTTCTGCCATAAGGGTGCTGTCATCTGCATATCTGAGGTTATTGATATTTCTCCCAGCAATCTTGATTCCAGCTTGTGTTTCTTCCAGTCCAGCATTTCTCATGATGTACTCTGAATATAAGTTAAATAAGCAGGGTGACAATATACAGCCTTGACGTACTCCTTTTCCTATTTGGAACCAGTCTGTTGTTACATGTTCAGTTTGAACTGTTGCTTCCTGACCTGCATACAGATTTCTCAAGAGGCAGGTCAGGTGGTCTGGTATTCCCATCTCTCTCAGAATTTTCCACAGTTTATTGTGATCCACACAGTCAAAGGCTTGGGCATAGTCACTAAAGCAGAAATAGATGTTTTTCTGGAACTCTCTTGCTTTTTCCATGATCCAGCGGATGTTGGCAATTTGATCTCTGGTTCCTCTGCCTTTTCTAAAACCAGCTTGAACATCAGGAAGTTCACAGTTCACGTATTGCTGAAGCCTGGCTTGGAGAATTTTGAGCATTACTTTACTAGCATGAAAGATAAGTGCAATTGTGCGGTAGTTTGAGCATTCTTTTGTGTTGCCTTTCTTTGGGATTGGAATGAAAACTGACCTTTTCCAGTCCTGTGGCCACTGCTGAGTTTTCCAAATTTGCTGGCATATTGAGTGCAGCACTTTCACAGCATCCTCTTTCAGGATTTGAAACAGCTCAACTGGAATTCCATCACCTCCACTAGCTTTGTTCATACTGATGCTTTCCAAGGCCCACTTGACTTCACATTCCAGGATGTCTGGCTCTAGATGAGTGATCACACCATCGTGATTATCTTGGTCATGAAGATCTTTTTTGTACAGTTCTTCTGTGTATTCTTGCCACCTCTTCTTAATATCTTCTGCTTCTGTTAGGTCCATACCATTTCTGTCCTTTATTGTGCCCATCTTTGCATGAAATGTTCCCTTGGTATCTCTAATTTTCTTGAAGAGATCTCTAGTCTTTCCCATTCTGTTCCTCTATTTCTTTGCATTGATCGCCGAAGAAGGCTTTCTTATCTCTTCTTGCTATTCTTTGGAACTCTGCATTCAGATGCTTATATCTTTCCTTTTCTCCTTTGCTTTTCTCTTCTCTTCTTTTCACAGCTATTTGTGAGGCCTCCCCAGACAGCCATTTTGCTTTTTTGCATTTCTTTTCCATGGAGATGGTCTTGATCCCTGTCTCCTGTACAATGTCATGAACCTCATTCCATAGTTCATCAGGCACTCTATCTATCAGATCTAGACCCCTAAATCTATTTCTCACTTCCACTGTATAATCATAAGGGATTTGATTTAGGTCATACCTGAACGGTCTAGCGGTTTTCCCTACTTTCTTCAATTTAAGTCTGAATTTGGCAATAAGGAGTTCATGATCTGAGCCACAGTCAGCTCCTGGTCTTGTTTTTGTTGACTTTATAGAGCTTCTCCATCTTTGGCTGCAGAGAATATAATCAATCTGATTTTGGTGTTGACCATCTGGTGATGTCCATGTGTAGAGTCTTCTCTTGTGTGGTTGGAAGAGGGTGTTTGCTATGACCAGTTTATTTTCTTGGCAAGACTCTATTAGCCTTTGCCCTGCTTCTTTCCGCATTCCAAGGCCAAATTTGCCTGTTACTCCAGGTGTTTCTTGACTTCCCACTTTTGCATTCCAGTCCCCTATAATGAAAAGGACATCTTTTTTGGGTGTTAGTTCTTAAAGGTCTTGTAGGTTTTCATAGAACCGTTCAACTTCAGCTTCTTCAGCATTACTGATTGGGGCATAGACTTGGATTACTGTGATATTGAATGGTTTGCCTTGGAAATGAACAGAGAACATTCTGTCATTTTTGAGACTGCATCCAAGTACTGCATTTTGGACTCTTTTGTTGACCTTAGGAGGGCAGAAACCAAAAGAAAGAAAGAATTCAACCTTCTTCAAAGAAAGAATTCAATTTTCCTTGAAGCCTGGGAAAAGAAGACCTCAAACACAATTACTTTAAAAAGAAAACTTAAAAGGTAGAGAAATATTGCACAAACGAAGGAACACACTGGAAACACCAAAGTCCAAATAAATGAAGAGGATATAGGCAAACTATCTGAATAGTTCAGAATAATGATAGTAAAGATGATCAAAAACCTTGAAAGCAAAATGGAAGAAAACACAAAAATCAATTAACAAAGATGTAGAAGGATTAAAGAATAAGCATACAAAGAAAAACAACACAATTATTGAAATTAAAAATACTCTATAAGGAATCAATAGCAGAATATCTGAAGCAAAAGAATGAATCAGTGAGCTGGAAGATAAACCAGCAGAAATATCTTCTGAAGAGCAGAGTAAAGTTAAAAAGAATGAAAAGAACTGAGGACAGTCTCAGAGACCTCTGGGACCATATCAAATGTACCAACATTTGCATTATAGGGGTCCCAGAAAAAGAAGAATAAAAGAAAGGGTATGAGAAATTTTTTGAAGAGTTTATAGTTGAAAATTTCTGCAACATGGAAAAGGAAATAATCAAGCAAGTCCAAGAGGCACAAAGAGTCCCATACAGGATAAACCCAAGAAGAAACATGCCAAGACACATACTAATGAAACTAACAAAGCCTAAACAGAAAGAAAGAATATTAAAAGCAGAAAGGGAGAAGCAACCAGTAACATACAAGGGAAACCCCATACATTTAACAGCTGATCTTTCAGCAGAAGCTCTGCAGGCCAGAAGGGAATGGCAGGATGTATTTAAAATACTGAAAGGAGGAAATCTACAACCAAGATTACTGTACCCGGCAAGGATCTCATTCAGAATTGACGGACAAATAAAAGGCTTTTCAGACGAGCAAAAGTTAACAGAATTCAGTACCACCAAACCAGCTTTCAACAAATGTTAAAGGGACTTATATAGTTAAGAAATACAAAAGAAGAAAAAAGATCTACAAAATCAACCCCAAATAATTACGAAAATGGCAATAGGAACATACATATCAATGATTTTTTTTCACTTTTTTTTTTTTTACTTTATTTTACTTTACAATATTGTATTGGTTTTGCCATACATCAACATGAATCCCCCATGGGTGTACATGTGTTCCCAATCCTGAACCCACCCCCCCCCCAGCTGCCACCTCATATTTTAAATGTAAATGGATTAAATGCTCCAACCAAAAGACACAGACTGGCTGAATGGATACAAAAACAAGACCCATATATAGGCTGTCTACAAGAAACCCACTGCAGACCTCAAGACACATATAGACTGAAAGTGAGAGGATAGAAAAATATATTCCACGCAAGAAAGAAAGAAAGTGAACTCGCTCAGTCATGTCCAACTCTCTGCGACCCCGTGGACTGCAGCCCACCAGGCTGCTCCGTCCATGGGATTCTCCAGGCAAGAATACTGGAGTGGGTTGCCATTTCCTTCTCCAAGGGATCTTCCCGACCCAGGGATTGAACCCAGGTCTCCCACATTGCAGGCAGACACTTTAACCTCTAAGCCACCAGGGACGCAGAGAGAAAGCTGGAGTACCAATCGTCACATCAGACAAAATAGACTGTAAGATAAAGAAGATTACAAGAGATAAGGAAGGACACTACATAATGATCAAGGGATCGATCCAAGAGGAAGACAAAACAATTGTAAATATCTATGCACCCAACACAGGAGAACCCCAATACATAAGACAAACACTAACAGACATGAAAGGAGAAATTGACAGTAACACACTATAGTAGGAGACTTTAACACCCCACTCACACCAATGGACAGATCATCAAAGCAGAAAATTAATGAGGAAACACAAGCCTTAAATGATACATTAGATGAGATGAATCTCATTGATATCTTCAGGGAATTCCATCCACATGCAGAAGAATACACTTTCATAAGTGCACATGGGACATTCTTCAGGATACACCACATTTTGGGTTACAAATCAAACCTCAGTGAATTGAAGCAAATTGAAATTGTGTCAAGTATCTCTAGCCACAATGCTACAACACTAGACATCAATTACAAGAAAAAAAGTGTAAGGAACACAAACACATGGAAGCTAAACAACACATTTCCAAATCACCAACAGGTCACTGGAGAAATCAAAAGGGAAATCAGAAAATTTCTAGAAAAAAATGACACTCAAAACACAACTCAAATCCCATGGGATGCAGCAAAAGCAGTTCTAAGAGGGAAGTTTGTAGCTATACAATCCTACCCCAAGAAACAATAAAAACAGATAGACAAAACAGACAATCTTACTTTACACCTGAAACAACTGGAAAAAAAAACAATAAATCCCCAAAATTGGTGGAAGGAAAGAAATCATAAAGATCTGAGAAAAAATAAATGAAAAAGAAATGAAAGAAATAATAGTAAAGATTAATAAAACTAAAAGCTGGTTCCTTGAGAAGATAAACAAAATTGACAAACCTTTAGTCAGACTCTTTAAGAAAAAAGAGAGAAGAATAAAATCAACAAAATTAGAAATGAAAAAGGAGAGGTTATATCAGACAATGCAGAAAAACCAAGGGTTATAAGAGACTGTTACGAACAACTATATGGCAATAAAGTGGGTAACCTGGAAAGAAATGAACAGATTTGTAGAAAAGTTCAATCTTCCATGACTGAACCAGGAAGAAATAGAAATTATGAACACCCCAATTATAAGCATTGAAATTGAAGCTGTGATCAAAAATCTCCCCAAAAACAAAAGCCCAGGACCGGATGGCTTCACAGGAGAATTCTATCAAACATTAGAGAAGAGATAATGCCTATTGTTCTAAAACGCTTTCAGAAAACTACAGAGGGAGTAACATTTCCAAATTCACTCTACAAAGCCACCATCACCCTGCTACCAAAACCAGACAAAGACAACACACACACACACACACACACACACACACACACACACAACTACAGGCCAATATCACTGATGAACATAGATGCAAAAATCCTCAACAAAATTTTAACAAACAGAATTCAGCAAAACATCAAAAAGCTCATACAGCATGATCAAGTTGGATTTATTTCAGGGATGCAAGGATTCTTCAATATATGAAAATCAATCAATGTGTGATACACCATTTTAACAAATTAAAAGATAAAAACCATATAATCATCTCAATAGATGCAGAAATAGCCTATGACAAAATTTAACACCCATTTATGACTAAAAGTCTTCAAAAAATGGGCATAGAAGGAACCTACCTCAACATAGTAAAGGCCATATAGGCTAAGCCTACAGCAAACATTATTCTCAATGGTGAAAAACTGAAAGGATTCCCCTAAGATCAGGAACAAAACAAGGGTGTCCACTTTCACAACTATTATTCAACATAGTTCTGGAAGTCCTAACTACAGCAATCAGAGAAGAAAAAGAAATAAAAGGAATCCAGATCAGAAAAGAAGACGTTAAGCTCTCACTGTTTGCAGATGACATGATACTGTACATAGAAAACCCTAAAGACAGTATCAGAGAATTACTAGAGCTAATCAGTGAATTTAGCAAAGTTGCAAGATACAAAATCAATACACAGAAATCACTTGTATCTCTATATACTAACAATGAAAAATCAGAAAGAAAAATTAAGGAATCAATCCCATTCACCAAACTTACCTAAGGAGAAAAAAGAACTGTACACAGAAAATTGTAAGACACTAATGAAAGAAATAAAAGATGACATAAACAGATGGAGAGATATTCCATGTTTCTGGGTAGGAAGAACCAATATTGTGAAAATGACTATACTACCAAATGCAATCTACAGATTTAACGTAGTCCCTATCAAATTACCAATGGCATTTTTCACAAAACTAGAACAAAAACTTTCAAATTAATATGGAAACACAAAAGACCCCTAATAGTCAAAGCAGTCTTGAGAAAGAAGATTGGAGCTAGAGGAATCAACCTTCCTGACTTCAGGTTATACTTCAAAGCTACAGCCATCAAGACAGTATGGTACCGGCACAAAAACAGAAATATAGACCAATGGAACAAGATAGAAGGTCAAGAAATAAACCCATGTATTTATGGGTACCTTATTCTTGACAAAGGAGGCAAGAATACACAATGAGGCAAAGACAGCCTCTTCAATAAATGGTGCTGGGAAAACTGGAAAGCAATATGTAAAAGAATGAAATTAGAACATTTCCTAACACCATACACAAAGATGAACTAAAAATGGATTAAATACCTAAATGTAAGACCAGAAACCATAAAACGCTCAGAGGAAAACATAGGCAGAACACTCAATGACATAAATCAAAGCAAGATCCTCTATGACCCACCTCCTAGAGTAACGGAAATAAAAACAAAAGTAAACAAGTGGAACCTGATTAAACTTGAAAGTTTTTGCACAGTAAAGGAAACTATAAGCAAGGTGGAAAGACAGCCCTCAGAATGGGAGAAAATAATAGCAAATGAAACAACTGACAAAGGATTAACTTCCAAAATATACGAGCAGCTCATACAACTCAATGCCAGAAAAACAAACAACCCAATCAAAAAGTGGGCAAAAGTCCTAAATAGACATTTCTCCAAAGAGGACATACATATGGCTAACAGACACATGAAAAGATGCTCAACAACACTCATTATTAGAGAAATGCAAATCAAAACTACAATGAGATATCACCTCACACTGGTCAGAATGGCCCTCATCAAAAAGTCTACAAACAATAAATGCTGGAGAAGGTGTAGAGAAAAGGGAACGCTCTGGCACTGTTGGTGGGGATGTAAATTGATACAGCCACTATGGAGATGGTATGGAGATTCCTTTAAAAACTAGGAATAAAACCACCATACGACCCAGAAATCCCACTCCTAGGCATATACCCTGAGGAAGCCAACATTGAAAGGGACATATGTATCCCATCATTCATTGCAGCACTGTTTACAATAGCTAAAACGTGGAAGCAAGCTAGATGCCCACTGACAGATGAGCGGATAAAGAAGCTGTGGTAAATATACACGATGGAACATTACTCGGCCATAGAAAGGAATGCAGCTGAGTCCATTCTAATGAGATGGATACACCTAGAACCTATTCTACAGGTGAAGTGAGTCAGAAAGAGAAAGACAAATACCATATTCTAACGCACATATACGGAATCTAGAAAAATGGTCCTGAAGAATTTACTCACAGGGCAACAGTGGAGGAACAGACACAGAGAATAGACTTATGGACATGGAGAGAGCGGAGGAGAGGGTGAGATGTATGGAAAGAGTAACATGGAAACTTACACTGCTGCTTCTGCTGCTGCTGAGTCGCTTCAGTCGTGTCCGACTCTGTGCGACCCCATAGACGGCAGCCCACCAGGCTCCCCCGTCCCTGGGATTCTCCAGGCAAGAAGAACACTGGAGTGGGTTGCCATTGCCTTCTCCATTGCATGAAAGTGAAGAGTGAAAGTGAAGTCGCTCAGTCGTGTCCAACCCTCAGCGACCCCATAGACTGCAGCCTTTCAGGCTCCTCCGTCCGTGGGATTCTCCAGGCAAGAGTACTGGAGTGGGGTGCCATTGCCTTCTCCAGGAAACTTACACTACCATATGTAAAATAGATAGCCAACAGGAATTTGCTGTATGGCTCAGGAAACTCAAACAGGGGCTCTGTATCAACCTAAAGATGTGGGATAGGGAGGGAGATGGGAGGGAGCTTCAAAAGGGAGGGGATATACGTATACCCTACTTCTCTGGTGGCTCAGACGGTTAGCGTCTGTCTACAATGCGGGAGACCCAGATTCGATCCCTGGATTGGGAAGATCCCCTGGAGAAGGAAATGGCAATCCATTCCAGTACTATTGCCTGGAAAGTCCCATGGACAGAGGAGCCGGGTAGGCTACAGTCCATGGGGTCGCAAAGAGTTGGACAAGACTGAGCAACTTCACTTCTTCATGGCCGATTCATGTTGAGATTTGACAGAAAACAGCAAAATTCTGTAAAGCAACTGTCCTTCAATAAAAAATAAATTAATTATTTTAAAACCTAGGGGAAAAAAAGGAAGAAACCTAAATGCCTGTTGAAAAGATGACTCAGTTCAGTTTAGTTCAGTTGCTCAGCCATATCTGACTTTTTGTGACCCCATGAATCGCAGCACGCCAGGCCTCCCTGTCCATCACCATCTCCCAGAGTTCACTCAAACTCATGTCCATCGAGTCCGTGATGCCATCCAGCCATCTCATCCTCTGTCGTCCCATTTTCCTCCCGCCCCCAATCCCTCCCAGCATCAGAGTCTTTTCCAGTGAGTCAACTCTTCACATGAGGTGGCGAAAGTACTGGAGCTTCAGCTTTAGCATCAGTCCTTCCAAAGAAATCCCAGGGCTGATCTCCTTCAGAATGGACTGGCTGGATCTCCTTGCAGTCCAAGGGACTCTCAGGAGTCTTCTCTACCACAGTTCAAAAGCATCAGTTCTTTGGCGCTCAGCTTTCTTCACAGTCCAACTCTCACATCCATACGTGACCACTGGAAAAACCATAAATACATTATAAAAAGCCCACCCGGTGGAATATCACACAGCTCTGATGTAGAAGGAGGGAGATCTACGTGCTACATGCTCTTACACAGGTGTGTACCTGTGATATACGTGAAACAAAGCAGGTTTTAGGCAATTTGCATAACATACCTTCCATTTCAGTTTCTAAAAAATCATAAATATCATATGTGTTGGGGAGCCTTTAGCTTTTATGTTACTCCTGTGTTTTATTGTTACAATAAGCACATACTACTTTTATGATTTCATAAAAGCAGCTGTGAATAAATGTAAGTACATGGGAACCATCAGCCAAGCACCAGTTCCTACATTTTGCACCTTAGAGGGGAGACAGGAGTGAGTGAGAACATTCTCTTGCTTGATTCACTACGTCCTCAGTGCAGGCTGCTCTCCAAGGTCTCCCTCTGCCCACTTAGAAGGGACAGGATGCTTTCCCACCAAGTTTGCCACTCTGCTAGCAGAGAGCTCTATCATCTTCCTTCCCTTCACTTAGGCTTTCCCACCCAATCCTCTATGAAAGAGCAATGAACCCCAGGATGGGGCTCAAGTTTCTGCTTTGGGGAGGCTGCACCTGTGGAATTGCAGGTCTCTAATTATGCTTCCACTACTTCTCAGCCTCTAGTATTTTCACGTCCAGAAATACTTGTTTTTGTTCTGCTCACAAGGGAAAGATCAGAAGAGAATTTTCTAATTCTCTCCTGTGCTTTCAAAAGCAAGAGTGAAATTCATACTTTTTTAAGAGTTGGGTCTTATCTAAGAATGTTGTGGGATGAGCACCCAGAATAAATCCCTGATGCATCTAGATAGAGGGACCTTGAGGGTAGTTGTTCTCAAAATGCCAGAGTAACTGAACCACCCCCTCTGTCTATCGCTGACCTGGTCAAGAATGGAAATGTCAGGCTTTGTTTTGGTGGATGCGATAGGCAAGACGAGAGGTGGTTATAGGTCGGGACACAGAGAGCCAACAGAAGGAGGAGAGAGATTTGGTAAAAGGAAAAAATAGGTGAAGCGAGTCAGCCGCTCCAGGGAGAAGAATTTGAGAGAACTGAACTATTAAAAGAGGATATTAAGAAATGTTATGGCTTAACATTTTCTGTAACTTCTTCCTCCTCCATCTCCCCTAAGAACTTCCATTTCAAGTAAATATCTGCATTGCTTCTACCAATTGGGGATTCATGATTTTAAAAAAAAGAAAAAGGTAAGACTAGCCCAAAGAGAGGTGCTTGGTGCCAGTTACAAATTATACAGATAAATATGTTTTATAATCATGTATTCATTTATAATCATTTATTTCATTAGCTTATTTATTCCTTTAATAAGTATTTAATAAGAATCTTCTATATGCCAGACACTGTTCTAGTTGCTTAGATGCGATCAGTGAACAGCACAAATATCCCGAAACTCCTTAAATGCACATGATTGCTGGAGAGTGGATGGGGCACCGGTGCACTGTATTATAAGCACTGTGTGCAGTACGTTAGGAAGTGAGGAGCGCAAGGGAAAAACTGCTTAATGTGGGAGAAGTTACAAGTCTGACCAGGGTGTTACGGTCTGCTCCCTTGTAAAGTGACATTTGAGCAAAGATGTGAAGCAGCGGAGGGAGTGGAGGGCAGGACCATCTATCTGGGGGGAAGGCAGAGGGAAAAGTCAACACGAAAGTCCTGAGATAACAGGTACAGGTGTCTCTGGCAAATTGAAACCCTTCTGGGATTAGACAGTGGGGCTGCCTGAGTGACCTTGCTCATTTACTAGAAACCAACGAATTATGCATTTTAAAAGTGTGAATTTTATGATGTATGAATAATATCTCAATTTTTTTAATTTCTCAAAATAGGAATGTGCCTGGCATATTCAAGCAACAGCAAGGAGGCTGTTGCTGGGCTGGGTGGAGTCAAGCAAAGAAATGAGGCCAGACACAGGGCGGGACTCCATAGAGCATTTTCCGGGCCCTTATAGAAGGACCACGATTTTTTCTCCCATGAAACGGGGAGCCGTACAGGGCTCTGATGTGTGTACCGACACGATATGACTGTTTCAGGGTCACTTTGGCTGCTATGCTGACAGCAGCCACAGAGGGACGAGAGGGGAGGCAGGAAGGTCACTAGGGGGGTTCCCGCAGTGACTCAGAGAAAGATGGCACGGACTCAGGCGAGGCGAAATGGTGGGAAGGGGCTGAGCCCTGGGCAACGATGACAGCAGAGCCCAGGGGATTTTCTGGCCGAACGGGTAAGGGATGGGGGAGAAAGAAGCCAAGTCTGGCTCCAAATTTTGTGACTTGACCACAGGAAAGGCAGACAAATAGGAGAACCAAGGACTGAGCTCTGGGGCTCGGTGATGTTAAGGGAGCAAAGAGGAAAGGAGAGATCTATAGCAAACACTGAGGAGTGGGCAAGGAAGTAGGAGGCAGAATTAGAGAATGTGGAGTCCGGAGAGCGGAAGGTGAGGGCATGTCAGGAAGATGCGCCCGATGCTGCTGGCGGGTCAAAGTGACAAGAGAACTAAGAACTGATTGCTGTCGCTGGTGAACTTGATGAGAGAATTCACAGTAGCATGGTGAGAGCAAAAATATGAGTCGTGAGGATATAATAGAGAATGGGAAACTGTTTCTGACCTGAGTAGGCAAGGTTTTTGTAGATGGCAAAAAGCATTAACCACAAAAGGAAAAAAAATGATAAATTAGATTTCATCAAAATTAAAACCGTCTGTTCCTCAAAAGACTCTGCTAAGAAAATGGAAAGCTAAGCTGCAGACTGAGAAAAACTATTCTCAAATCATACATCTGACAAAGAGCTTGATTCTGTAACATGGAAAGAACACTTCCAACTCAATAAGATGACAAACAATCCAATTTTTAAATGGGCCAAATATTCGAATCAATGTGTCATGAAAGAACATATACAAATGTTTAACAAGCAAATGAAAAGGTAGTCAATATTTTTAGTCCTCAGAGAAACACAAATCAAAACCACAGTGAGATACTACTACAGAGCAGTCAAAATGGCTAAGATTTAAAATTTTAAATTGGAAAGATACCAAACAGATGCTAAGTTTTGGCAAGAATGTGCAGCACTGGAACCCTCATACATTATTGGTAAGAATGTGAAATAGCACAACCACTTTAGAAAACAATTTGACAATTTCAAAGTTAAACATATAACTACCACACTACCCAGAAATTCCACTCCTACATATTTAATCAATGAAAATGAAAACATACATTCACCCAAAGACTTGTCCATGAAAGTTTATAGCCACTTTATTCACAATTGCTAGAAATTGGAAATAATTCAAATATCCATTAATTAGTGAATGGACCTACAAACTGTGAAACATCCATATAATAGAATTCTACTCAGCAATTTTGTTCAAAGAACAAACTACTGATACAACAACAATATTTTGGATAACTCTCCAAAATATTATTCTGACAAGAAGACAGACAGAAAAGAGTTCATAGCGTGATTCCATTTATATTAAGTTCTAAAGCAGGCAGAAATAATTTATCCTTGGGTGATGAAAACATTCTACATGTTGACTCAAGCAGTGGTTAGTTTATCCATTTGTAAAAACCCATAAAGCTGTACACTTGGTATGAGAATTTTAATGCATGAAAATATACCCCAGTAAAATTTACTTTTTAGAAAGAAAGAGTGGAAGGACAAAATAGGCAACATTTTTTCATTTGCTGTGTAGGAGAACAGAAGAATCGGGCAGCGAGAATATGAAATGTGGGATCAAAATACGGATTTTTCAAAGGAAATAGCAGCATTCTGTTTGGTAAGAGAATGATCCAGTAAAGATAAGAAATTTGTGAAGTATTAATAGAAAAGCTTCTTTCAAGCTTCCAAGAGCCATGTTAGAAGTGTATTAATACCATCTCCTGGGGTTAAATCCTCTATCATGAAAGAGCGCTATCACATCAAAATACTCTCATTTTTCCAACTTTAGATCCCATCGTGATCCAGCACCATATACATTCTACTGTTGCCTGCTGGTACAAGTTGGCCATGTCTGATGGATCTTGCAGTTTGCAATCGCCTTCCTTCCTTGCAGGCTTAGCCTGTCCCTAGCCAGTTTATGTTGTGACTTAACTCTAGTTATTGGTCTGGTGACTACGAAGGGAAGTGGAAGTAGATACCCACCCCCACCAAGGGGATGCACATTTCTTATAAGCATTAATCTGTACATTACATTCTAGCTATTAACTGAGAAGAGTAGCTATTAATGAAGGCCTGGGGCCAGAGCATTCAAGACTTTGGAGTGTGTCAATACAGGTAAACTTATTACAGACTCAAGGCCTCATTACTTCCCAATCAAAGCTCTACTCTTGATGAAGCAGACCTATCAAAGGTGAAAACTGAACTTTCTCTGGAGCTGTTTCACCTTGGTCTTCTACATTTTAGCGTAAAGAGAGGAGAGACTCCGCTTTCAAAAAGATCACCTGACTTTGACGCTCTATATTACATGGGTGCTCAGCTGTGTCCAGCTCCTTGGACCCCATGGACTGACTGTAGCCCCATACCCCATAGCCCACCAGGCTCCTCTGTCCACGGAATTCTCTAGGCAGGAATACTGGAGTGGCTTGCCATTTCCTTCTTCAGGGGAATCATCCTGACCCAGGGATCGAATTCACGTCTCCTACGTCTCCTGCATTGTCAGGCAGACTCTTTACCACCCAGCCACCTGGGAACTCCACTCTCTATACTGGTGGTTAACTGTTCTCAAGCTTTCATTGTTTTTCTCCAAGGCCTCCGAGGCTCCCACAACAGCCATCTGATTATAGTTCTTATAATGACTACGCACCCATCCCCAAGCTCAACTACCTGAGAGATTGCATCTGCCCATGTGCTAGCTGCCTCCCACCAGCGCCCCATCTCAGCTGACCGCTGTTGCCAATGTCAATGGCTGTACCACACCTTCAGTGTCAGCTCTCCACCTACCCCCAGTGATGTGGTCTTCACTGCCAGAAGGCCAATGGGTGCTCCGTCTGCAAAGTCCAGCTTTCGATGGCATTTCCTAGGGTCATTTCTGATAGCAAATGCCAAGTGTCATCAGAAAAAATTACCCTCTCCAGCTCTGAGATTTCCATGTAAATGTCTCTTAGGATTACTCTGGGAAATCACAACTGTCAGGGTGAGGGAAGCACGGCCCGGCGTAAGTTGAACTGCAATGTGATGCAAGTTGGTCTCTGCTGATCCTATGAGAATCTTGGATGCTGGAAAGGCACTTTGCTATCCTTCACTGTTGACACTAGAGGTCTGGAACTTGATGCCTCTCCTCACCCAACCAGTCACTGGATGCAGGCTGTCCACAGGAGATAGGCAGCCCTGGGCAAAAGGCAATTCCCAGAGAGGGATCTGGCTAAGAATTTTCAGTTGCCAAGATGGAGTGCCTCCGTCCTGAAGGGGGATCTGGGAGGCACACAGCAGCGCCCACTACCCTCGGATAACGCTGTGAGCAGGGGAAACAGTCATTTCGCTACCATTTTAAGATTGGAAGTGAATAAATACTTTAATGGTATTTTCTTTTTCCAACCCAGGGCTCTTTCCAGGGAGAGGCTGAAGAGTTTATATTGCTCTAGACTTAATAAAAACAAATGAAGAACAGATGGCAGGAGGCTCCAATCTTAATCCAGTAGGAGTATCTTTTAGTCTGTCTCCCTGTCTCCACTCTGGCCTAAACAGTCCACAAAAAAGTTCACAAGCTTGCTAAAAGGAAATTGGATGGTTACATACTATTTAACACAATTCAGCAAATGACAGCTAATATTTATAGGGTGCTAGTATGTGTCAGGCCCTTTTCTAATGTTGTGTGTGAAGATATGTGCATATGTGCATACACACATATATGTACAGACCTATGAACATGTGCCTGATACACGCATACAGGCATGTGCATACACAGCCACTCAGCTCTCGGAAGAACCCTCTGAGGAAGGCTCTATGACCATCCTATTACAGATAAGGAAACAACACAGAGACGTGACTTGCCCAGATTCCTGACAATTTGAAGAACACTGCCTTTAGCTTCCAGTTCTTTCATCCTTCCCATACGTCTCTTTTTGAGCTCTTGATCTTTGCCAGCTCTAGAGCTAGAGACTAGTCCTTGGGTACCCCATAAATGTGATCATTTTCCCATGTATATAAATAACATAAAGATTCTACTATGGAAGATTCTACTTATAGGCCCTATTAACTGTACGAGAGATCAAGGCATGAACAGCATTTCATATATGAATAGCGCTCATGGACTACAGATACCATCTCACCAGCATCATAACCATCCCCATGTAGATGCCTAGAAGTAGAGTGTGGGCAGGAACAGGCACACGCTCTCCTGTAGGAGGCCTGGGTGGGACCCTTTGCATAGGACAGAGTTAATTAGGTAGAGTGTGCTCAGGAGGAAAAAGGATCAGTCAAGCGGCTGGCTGCTCACTTATCCCGTATGCCCTGAGCTCACCACCTTAGGGTGGCCCCATTCACAGCCCCAGTCTCCTCTATGCCCCACACACGAATGACTCCCTAAAACTCCCAAACCACTCTCCCAAATGCCAGACCCAAACACTGAACTGCCGGGCAAACTTCACCTAAATGTACCAAGGAAATATGACTATCTCCAAAAATTGTCTCACTGTTTTTCTTCCCTCAAACTTGCTGCCATACGTCCTCAGTCCTGGCTATTGGTATGTCTAGAATCTCTCACTCGTGCCAAAGAAAGGAGCACCCAGACTTCTCAGCAGCTTGCTCAGATGTGGGGCAGAAGAGTGAGGAGGGGCAAGGTTTAAAAGCTGTCAGCAGCCAAACAGAAAAACAGAAGATAGACTCTCTTGTAAAATTATTTCTTCTACATACATGCAGAGTTTGTGTCTCACCTATTCTTTGTAAATATACATTTTCCCGAGTACCATTTTAATTCCCTTGTTGTTTCCCTAATATATATTTTGAGTTATTTCACTAGTGGCTGCCAACAGCATTACAATTAACATCCTTACTCATAACATCCTTATTAGTTCAGATTAATACCAATTTAGTGTCTATAGTACATGAAACTATGTTTCTATAGAGAGAAATTAAGATAACAACCCCATTATCAATAGCATAGGACAGAATAAAATACATAGGAATAAATTTGTCCAAGGAAGTGAAAGACCTATACACTGAAGTCTATAAGATAGTAATGAAATAAATTGAGAAAACACAAATAAATGAAAAGATGTCCCATGCACATAGATTTGAATAACAAATACTATTAAAATGTCCATAATACCCAAAGAAATTCAATGTAATCCCTATCAAAATTCCAAAACATTTTCAAAGAAAATGCCATTTTTCAAAGAAATAGAATGAACAATTCTGGAAGTCATATGATTTACAAAGACACTGAGCAGCCGAAACAGTGTCTAGAAAGAAAAGTGCAGGAGCCATCACACTCCCTGATTTTAAACTACATTGCAAAGCTACAGTAATCAAAACAGTATGTTATTGTCATAAAACAGACACATGGATCAATGTTACAGGACAGAGAGCCCAGAAATAAACCCATGTCCATATGATTAGCTAATAAAAAAAGAAGCCAAGAGTGTACTGTGTGGAAAGAATAGTCTCTTCAATAAATGGTGCTAGGAAAACTGGACAACCATATGCAAAAGAATGGAATGGACACTTACCTTACACCCTTCATTCTTGAAAGTCAGTCTCACTATATATAAAACCCTTAGTTGACAAACATTTTCTTTCAGCGTTTTTAATATTCCCTCCCACTGTCTTCTGTCTCCCGCTTCTTTTTTCAGCTTTATTGTAATATAATTGACAAATATGTTCCCATTTCTGATTAAAAAATTATCTGCTAATTTTATCAAGGATCCTTTATGTGTGATAAGTCACTTCTCTTGCTAGCTTTCAAGACTCCCTTTTTGTCTTCAGCTTTTGATAGTTCTATTATTATTTGTCTTAGTATGGATCCCTTTGAGTTTATCATACTTGGCGTTCATTGAGCGTCTTGTATAGGTCAATATTTATCATCAAATTTGGAAATTTTTCAGCAATTACTTCTTCAAATGTTTCTTCTGTCCCTTCCTCTATCCTCTCCTTCTGAGACTTGAATTACGCATACTTGTTTGCTTGACGTATCTTTAAGTTCACTGATTCTTTATTCAGCCAACTCAAATCTGCTGTTGAACCTCTCTAGTAATTTTTTCATTTCAGTTATTGTAATTTTCAACTGTAAAATTTCTTTTGGTTCTTTGTTTTAATTCTATCTCCTTGACATTTTTTACTTTGTCAAATACTACTCTCATACTTTAGTTTTTCAGATGAGGTTTCCTTTAGTTCTTCATACTTAAAATAACTGATTTAAATGCTATTTAGTAAGTACAGTGTGTGAACTTCTTCAAGGACAGTGTCTTACTGACTTCTATTCCCCTCTATATGGATCATATATTTTTGTTCCTTTGCATGTTGGAAAGGACATTTTAAATCATGTAATGTGGCTCCTCTGAACTCAGATTCTCTCCACTTCTCAGGATTTATTTTTGTTGCTATTTGTTGCTGCTTGTTTGTTTGCAACTTTCCTGAACTAATAATAATGTTAAAGTCTGTATTCATTATCGTATGTGAAGTCTCTGTTTAGTTAACTTAAGGGTTTGGTTAATGGTTCTACATAGATTTCTTCAAATGGCTGGAACCAATAATTCTCCCCATCTTTGTCAAGAGTCTCTGTGTGCATTTGGGGGCATGACTCGACACTCAGGAATTTGACAGTTCTGCCTCAGCTCAAAGCCAGAAGCTTAGGGTTTTCTCAGATCTACGCACAGCTTTGCGTATGTGCATAAGCCTATGAATGTGGCCTTCTAGGTTCACAGGAATATAGCAGAGCTTTTCAAAACTTCCAATGGAATACCATTCTCCAACTTTCCCTTTTGGGTTTTTTGTTTGTTTGGTTGGTTTTTGATCAGGTTGTTGTTTGCCCCACTGCTCATCATCTCAGGGAGCTGTTATACTAAACCATCACCATTGTTCGTTTTTTATAAATGCCTTTTCGTTGCCCTGGGAAAATGCTAAGTCACATCAAATAAGGAAAACTCTTGCGAATGGGGAGCCATTAGACAGGTGAGAAAGAAGCAATGGCAATTCTCTGGGAGGGTCTTTGGAAGTGTTCCAACCCCATTCTGCCCCTCCAAAGGCTATTAGTCCACTGGCTCTCACCTTTGCTGTGGGTTGTTGCTTTCCAAGGCTACTGCACAGCTGGGAGGGGGCATGGAAATGCAGCAAGTTAAAATGCCACAAAGCTTGCTGCTAGCACGATTCCAATGCTTCTCCTTCAAAATATTTTTAAATGTTTTAGATTTCAAACCAAACACATCTGCAAAACAGATACGGCCCAGGAGCTATTGATTTTCCACCTCTATCCTATGCCATCTAAAGGCAGAAATCTTTATTAGAAAGAGTAAACTCCAAGCCAATATTTCCAATAGCTCTGTCTCAACTAATGACTCCCGTAAAAGTTCACCTAGCCCAGCAACAAGCTGCAAGTGGGGTGACACCCAACAGAGATTCTGAAGGGACCACATGACCAGATTTGCCTGTAGGGAGGCCCCTTTGGCAGCAAAGTCAGTTCTGAGCACACAGGGAGAGACCCTGGGGGGTTCAGGCTCTTGTCCAGGTAAAAGGGGCCAAGGATATGATCCAGAGAAGTAGCCAAGGAGATGAATAGCACAGACCCAAGGCATCCTCCAAGGCTGTAGCTTTCAATTATTGCAGGTTTTTGCTGTTGTTCGTTTGTTTTTGCATAGCCCCCAGGAATTTTGAAAATGATACACGTTTCAAAGACACTTAAATTATTTTATCTTATATAAAGGGATACAATTTGCATATTATAAACACTGACAGTTTGAAACAAACATATTACAATACTCCTTTTAAACACATCTGATAGAATTTAAATACCTTACAATTTGATGCTATTATCTATTTTAAAATACATTTGAAAAAATAAAGAAAATATATTTAAACCTAGGATTCCCTCATAGCTCAGTCAGTAAAGAATCTGCCTGCAATTCAGGGGACCCGGGTTTGATTCCTGGGTCAGGAAAATCCCCTGGAGAAGAAAATGGCAACACACTCCAGTATTCTTGCCTGGAAAATCCCATGGACTGAGGAGCTAGGTGGGCTACAATCCACGGGGTTGCAAGGGTCGGACATGACTCAGTGACTAAACCATCACCAGCACTTTAATAGCTGGAAATTTATGCATTCGTTTTTTCCTTGAATTGCATTTCCATTTCCCATTTCCTCTACTGAATTTTCTTCTAATGTATTTTCATGGCTAAAAGTCTATTACTGATTACTATATCACACTCCCATTTATATGTATATAAATGGAGTATAGATTTTTAAAATATTTCCTGTGATTACAAGGCCCTAATAGTTGCTAACAATGTTTATCGTTAGGTAATTATTATAATTATTAATAGCATGTAATTGATGGCAATAGTACAAATATTATAAATTTGGATAATTAAAGCATGTGAAAAGCAAAATGTCATGGTAAACTTGTTGCCTAATTAGATGGATGATATGTTTATAGTAATCAATTCATGCATACAAAGATGAACATTACTTATTTTTCAGCTTTTATAAATCTAAGTCTTGAGAAACTACACTCTGAAATAAGAAGAAAAGAACAGAGTTGTGCTATGGAGATTGCCGGGAGCCAGTGTGAGGAATCCCTCCCGTGGGTCATGAGGAAGGAAGCTGACATACGCAAGGCGTGCTTAGACTTCAGGGGCCCCTCTGGAAATTCCTAAGCATGTACCCCAACAAAAATCTGCCGGTTTTTGTGCTCTGC
This sequence comes from Ovis canadensis, assembly GCF_042477335.2. Classification (NCBI taxonomy): domain Eukaryota; kingdom Metazoa; phylum Chordata; class Mammalia; order Artiodactyla; family Bovidae; genus Ovis; species Ovis canadensis. The sequence continues at coordinate 62,741,283 of NC_091269.1, forward strand.
TTTTCCACTCTTCTGACATTTTCTGGAAAAAGTCAATTCAGGCCTTTAGTCTTCTGCATTTGAAAGAGTGTTTCAATCCAAATACTCCTCTGATGGCTTTCTAGCCTGCCTGCAGGACTCATACAGCTGTGCATGTGATTGTTTGAGGCCTCCTGACTGCAGGAGGCACAGGAAGTTTAAAACGTCCTAGGAATGTAGGAGCTTCCGAGGAGTCAAAATCTTTAGAATAGGACTGATTAAAAGTTTCATTTGTTGAGTCAATACTTGCTGCCAAATTTTCATATCCTTTATTTGTAGATATAGTTGGTATACAGAAAAACAAGTAGTAGACCTTGTATTAGCAACATTAGATCTTTGAGTTAAGTACCTTCTTTGTTATAACCCACTGCACCTTTGTTCTATAGAGATGTAACTTTAGTGCTTTAAGGAGATGTAGATTAAAGAAAAACACTTCAGGGGAAACAAAATTAACATTCATTAAGGAAGAGAGCCAAAAACTGTTAACAAGCCTCTTGGCCAAAAGATAATGTAAATCACCTGAGACCTTTTGTATACAAAATGATGTATAGAAAGAGTCTGAGCTGCGAACGCTGCATAATTCTGTGTTACCCATTGATCTCCGTGTTTTATCAAAAGTATAAAAGGCCTTCTGAACAATAAAGGACGGGACCAGCTTCTCGGACCAGTTTCTCGAACTAGTCTCTCGGCCTGGTTTCTTGGGAATCTGGCTCCCCCCGTGTCTTTCTCTCTCTCTTCTTCTCTCCCTTTCCCTTTCTCTGCTCTTTAATTTCAGGCTGAATCTCCACCTGGGGCGCGGAGGCTCGCCAGGTCTACTTACTTACCCTGGCTGTTAAGACCCGCGCGAAAGGGAGCTTAAGGCGAGGCACCCTTAGATATTCAAGCGGGCGCAGGTGGCCCAACGTAGATGGTGCAAATTCCTTGTCTGGAATTTTATTGGTCTTCCGCGTAAACCAAGCTATTCAGCCCTCTTCCTCCACTTAATCTTCCTACTACGCTATAGTTTCTTAATCTAATCTTATATTAATAAATAAACAAGTCTTTCCACGCCAACGCCATCCACCCTTCGAATTCCCTGGATCCACCGGGGCTGGACCCCGGCAGGAGATGTCTCTCTGTTCTCTGAACTCCTTCTCAGTTAGTTGCCCCAAAGCTGCATATACAGGCATTCTCTGTACATTTTCCCCAGTTTTTCTGTAAGTCTAAAGTTATTTCTAAATTGGAAAAAAAAAATTTATTCCTACCCAAGCCTAGCCTCCGAGAACTGTCACCAGACCAAGGGCCTGAAGTGAAGGGCCGTAGTGCACTTGGACAGGGTGCTAAAGGCCTCAGTAAGGCCCAAGTCCTTGTACAGGCATGTGCAGGTCTGTAGCAGCTGATACCCAGTTGAATCGCTCCAATTCTCTGCTCTCCTGCAACTGCAGTCAAAACGCATGACCACCTTTCCTACCTTCTTCATCGGCACCTCCAGACAATGCCCACCCTCTGCCTGGGCATAAGTAAGGGTGGTCTATCTTCTGACCCAGGCTCTGGGGAGGAGAGAGGAGTCAATACTGCTACACTGATTGTAATGGTCAATTTTTGTATCAACTAGACTAGGCTATGGCATACCCAGATAGCTCATAAAATATTATTTCTGGGCCTGTCTGATACTGTTTCAAGACGATATTAGCATTTGAATCAGGCAACCGAGCAAAGCAAATCACCCTGCCCGGTATAGATGGGCAATGTCCAATTTACTGAAGGTCCAAAATGTAGAGGGTTGCTCTGCTGGAGCTGAGATGCCATCTCTGCCCCTGGACTCCAGTGCTCCTGGTTCTCAGACTTTCAGACTCAGATTGGAATTCACATCATCAGCCCCACACTCCTCCCCAGTTCTCAGGCTTCAGCCTTGGACTGAATTACACTGCCAACTCCGGGATCTCCAGCTTGCAGACAGCAGACTGTGGGTGGCCCTTCCGGGCTTCCATAACCACATGCGCCAATGACTCTCCATATATATACACATAGTGTTGGTTCTGTTTGCCTGAAGAACCTTGATCACGAAGGCACACGGTGATCTTTCAAAGGTAACCCTGACTGAGAAGTCTCCGGCAACAATACCTCTAATGATTCTTACCTCTTGGTGTAATTCTCAAAGGCCGATCTGACATTTACGTCTCTGCATAAGCTGCCCCCAGAGTGGGCGTCTCACAGCGGATAACTTTCCACGCCGAGTAACAGTGACGCTGACACCTTGCAACCCCGTGGCTAAGGATTCTCACACTCAGGTCTCAGGCCCTCGTCCCCCTTTTCGCCTCCTCAGTCAGATATTACCTCTATCATCTACTCCATCTTTCCACATGGAGCTGTGCCTCTAAAAAGCTAGTTAAATTGCTGGGATTCCAGCTCATTGGAAGCTTACACCTATTTTCCTCATTCATTTCTTCTCTCTTTTAGCTACAGATTGGAGCAACTAGTGAAAGGTTCTTCCTAATCACTTCCAGCCTTCCCTCCTGGGTGATACATGGCATCTTTAAATTCTATTCTCCTTGTAAACCCTCAGAGTGGTAAACAGTATCAATAGAGATGCTATAAATCCTGTCAGCAAAGGCTGAACATAACTTAATTTTACATATAAAATTTTAATTCAAAACTGATGAGTCAGAAACCAATGCAGGCATTCCCAGCTTCTCTTAAGATTCTGTTTTCTTTCTAAAATCCATTCCATCGACCCCCAATTCAGCCCCCACACTTTCTTCCCAGAACTTGTTATATCATTCTTCCACTTTCATTTCTTTTTTCATTTTCCCCTCTCAGTCTCCTCTCCAATTGTGAGATTTTTGTTTTCTTTTCACCACCCACTGAAATAGCTTCTCAGTTCTGTGCAGCAGTGTTCTTTCCAGAATCACTAAATCATGCTTCCACTTTCGCCCCTCTCCTCCATTTCCCCCTCCTGCTCCCACTCTGATGGCATTGCTTTATTGACCTTGGATCTGCTTGTGCTCTAAATCTTCAGGAGATCAGAGAGGAGCCTTGCCTACTCCTCCCCCACTTGTCTCTGCCGCATGTTTAGTGATCAGACTGCATTTGGTGGCAGCTCAGACATGGCTGTGTGGCCTTTCTTGATGCCGTCTATATGTCTGTCTGTTCTCAGGTTGCTCAATAGGGGCCCCTTGCCAACATAGTTTAGAAGGGGGCTGCTTGGATATCTGATCTTTTTGTCATCCTGCCCGTAGTCCACTCTTCTCTCACTGGACAGCAACTCACAGTTTTTATCCCAGTTCCCACAAGCTCTATCCCTTCCACACCACCCTCCATCTTATCACCATACGTCTCACTCCTGTAAGCCCTGTTCAAGATCCAGCTCCATCTGGCTTGACTCTGTTTGACAACAACCATTTCCCCAGATGAACCAGTCAGGGCTTTTGTGTACACCAGGCACTCTCAAGCTTCCATGGCAACTTGAACATGTGGATTTTTAGCTTCAAAGATGGTCTTAAGCACCTTCTGCCACATCTGCTGTCTCTCCCCTAATGCAGAGTCACGGAGCCTACAAGTATGCTGGTCACACACAGCTGGGCCTCTGGCAGTGGAGGATGATAACGCGTGTCCTGCAACACGTGAATGGACCCGGCCTGAGCACTGGGCTGGGACTGAGAGGAAAGATTCAGAGCAAGTCCCAGACCCTACTTCCCAGGCAAGCGAAGCCACGCTCCAAATATCGCTGTCTTAGTTTTTTCAAATAGGATGGCAATAAATCCTATGCTTAATTCACAAGGCTCAGATGAGAAGTAAATGAGATGCAATAGTATATGTTGGGAACACATTGATGAAAATACTCTATAATGACAAGATACAACTGGCATTATCTTATGGTTGTGACTAAGTAACTGTGCTGTCATCTATCCAATTCTAGTTCTTGATCTCAGGCTTGATCAGTGACAGAAAGGGACACTTAGAGGCACTGAGGACACTTTAGCCAAGAGAAGGCATGGTTGAGGCAGAGAAAGAAGCTGTCATCACTGCCAAACATCTGAAATACTTCACGCAGCAGGAGTCAGATGTGCTCCGTGCACAGGATGCCTGATTCCGGCTTAGCTACCAGGAGGCTGGCTTCCCTGCTGGCTCCGAGGGTAAAGCGTCTGCCTGCAACGCGGGAGAACTGGGTTCTATCCCTGAGTTGGGGAGATCAGAGGAGGAAACGGCAACCCACTCCAGTATTCTGCCTGGAGAAGCCCATGGACAGAGGAGCCTGGTAGCCTACAGTCCACGGGGTCGCAAAGAGTTGAACACGACTGAGCGACTTCATTTTCACTTTCACCAGGAGGCTGATTTCAGCTTAGGTCAAGGACATGTTAACTGGAGAAGGGGCTGACAGAGGATGAGATGGTTGGATGGCATCACTGACTCAATGGACATGAGTTTGAGTAAACTCCAGGAGTTGGCGATGGACAAGGAGGCCTGGTGTGCTGCAGTCCATGGGGTTGCAAAGAGTCGGACACGACTGAGCGACTGAACTGAACTGAACTGAGGACATACTTGTAACAGTGGGACTGGTTTACCTAAAACAGTGGTTCCACACAAGCAATGCCCAGGCCAATTCTGCTTTCCAGATGGCCTGCTATAAAAGCAACTATCTGGGCTTCCCTGGCGGCTCAGCGGCAAACAATCGCCTGCCAAGGCAGGAGACACAGGTTCGACCCCTGATCCAGGAAGATACCACACGCCGTGGAACAACTAAGCCCGTGCACTACGACTATTGGGCCCGAGTGCTCTAGGGCCAGGGGGTCAGCGCTGCAGAACCCACGTGCTGCAGCCACTGACGCCCGAGTGCTTATAGCCCATGCTCTGCAGCAGGAGAAGACACTGCGGCGAGAAGCCTGTGCACCCCAGCTAAAGAGTAGCCCCCACTTGCCTCAACTAGAGAAAAGCCCACATGCGCAGTGAAGACCTGCACAGTCAAAAGCTAATTAATTGAATTTTTTAAAAACTATCTAAAAAAGAGTAAAGAAATATACTATCTACCGCAACTGCACTTTCCCCAAAATATTTCATAAATATTATTCATTTGGCCCCCACCATGACTCCACACATAGGTATTATAATGCTATCTCTGAGCTGAGAATCAAACAGCTTATATAACTTTCCCAGAGCCACACGGCAGAGCTGGGACTGGGACTTATTCCTATCTACCCATAGAAAGCCCAGGCCTTCCCTACCACGCTGCACTCCTCACAGATGTGCAGGAACAGAGGTCTACACTGCAGAGGGATGTCAGCTGTCCAGGCCACTTGAAGGTCACCCCAGCCCTAAGCTTCAGAGCTCTTCTATCCCTTTTCCATGAGCTGAAGTTTCTTTTGACTGTCATTTTTTCCATGATTGTAGTTTATAGGACTTGTGCTTAGACTTCTGAGAGTCATGAGGGTACACAGGTACCCCAGGAATAGATAACCTCCTTGTCCACGATTTACAACTATTCATGGCCTGTCACCCTTCCTTCCATAGCCCCATAATCCTCGACACATTGTTCAGTTCTGAGAAGCCTTCTCCTTCCCTGAGTAACAGTTATTTTTTGTTCTTTTCCTTTGGAAAGTCTCTTTACCTCAAACTCCATCCGCCTCCCTTCCCAGAAAATGAAACCCAAAGCCATCTACAGTGACGTGTCTTCAGCAGGGTGTCATCAGTACAGGAGAGGGAGAGACGGGAGTAGTGATCGGGAACAGGGGCTTGAAGATGAGTGGTACCCAGCACTGTGTCAGGGGCTGTCTGTGTCTCATCCAGCTTAATGTTTCCCAAATCCCTATGTTGCTGCTAGTGAAGAAAGGGACACTTGAAAATCTGCACAGAGAGGTTTATAGCAGCTTTGTTTGTAACTACCCAAACCTGGAAGCAACCCAGGTGCCCTTTGGTGAGCGCATAGATAAACTATGCTACGTCCAGATGTTGGACTATTATTCAGTGTTAAAAAAAAAAAAAAGAGCTACCCAGACATGGGGAACCTAAAGTGACTATTACTAAATGAAAGAAAACAATATATAAAGTCTGCATACTATAGGGTTCCAAATATATAGCATCCTGGAATAGGCAAAACTACAGAGACAGTAGCAATAGTTAGAACCAGACATGGAACAACTGGTTCAAAATTGGGAAAGGAGCAGGTCAAGGCTGTATATTGTCACCCTGCTTACTTAATTCCTATGCAGAGGACATCAAGCAAATGCTGGGCTGGATGAATCACAAGCTGGGATCAAGATTTCCAGGAGAAATATCAATAAACTGAGATATGCAGATGATAGCATTCTAATGGCAGAAAGTGAAGAGGAACTAAAGGACGTTTTGATGAGGGTGAAAGAGGAGAGTGAAATGCTGGCTTGAAACTCAACATTCAAAAAACTAAGATCGTGGCATTCCATCCCATCACTTCATGGCAAATAGATGGGGGAAAAGTGGAAACAGCAGCAGATTTTATTTTCTTGGGCTCCAAAATCACTGTGGATGGTGACAGCAACCATGAAATTAAAAGAAACTTGCTCCTTGGGAAAAAAGCTATGACCAACATACACAGCGTATTAAAAAGCAGGGACATCACTTTTCCAACAAAGATCCGTCTAGTCAAAGCTAGAGCCTTTCCAGTAGTCATGCATGGATGTGAGAGTTGGACCATAAAGAAGGCTGAGCACCAAAGAATTTATGCTTTCAAACTGTGGCACTGAAGAAGACTCTTGAGAGTCTCTTGGACTGCAAGATCAAACTAGCAGATCCTAAAGGAAATCAACCCTGAATATTCACTGGAAGGACTGATGCTGAAGCTGAAGCTCCAGTACTTCGGCCAACTGATGTAAAGAGTCAACTCACTGGAAAAGACCCTGATGCTGGGAAAGATTGAGGGCAGAAGGAGAAGGGGGTGACAGAGGACGAGATGGTTGGATGGCATCACTGACTCAATGGACATGAGTTTGAGCAAGCTCCAGGAGATAGCGAAGGACAGGAAAGCCCGGCATGCTGCAGTCAGTGGGGTCACAAAGAGTCAGAAGCGACTTAGCGACTGAACAGCAACAGAGACAGTAAATAGATCAGTAGTTGCAGGTGAGGGAAAGAGAGAGAGAGAGAGCACAGAGGAGTTTAGGAAAACGAAATTAACCAGCATGGTACCACAATGATGGGCACATGTCATCACACATTTGTCCAAACCCATTAAACGTACAACAGCAAGAGCGAACCCTAATGTAAACTGCGGATCTTGGTGACAAAGACGCATCAGTGTTCAGCTCAGTTCAGTTGCTCAGTCGTGTCTGACCCTTTGCGACTCCATGAATTGCAGCGCGCCAGGCCTCCCTGTCCATCACCAACTCCCGGAGCTTTATCAGTGTTGGTTCACCAATTATAACAAATGTGCTAGCTGGGGAATGTTGATAGTAGGGGAGGCTGTGCCTGTGTGGAAGTAGATGGGGGAAAAGGGAAATCTCTGAACTTCTCAATTGTGCTGCGAACTTAAAACTACCCTTAAAATGAAAATTTATTTTTACAAAGTTAGAAAGATACACCTGAAGAAGTTAGGTGACCCACCCGGGATCACAGGGCAGTGATCGGCAGGGTTAGGATCTAGAGTCCAGTCTCGCTTGGCTCCACTGCCTATGCTTGCTGACCAGTCCATGGAAACAAAGAGGCCGCTTACTTAGCTTTGCCTCTGAGTGTTGTCATTGCGTGGCCACCCACACCACAAGCCGTTTCTCTTTTCCAGCCTCGAGACTGATTCTGTGCAGAGAACAATGGGATCTCCCCGTGGAGTGTCTCTCCGAGTGCCCGTGGGACAGGCGGGAAGGGCCTGGCCTGGCCCCACACGCAGGAAGGAGCTGGCATTAGAGGCTGCCACCCTTCTGTCTGCTGCTGATGTAAAAACTGAGGACGTTTGGGACTTAAAGGAAATGCCAGCTAATGAGAACCAAATTCAAACACTGTACTTCAGGCGCCCTCTATGTTGAGGAGAAGAGTTAGGAAGATCAAGGTCAAGGCCACAGCCAGATAAAGCCTGATTTGGGTGGGGGGCAGCATGGGGAGGGGGATCCTCAATTGGTCATATCAGGGGGCATCCCAGGGCAGGTATGCCTGTGACCCTTGCTGCCAGAGCTGAATGAGGTCAGACTCAGAACAATCTGCACATCTATACAATGGAGTTCGCAGGCTCTCTCTCCTGAACAAATGATTTCTTTGTAATCAGGATAATTTTATCCATCACCTCTTAAGGGTAAGACAGGAATGGTTTTCTTATACCACTAGAGGAAATTCTTTTCAGAAACTAGTTGCTTAAATTATTTTATTACGTGTTCTGGGTGAATATAATACTGATTTCAAACAACTATAGCTGAAGTCATCAACAAGTACAATGGTTATTGTATGCACAAGAATCAGAGCCACATTTTATCACTAGGTAAAAACTATTTTTAAGGTATTTCATAAATCACTGGCAAGGTCAACCATACTAAACATTCCAGAACACACAGGGGAAACGTCTAGGGGCGTGCCCAGACCTCCAGGCTGCAGCAGTGCATTGTTCTGACACTTCCTGCCCCCTGTGTGGAGCTGTCCCCGTCGTCAGCACGTCTGCAGAGTCCGCTCACTGCCCAGGCCCCACAGGTAGGGACAGCACGGAGCAGTACACCGCCGGCCACTGCACAGCCGCACCACCCCTGGACTCGCCCTCGCAGGCGTGCTGCTGCCTTCTCACAACAAATGGGGACAAAAGCAACCCGTGGAGCAATGCTGAGTATAACTCTACATGGAGCATTTGGCACCCACCCATATGGTCAGTGCTCAGCAGCGATCAGAAACAGGGACACAGTCCCAGCCACCAGGCCCAGATGCATTAAGCCATCTGTTCAGTCTTAATGTTTGATTTGGTTCATGAATAAATAAATGCACCCACGAAGGTTGTTGTTGTTTAGTAGCCAAGTTGTGTTCAACTTTTTTGCAAGCCCATGGACTGCAGCCCACAAGGCTCCTCTGTCCATGGGATTTCCCAGGCAAGAATATTGGAGTGGGTTGCCATTTCCTTCTCCAGGGGCTCTTCTCAACCCAGGGCTGAACCCATGTCTCCCGTATCAGCAGGGGGGTTCTTTACCACTGAGGCACCAGGGAAGCCCATAAATAATGAAACACACAGTAGTAAAGTAATGCTCAAAATTCTTCAAGCCAGGCTTCAACAGTACATGAACCATGAACTTCCAGATGTTCACGCTGGATTTAGAAAAGGCAGAGGAACCAGAGGTCAAATTGCCAACATCCACTGGATCATCAAGAAAGAACAAGAGTTCAAGAAAAACATCTACTTCTGCTTTATTGACTATGCCAAAGCCTTTGACTGTGTGGATCACAACAAACTGTGGAAAATTCTGAAAGAGTTTTGGGTGGTCTGGGAATACCAGACCACCAGCCCAGGCTCTTAAGAAATCTGTATGCAGGTCAGGAAGCAACAGTTAGAACTGCACATGGACCAACCGACTGGTTCCAAATAGGAAAAGGAGTACGTCAAGGCTGTATATTGTCACCCTGCTTATTTAACTTCTATGCAGAGTACATCATGAGAAACGCTGGGCTAGATGAAGCACAAGCTGGAATCAAGATTGCCGGGAAAAATATCAATCACCTCATGTGCAGATGACACCACCCTTATGGCAGAAAGTGAAGAGGAACTCAAAAGCCTCTTGATGAAAGTGAAAGAGGAGAGTGAAAAAGTTGGCTGAAGCTCAACATTCAGAGATATTAAGAAGAGGTGGCAAGAATACACGGAAGAACTGTACAAAAAAGATCTTCATGACCCAGATAATCATGATGCTGTGATCACTAATCTAGAGCCAGACATCTTGGAATATGAAGTCAAGTGGGCCTTAGAAAGCATCACTATGAACAAAGCTAGTGGAGGTGATGGAATTCCAGTTGAGCTCTTTCAAATCCTGAAAGATGATGCTGTGAAAGTGCTCCACTCAATATGCCAGCAAGTTTGGAAAACTCAGCAGTGGCCACAGGACTGGAAACAGTCAGTCTTCATTCCAATTCCAAAGAAAGGCAATGCCAAAGAATGCTCAAACTACCGCACAATTGCACTCATCTCACTTGCTAGTAAAGTAATCCTCAAAATTCTCCAAGCCAGGTTTCAGCAACATGTGAACCATGAACTTCCTGATGTTCAAGCTGGTTTCAGAAAAGGCAGAGGAACCAGAGATCAAATTGCCAACATCCGCTGGATCATGGAAAAAGCAAGAGAGTTCCAGAAAAAACATCTATTTCTGCTTTATTGACTATGCCAAAGCCTTTGAGTGTGTGGATCACAATCAACTGTGGAAAATTCTGAGAGAGATGGGAATACCAGACCACCTGACCTGCCTCTTGAGAAATCTGTATGCAGGTCAGGAAACAACAGTTAGAACTGGACGTGGAACAACAGACTGGTTCCAAATAGGAAAAGGAGTACGTCAAGGCTATGTATTGTCTACCCTGCTTATTTAACTTATATGAAGAGTACATCATGAGAAATGCTGGACTGGAAGAAACACAAGCTGGAATCAAGATTGCCAGGAGAAATATCAATAACCTCAGATACGCAGATGACACCACCCTTATGGCAGAATGTGAAGAGGAGCTAAAAAGCCTCTTGATGAAAGTGAAAGAGGAGAGTGAAAAAGTTGGCGTAAAGCTCAACATTCAGAAAACGAAGATCATGGCATCTGGTCCCATCACTTCATGGGAAATAGATGGGGAAACAGTGGAAACAGTGTCAGACTTTATTTTGGGGGACTCCAATATCACTGCAGATGGTGACTGCAGCAATGAAATTAAAAGACGCTTACTCCTTGGAAGAAAAGTTATGACCAACCTAGATAGTATATTCAAAAGCAGAGACATTACTTGGCCTACTAAGATCCATCTAGTCAAGGCTATGGTTTTTCCCGTAGTCATGTATGGATGTGAGAGTTGAACTGTGAAGAAAGCTGAGTGCCGAAGAATTGATGCGTTTGAACTGTGGTGTTGGAGAAGACTCTTGAGAGTCCCTTGGACTTCAAGGAGATCCAACCAGTCCATTCTGAAGGAGATCAGCCCTGGGATTTCTTTGGAAGGAATGATGCTAAAGCTGAAGCTCTAGTACTTTGGCCACCTCACGCGAAGAGTTGACTCATTGGAAAAGACTCTGATGCTGGGAGGGATTGGGGGCAGGAGGAGAAGGGGACAACCGAGGATGAGATGGCTGGACGGCATCACTGACTCGATGGATGTGAGTCTGAGTAAACTCCGGGAGATGGTGACGGACAGGGAGGCCTGGCGTGCTGCCATTCATGGGGTCACAAAGAGTCGAACACGACTGAGCGACTGAAATGAACTGAACTGAACTAAGCTCAACTTCAGAAAACTAAGATCATGGCATCTGGTCCCATCACTTCATGGGAAGTAGATGGAGAAACAGTGGAAACAGTGTCAGACTTTATTTTGGGTGGCTGCAAAATCACTGCAGATGGTGACTGCAGCCATGAAATTAAAAGACGCTTGCTCCTTGGAAGGAAAGCTATGACCAACCTAGATAGCATATTCAAAAGCAGAGACATTACTTTGCCAACAAAGGTCCATCTAGTCAAAGCTATGGTTTTTCCAGTAGTCATGTATGGATGTGAGATTTGAACTATGAAGAAAGCTGAGCGCCAAAGAATTGATGCTTTTGAACTGTGGTGTTGGAGAAGACTCTTGAGAGTCCCTTGGACTGCAAGGAGATCCAATCAGTCCATCCTAAAGAAAATCAGTCCTGAATAATCATTGAAAGGACTGATGTTGAAACTGAAACTCCAAAACTCTGGCCACCTGATGCGAAGAACTGACTCACTGGAAAAGACCCCGGTGCTGGGAAAGATTGAAGACAGGAGGAGAAGGGGACGACAGAGGATGAGATGGTTGGATAGCATCACCGACTCTATGGACATGAGTTTGAGTAAGCTCTGGGAGTTGGTGATGGACAGGGAGGCCTGGCATGCTGCAGTCCATTGGGTCGCAAAGAGTCAGACATGCCTGAGTGACTGAACTGAACCGAATATATGGAGAAATCCCTATTTTTTGCAGATGAGGATATTGAGTCAGAAAATTTGTAATGTATCTGAACTGTATTCAGAAAAACTGAAGCCTCTCTTGAGACAGAGGTGGCCCAGGAGCTGTAAGTGGAAGTCAAGAATAGAGGTTCTAAGCAAGCGGCTTAGAAGAGGCAGGCACGCAGCCTGTGTCTCTCTTGTTCTGTTGTCTTTCCTCTTTCTAGGTGTGAGGATACAGATGTGATTGCTGGAGTTCCAGCAGCCATCACAGACTCTCAAAGGTGAAGTCGTGGGCTCAAGCTGACAAAAATTAGCCAGAGGACGTCTGTGTCCCTGATCTATGGAGCTACCTACCATGTTTCCTTGGGCACATATCTAACTTTTCACATGGCAGTGGGGAAACACCCTTCTATGTGACTCCAGCCATTATTAAGTTTGGTATCTGTTACTAGACGCCAAACATTGAATACATTTCCAACTGAAAAAATTCTGTGGATTTCTCTCCTCCCAAACTGCTTGTCCCTTCTAAGCCTCCTGTGCCAGGCCCTCCTCTCCCTTCTCTAAACAGTTGATTGATGTAGGTAGCAAATCCCACAGCTTAAAATATTATCCACAAGCGCTCAAAGTGATCTTAACAGCTTAGACTTCCCCCTCAAACTCCAGACTCATATCCAACTGCCTGGCTGGGTTTTCCAAATTGGCACATCCAAAAGAGAACCTGAATATTCCTCACCAAGTAGCCTTCCAACTCACTCCATTCCTCCTCATCAATGACCTTGTGTTATTTTCTTTGTGACTTCATCACAATCTGAAAAGTCAGCTTATCAATTTCTAGTGTGTTCTTTAGAATATGTATCTCATATGCTCTGGACAACATACAGGGATGAGATGGGGATGGGGGTAGGAGAGAAAGTCAAGAGGGAGGAGACATCTGTATCCCTATGGTTGATTCATGCTGATGTATGGCAGAAATCAACACAATATTGTAAAGCAATTATCTTCCAATTTTAAAAAATGAATTAATTTTTTTTAAAAAGAATATATACCTCATAAAAGCAGAAATTCTGTCTGTCTTCACCCCCGGCTTCTAAGTCGTGCCAGCTCAGATATCCTGCTCAATTTACATGCACCTACCACTCAGTGACAGAAATATCACTCAGTTTACATGCACCTGTCAGGCTTACCAGGTGGCTGAGTGGTAAAAAATCCACCTGCCACTGAAGGAGACACAGACTCAATCCCTGGGAAAGGAAGATCCCCTGGAGTAGGAAATGCAAGCAACTCTAGTATTCTTGCCTGGAAAATTCCATGGACAGAGGAGCCTGGAGGGCTACAGGCCATGGGGTCGCAAATAGTCGGACGTGACTGTGCAACTGAGAACACCAGGATTCCAAGAGTCAGGCCACTGCGAGCGGGTGACAGTTTTTGCTCGTCACGTGTCTTCAGCCTTCATTTTGACCTCTGGCTTTTCCATCCAAACTGACATGCAGACATTTGTCAATTGACCTCTCCACCCCAGAGTTCTCCCATTTGATTCTTCTTACAGTTTTAACAGTGCTGTATAAGGTGTAGTGTATTTTCAGAGTCCCTACATATAAAAATGCTTTTATTTCCTTAACATATAAAGTTCAAATTGGTGGTAATAAAACATGATTTCTCTGAAAACTCAGAAGACGTTCCATTGTTCTCTAATTTCCTGCTGTTAATGACTAATCTAACATTATCCTGACTGGTATTTTGCTCCTTTCTGAGTAACATGTACTCTCAGATTGAAAGCTTTTATAGCTATCTTTAAATCACTGATTAAATTAAAAGAGTATATCTATCCTTGTTTTTGAGCAAATTTGCCTTTAGGTATCATTACTGATTATTATCTATGAAGTACATCTTTCCCAGATCAGAAAATTTTTCAAACATTATACCTTTGATCATTGCTTCTTCTGACTGGATATTTCTTCCGCACAATAGCCATACTATTCCAAGGTTGATGTACTTTTATTAGACTCTGTTACTCTTGTATTTCTTATTTCCATCCCTTTGTCCTTTTTCAATGAATTCTAGAAAAGGAACTTAGGTTTGCCCTTAACAGTATAGCATTTTTTTCTGAGAGTTCAGTTCTTCCCTTTGTTGCCACTGACAGAGATTTAAGCTCTCCTGTTGTGTGTTTTCTGGAAGCCTTTTTTATTACTGTTGTCCTTTTTATCTGAGCTCATGTCTCAGCCTGCTCTGCTTGTCATCAGCCTGATCTCTTCTAATAATTTCATACATTCTAATAACTCACTAAGAACATAAAATATAGATCTTTAAATTACTTTTCATTTCCTCCTAAAAAATATTTTCTCAAAAGTTGTGTTTTCAAATGGAGTCAGTATATTTAGTTGAGAACTTTTTCCTTGGTCCCCTAGTGGTTTGGTTTTGGGTTTGGTTGTTTTATTTTGTTGTTGTTGATGTATGTTCATCTTGCACAAGATCTTGTTGACAGAGAGATGTAGCAAAATTTTACCATTTTTGCCCATCCTCTGATCTCCCAGTTCCCTGGAGAATGGCCCCTGGAGAGCTAAACTTGGAAGGCAAAGTTGGCTCATATCCCATCCGCGTGGCAGCGCTTGGGGTCAGGTACTCACGTGGTGGGCTGAGAAAGGTCAGGCTCTCCCACATAATGCCCCAGTAAACATGGGGAGGGGCTCAGTTCTCTTCCACCCGGTATAAGGCACAGATGAAACAGCTCTCCCCCCTCAGCCCACCAGCAGCACTGAACCTGTGGAAACCACAAGTCTCAGGACTGTTGCAACACGCCTTCCCCTGTCAACCCCCCAGGTTGCAATGGGCAGGGAGGGGAGATGGGGCAGGGCACTACTCAGTACCCTGCTGGGTTCAAGGGCTTCTTCAGATCTCGGTGGGGAGGGGATCACCAAGGCCTCTTCTCACTCACCTCTAGCCAGCTGAGCCACTAACAATGGAAATGTCATCAATTGTGCCTCTGAAGCTGTCTCATTGTTGCCGAAGATAATGGAAACCCCTCCCAAGGCTAGTGATTGTTGACGGTGTTCCTGTGAGGCTTTTTGTGTTGTTTTTGGTCACTTTTTTGTACTTTCATGTATATTTTAAGGACAAGGTGGAAGAGAGATTACTCAGGGTTGAAACAGCCTCAGGTCACAGCTAGTCTCATTCTCCTTGATGCTCTCAAAACACAGAGCCTAGAAGTTGGCGCCCGGTAGGTTCTCAGGAAGGAAAATACAAACAAATGAAGGGCTTGGACTGAAATGTTTGGGCCCAGAAGCTCCTCTGGAACCAGGCTGAGATCTAGGTCAGGCCTTGGGATGTAGAAACTCCCAAGAGAGAAGGAGTGGCCAAAAGCCACGTGAAAGCACAGGCATGGCCTGTCTGGAAGGCAAGAGGAGCCCAGCGCGTGAAGCAGGTTGCGTGGATGAGTCAGCTGTGGGAGTCAGGGGCCCAGGGCTCCATGTAGCACTGATACTGGGCCATCTGGGATTCTGAGGTCTCGCACCTTCCTTCAGGGAGAAGGCAGATAAAAGCTGAGCTCAGATGTGCCACCAATAAGCTGAGTAGCCCTCAGGACCGCAGGATGCAAGGCTCAAACACCCTAGCCAAGCCCCAAGAATCCTCCACAACCTCTCCACTCATGAGGCTCTGGCCCCGTGAGCTCCTCGGGAGCTTGTGAGCTGCCAAGGCTCTCATTCTTAGCAAGACCACAAGCCTTGCCCCCGGGACGCCTGTTGTTTCAGGCGCTGGTCCTAGTTCCACCTAGTTCTTCAGTTCAGAAGGGCTGAAGGCATCAGGCCTGAGAAGGTCTAGAAGTCTCTCCATTACCTTGCCCAGCTCATTAGGGAAAAGAAGCTAGGAGAGCTGACAAAGCACAGCAAAGCAAGGGATGCTCTGGGACCACCTACCACACCACGAACTGGGCCAGCCTCGCTGTCTCAGCACGCATGCACGGTCACCCCCACCCCGCCCTCCCTTTTCTGCCCTGAAGGGTAAGGCCTCGGGGAAAAAACTTCCCCATCCCAGTTCTACTCCAGAAAAGTGGGAACAGACCTGCCGCCAGCGCAGCCAGCTCTCCAGTCCCCGGCACGTGGGTGACAGCGTCTCTCGGAGCTCAAACACTGCCCTCGTCCCACCTTCTATCGCAGCTGGGACAGAGGGATTCTGCATGTGTTTTCACGAAAGAATGATTCTTTCCTATAGAAATTATTCTTTCCTAAGGAATTATTTCCAGCTACAAATTATTCTGTAGCATATTCTACACACACCTTAGAGGGAGGTGAAAGCAGCGAAAGAGACTTCGGGGAGTGCCGTAAGTCCCCAGCTCAAAACGCCAGATGAAAGGTGAAGATATGGGCAGGTGGGGAGGTAGGTGGAATCACCTGCAAACACACACTTTCTGGGTCTCTCCTTCCCCTCCTTCAAGCTGCCCGCCGCATGCCAAGAATGCACATCTACATTAGATAAATGTTGTGACTTCCTACCTTGTCAGATGTTGCAGAAGCTCCAAGACAGAAGATCAAATCCATATTATCTTCAAGAGTCCCTCAGCACCCAGCACTGATCCTGGAGCCCCGACACTCAACAATTTTAAGGGTGACTGAGCCTGGGTGCTTTGTAAGCGCTCCAAATGTGTGATCTGGCCTCAGGAATTTGTCCTGGCACAAGGAAAGTGCTTTAACAATTTCATGATAGGAGAGAAAAGAGAAGAAGGAAAGAAGAGGAGAGAAGAGGAAGGGGAAGGATGCAAAGAGAGGCTTTGGAGAAACAGGTGTATCAGCTCCTCACCAGTGGTTCCTAGAATCCTGGAAACTTTGAGGGAAGAGTTTCCTGAAAGGATCAACACAAGCTCTTCCCCTTCAGACCAGCACCTTCCACATAAACAGTTTGAAAACAGACTCCCACCTGTCAGCTTTACGTATGTGTTCAGGCAGAACAAGGCACTACGCAAAATTCCTCTCTATTCAGACAAAAAACTTCTTAGGAAGCTCATGAAGGGTAAAAAGCTGAGTGTCTTGGGGAGTCTGAAGTTGGCAGGACAGTCCTGTGTGGATATGAAGGCCAGCTGTGCAGGGATATGAGAAGCAGAGCAGAAGCGGGAGCAGGTGTAGGGGCAAGGCTGAGACGCAGGCCTCCAGGCCGGTGGCGCCACAACCTTGCTGCAGGCAGCAGAAATCAAAACGTGCCTGCTGTGTGTGGACCTACAGACACCAGTGCAGAGGATTTCCCCGTCCACGTCCATGGCAGAGCAGAAAAGCTCTCACAAAACACAGAGCTGTGGCTCCAGAGGGCAGTGGGACTCACAGATGTGGCAGGGTCTATACTGCAGCCTAGAGAGCCGGGCTTTGGGTCAACTGCATCAACATATCGACATTTTCAAGGGGCAGTAGAGGTGTCCACTTTCCCTCATTTACACACACATGCACACTTAGCAGAATGCCAGGTAATGAGCGGGGGCTCTCTGTGCTTATTTGGATCAAACTGAGTTGAGCTGAAATGACTAGCAGCTGGTGTGGCCACCAGAGCCTAGCAGAAGCTTCTCTAGACCACAGGGTGCCCTCCACCCATCACGTTCTGATTCCTCCAAAGCCTTACACATCACCAGGGCCCAGGGCTGGCCACTCTAAGCAGGGAGGAGGCCACCTGTGACCCAGGGAGGGCCTGACTCCCAGCAGAACGGATCTGTGCCCCACCGGATGCACCTCTCCCGAGCAGGCCCCATACAGGCGTGCTCGCAGGGAGGGCTCTGTGCCTGTCGGTTTGGACCTCATGCGTCCATTTGGAGGGTGATTAAAAGGGGGAGGGAAGGATGACACATTAAATAATGTAGGAAATGGAGTCTTATTTACTTTAGAGATGGAGAAGACAGCTTGCCAATAAAACACAGCTTTCCATTTCCCTCTAGGATTCTGTTATTAAAAATAATCTGCGATGAACTCCCAGCACCTCTCTCACAAGGCCTTCCAAGAGCTTTAAAAATAATAATAATACAGCATGCTCAAGAAGAGCAGAATGCATTCCAGCATGACAGCTGGACCAGACTGCCTCCTGCTTGGCTGGGGGAGAGGCAAGGACGGCAGCTGGCGACTTCGTAAATTAAGCACATTAAGGAGGAAATTAGTAAAAGTAAGTCAAGGAATGTTGTTCCTCCAACTCTTCAGATACACCCACAAACACAGTCTAAACATAAACATCATCAGCTCACATATCCTCTCTCAGATACACACAAGCACCACAGAGACACACGTACACAAATGCAGACCCACAAAAGCACACACAGAGCACCCTCCCGACGTGTAAAGACATGCAAAGCACACATTTTTCACACATGGACACAACTCAAAAGCAGTATGTGTACACACTTGGAAGTGAACACATGGGCACTTTTTGACTGACTCTGCCTGTCGGTCTCAGGTGTGAGGGCCTGCAGGCCTCTGTGAGGTGCATGGCAGCGGGCGGGGGAGGCCAGATCTCTACGGAACCTCATGGAGATGGGTCAGGGCAGAACGAGGCTCTTATGGAATCATCTGGCCCAAAATGGTGAAACAAAAACGCCTCACTTGTTGAGCACCACAGAAAATGAAGCCCTGTGGATTTCCCCCTCTCCTTGCCAACTCTGCTCTGGAGAATGCTTGCGTTCAAACTGCACAACAGTATCTCAGGCACACAGAGGTGCCCCTGAAAAGGTGCACCCTTTCAGAGGAGCTTCCCTGAAAAGCACCCATCATTCAGATCCCCGGAGAGAGCCTGTGGTGGCCCAACCCTGTTCAGGTGGAGAAATGAGACGTTTTGTAGCCTCTAGGGCCCCCATTTTAAAGTCGATAATTTCACAAAATGTTCTTTGAAACAACTGAAGAGATACAGCCACTATGGAGAAGAATATGGAGATTCTTTAAAAACTAGAATAAAACCACCATATGACCCAACAATCCCACTACCGGGCATATACCCTGAGGAAGCCAGAATGGAAAAAGACACATGTGCCCCGACGTTCATTGCAGCACTGTCTACAATAGCTAGGACGTGGAAGCAACCTGGATGCCCATAGACAGATGATGGTAAAGAAGCGGGGGTACGTATGTATGATGGAATGTTACTCAGCTATGGAAAGGAATGCACTGGGGTCAGTCCTAATGAGGAGGATGAACCTAGAGCCTATTATACAGAGTGAAGTGAGTCAGAAAGAGAAAAGCAAGTATTATATATCAACACATATATAGAGAAGCTAGAAAGGTGGTACTGAGGAACCCATCTGCAGGGCAGCAAAGGAGACGCAGACAAATAACAGACACACTGGAGGAAGGAGAGAGTGGGGCAAATTGAGCGAGCAGCATTGATATATATACATTGCTGCTGCTGCTGCTGCTAAGTCGCTGCAGCCGTGTCCAATGCTGTGCGACCCCAGAGACGGCAGCCCACCAGGCTCCCCCGTCCCTGAGATTCTCCAGGCAAGAACACTGGAGTGGGCTGCCATTTCCTCCTCCAATGCATGAAAGTGAAAAGTGAAAGTGAAGTCGCTCAGTCGTGTCCGACTATATTACCATATGTAAAACAGTCGGTGGGAATTTGCTATGTGATGCACAGAGCTCAGTGACAACTTGGAGGGCTAGGATAGGGTGGGTGGTGGGAGAGAGGTTCAAGAGGGAGGGGACATGAGGATATCTGCGGCTGACTCATGTTGGTGTATGGCAGAACCAACACAATATTGTAAATTACCCTCCAATTAAAAATAAGTAATTTGTTAAAAGATATTACAGAAAACATTCATTAAAAAATAAAAGAAAAAATTGAATACCATGACTCTGAGAAATAGATTTTGTAGGACGTAGCTGTGGAGAAGGCAATGGCACCCCACTCCAGTACTCTTGCCTGGAAAATCCCATGGATGGAGGAGCCTGGTAGGCTGCAGTCCATGGGGTCGCTGAGAGTTGGACACGACTCTGACTTCACTTTCACTTTTTACTTTCATGCATTGGAGAAGGAAATGGCAACCCACTCCAGAGTTCTTGCCTGGAGAATCCCAGAGATGGGGGAGCCTGGTGGGCTGCCATCTATGGGGTCGCACAGAGTCAGACACAACTGAAGCAACTTAGCAGCAGCAGCAGCCGGGCGTAACTAGCATGGCGAACATTTGCCCTTCTCTGCCCCACAACCCTACTCTCTTCCTGGTAAGGACACCTGTATTCCTTGAGGGTGCACCGTTGTGGGCATATGACCAGTTTCTGCCAGGTCAGTGCCCTGGCGGGCTCAGGCCCCAGCCCAGTCGACCAGAGTCCTGCCCTACGGGGGACAGGTTCTCTCTTTTCTCCAGATTGGCTAACATGGATGACAGGAGCCTGGTCATCTGCGCCATGCTCTCCCTTCCCCACTTCAGGGAGGAGAAGGCAGCATGGAGAAGGAGCAGAGAGGTGGCCACAGTGGACGGAGCAGAGCCGCAGCTCTGCTGAGGGCAAATAGCTTGAGCCAAGTGCTGATATCACACATAGTCATGTCAAGAAAACCAACTCCATTAAACTCAAATCTTATTATCGCATTTCACATGGACATTAAAACCTCTCAGAGAGCAGTGGCTATGTGCGCTGGAGGTGGAACTGGGATTTTCAGGCATTAGAGAAATTCTTTTGACAGGAGAAACCAACATGAGAAAAGCGAAAGGGCAGAGGCTCAGAGTGGGGCCGGCCCCTGGGAGGTCTGAAATAGAATACAACACACTTTTCTGAAAGAGGAACAGCCAGTCCCCAGAGGCTGAACAGTCGCATCAGCGAGGACCTCCCGGCCATCAGCAGCCGGGTCACACTGCGGCCATGGGCCCGCAGAGGCGGGTGGGGCGCCCGAGTGGGGAGCACGGGCGCGCCACAGGCAGGCAAGGCAGAGCCTCCCGCTTGGCCTGCTGGGGGATTCGTTTGTGTGGGGACAGTTCCCTCTTTCTATCTCAGAACACAACCCATACTAAGATTCACATCCTAAAAGATGTGTGTCTTTTTAAACTAAACCATACTAGATCAATGAAATCACAGGATATGCCCACCCCGCAATGCACAACAGACGTGAAACTTTTATGCATCTTTATTTCTAGATGTTTAAGTTCAAAATAAATTGAAACAAAATTTTCTCAGCTTAATGCAATTTCACCAATACAATAGGTTCCTTTCCTGAAATCAGTTACCATTAAACTTTATAGGAAACCCTCCTCCTATTATAAATGGAAAGAGCAAGTGTGAATGATACTATTTTTCTTTTGGAAATAATTGCTGCATTGTAGAAAAATGTGTTGAGAGCCTTCCAATTTATCTGGAATAACACAGTGAGTTAGAATTGATTTTCTTCCACGGTTTAAAGACTGAGCCTAGAGAATCAATGCCTACACACACATACACACACACACACACACATATGCACACACACACTCAGCCCTGTACTAGCTGCCATGGGGACATTGAAAGTTAGTGAGATGCAGCCGCTGCTGTTGAGGCTTCCCGCTGCTGGAAGAGGTAAAGCACACCCATTGATAATTCTAAAGCAGGCCTTTCTGAGGAGGGCAGAGCTGTTTCATAGAGGAACTGAGTTCTGAGGTAGGACTTGAAGATGAGAGGACCCTATACAGTGGGGTGGGAAAGCAAGAGCCTGCTCAGGCGCAGGAACTGAAGTGCAGTTTGCAACCAGACGGTGGTGGGCCCTTCAGCTCCACACCTGGAAGTATGAATGCTACTTCATCAGCAAAAGAAGGTCAGTAAAGACTTTCAAATGATGTTCTTGCGGCAATGTGCAAAGCAGACTGAATCGAGTGAGACGGGGCACATCCGAGTTATGGTTAAAGCCCATGACCTGCAAAGGTAAGGCCAATGGGCAGGAGGGAGGTTTCTCCCGGACCGACTCAGCGAGTGCGAGGAGAGGTCAATGCTCTCCCAAGACAATGCCACATACAGAAATACGAAGCAGAGAAAGAGCCTGGGCAGCCCCAAGAAATCATTCTAAAGAGAAAAGAGCAGTTCCCTTATCCTGATGGGAAAGTTCTACCAGCAGAGAAAATGAGGGCCTGCAGTCCTCCCTTATTGCCTTTACATTCTCAGCTAAAGAACCATGAAACCCAGAAAAGAAACAGCGTTAAATACAAAGTGAGTGAGAAAGGACCTGCCTCCCCACCGCAGAAGAGTGCTCAGATCCCAGCCTCGCTGTTCACTGGGCGCCATCCGCACCACCAGATGGGGCCTTTGGTGCACAGAATTCTCCCCCAGCAGGAAGAATCAGGACATGCCTGTCATTTACTCAGCTTTGCCGGGCAAATGCATCACTGGTGATTCCAGAAGCTCATCAAAAACAGTGCCTCCATTTCATCCTCAACCAATAAGGTTATCATATATGTTAACATCACGGGTTAAAATCCATAAAGAATGCCTTTACCCTGCCGATAATGCTTATTTTACTGAATGTTGCTTGAGGTAAATGCACTCCTCAGAGGCATATTTTCCTAGAGACGAGTCCATGTCATGACCCCTACGAACGCCACGCACGTGCTGGGAACCAAGGCCGCTGGAGAGCCGCAAGCTCTGGCTCCCGTTACTTGGGTCCTGACTCATGAAAGACGTGTGAGGTGTTAGTGACAAGGGCGGCACCAAGCATGGGGGTGACCAGTAAGTCCAGGCAAGGACCTGAGCAGGGGCTGGGAGACAGGTGGGGGTTTGCTGGACGGATAAAAGCAGAAAGGCAGTTCAGAGGGAGGAAATGTCTCATGCAAAGGCCAAGATCTTGAAGAATTAAACTTACGAAGAAGCAATATAAATAGAGAAAGGGGAGAAATACAGGACCTACCAAAAGAGAGTGGGTTCCAAAGACCTTCCATAACAAGGGTTAAGCAGCTGAGGCTTGAAGCATGACCCCAGCATGAGGGCTGAGGACCCAGAAGAAAAAGTTATGCCTCTGGCTGAGACTTGCCTAAGAAATCCCATGGACAGAGAAGCCTGGTGGGCTAGAGTCCGCAGGGTCTCAAAGAGTTAGACACAATGGAGCGACTCAGCATGCACGCACAGTCATCAGTAGTAGGGAGCTTTACGTCTTCCTCATCAGTCCTCCCCTGATGCTGATGCTACCTTCCCCATTTTGCAGATGAGAAAACTGAGTCTCAGCCCTAAGTGACTGTAGTCACACTATAGTCCACAGTCATACAGCTATTACATGGATGAGCTGTGATTCCAATTTATCACAAAGCACGTGCTCTTTCCACTTTACCCGGCAGCACCAGGATTGTTAAAGAGTGGGAGCATCACACCTTCAGATTCTGGAAAGGGAAGAGGTGAAGAATGGATTGAAAATCTCCCACCCATGGTGGTAACTGGGGCAGGGCTGCTGTCCTGGTTCCTGTGGAGCTTGGGAAGCCAGAGCCAGACTGAGTCACGGCAGGAGAGATGGGGAGGGAGTGATGTTTGCAGGGTCCTCCTGCCAGGGGCGCGACTGAGAAGCTAAGGCCAGTTGCACACAGGCTTCGGAGTAAGTGCAGTCGTGTTTTCTCCCCTTTGGGCTGCTGTGGGTATTTTGAGCTTGTGCATGTTCGTAATCTGTGGGGAAGGATGCAAGAAGGAAAAGTTGAGGACTCAGGAAAGCGAGGGGATGAGTACAAGAAGAAACGCAGTATCGAAAGGAAAGGGGTAAGGCCTCAGATTCAAGAGGGAGCAATTATCCCTGGAGGAGAGGATGATGCCTTTGCTTCCAAGACCCAAGAACCATGGGGAAGCTTGTTTGTGGGTTTGGGGGTGAGAAGCTGAAGGAACCCTCAGTAACATAAGGCAAGGGATGTGGAAAGAGGAGATGGAGGAGAGTGAGAACGGGTAAACAGTCATTCTGAGAGACGGAAAAGGCTGCCAGACAGAACCCTGTGCGCAGCAGAGCAAAGAGGCCACAGGCCGGTTGCTGAACAAACAGTGCGGCTCCCCAGTATCCCTGATCAGCCCTCGGCTTCAGGTGAGCAAGAGCAGGAAAGCAAAGTCACAGCGGTCTATCGGCAAAAGGTCAAGGGGTAGGGAGATCTGATAGAGCTGCAGTGACCTCAAAAAAACATTTACGAGAAGAGAGGCATGTTGCAATCTGTGTTGTAATGCGAATTGGCAAGGTTTATATTACCAGGCGTCCAAGTGTTCAGTTTCGAGTTATGGTGAGATAACTCTCCTTAAAGTTTTGTTTAAAGGTTTCTTAATCTTGTACCCCCACCTCTCTTTCAACACAGCAGCAAATACTAAATAGACAAACTTCCCAGTTAGCCTCAGCAGACTGAAGAAAACGAAGCTGTCGGGTCGTCTAAGATGCGGGAGGACATGAGACACACCCATGTGCACAGGCAGCGGTCCCACGGGACCCCCGGCTCCAGGGACACAGACCTCTGATGGTCTTCTCCTCCAGAATCGCTAGACACGATCTTCAGGAAGAAGAAGTATCTTCTTCCACATTCTCCTTGCAGCAATATTTGTTCCTTTACCTGGAAAACAGGGTCCAGGACCTTTGGGAGCTCATACCCCCAAAATTCTAGCTGAACATGATCCCTTCCTTCTTTTTGAGCTGTCAGTCTAAATTTCTTCAGTATCCTAAGAACTCCTCCCCACCCCAGTGCAAACAAAAAACATTCCACTTAGTGTGAGAGCTATTTAGAGAATGAGGGAGACCAGTGTGGGAAAAAAGTCAGTGGACACAGTCAGAAAGGGCATGCCCGGCTCCCAAGACTGGGTCTGGGCCCCTTCCTGGCTTCCAGATGGATGCCAAGCTGACCTCAGAGGCATGGGCCTGGAGCAGAGAAAAGCAAAAACAAAGAAGAATGCCACCATTTGACCATCTTCCCAGAATCTTACATCTCTTCACCGCAGTTTTAGTAATCATCTGGTCCAAAGTATTACCTTAAAAATGTGTTGAACATATGCCTCTTTCAAAAAATCATGCAGCTTCCACTGTGGAAAATAATATGCTGGTTCCTCAAAATATTAAACGTAAAATCACCATTGGACCCAGCGATTCCACTTCTGCATGTTCACCCATAAGAACTGAAAGCAGGGACCTGAACAGGTGTTTTTACAGCCACACGCATAGCAGCATTATTCAAAACACTCGAAAGATAGAAATGATCCAAATGTCCATCAACAGGTGGATGAATAACAGACGGATGGGAAAATGAGATGTGGCGTATACATATGATGGAGTATTATTCAGCCTTGAAAAAGGAGACAGTTTCTAATATGTAACATGGATGAATCTTAGAGACATTATGTTAAGGGAAATAAGCCAGACAGAGAAGGACAAATATGGTATGATTTCACTAATGTGAGGTACCTAAATGTCTCAGCCTGTTTAGGCTGCTATAACAAAAATACCACAGACTAGGTGACTTATAAAGAACAGAAACTTATTTCTCACAGTTCTAGAGGCTGGAAGTCCAAGACGCTGGCTCATTTGGGGTCAGGCCAATTTCTGGTTCACATTATTCCTTCTTCCCACTGTGTTCCCACAGAGCAGAAGAGGCAAGGGAGCGCTCTAGCTTCTTTCTTAGAAGATGCTGCTAATCTGAGTCATTAGAGCTGCACCCTCATGACCTAATCACCTCCCAAAAGTTCCACCTCCAGACACCACCACATTAGGGATTAGGTTTCAATCATGAGTTTTTGTCAGGACACAAACATCCAGTCTACAGCACTACAGCAGTCAGATTCACAGACATGGAAAGTAGAATGGTGGTCGCCAGGGGCCGAGGGGTGGGGATGAGGAGCCAATGGGAAGTTATTGCTTAATGGGTATTGAGTTTCAGTTTTGAAAGATGAAAAGAGTTGTGTTGATGGCTGATGGGGATGATTGAATAACAATGAAAATGTATTTACTACTGTGGAACTGTGGTTTATAGTGGTACCTTTTGAACTTTAAAAGTTTTTTAAAAGGTACATTTTGTGTCATGTACATTTTACCACAATCTGGAAAAAGAAATATTTTTAATCATGCAAATGATTCCTTTCCCTACTGCAAGACCACCAGCCATGCCTTTGCCTGAAGGACTGCGGGTTAGTAGAGCGCGCAGGGTGTTGGGACTTCACTCTGCACTTCCCTGCCTGGGACGCGGTGACAGACCCCAGCAGACAGACGGGTCACAGCAGCACGGCCTGCTGCGGAGGCGTCTCCTGCTCAGGACTCCGCGAGAGAACCAGGAACCTCAACTCCTCTGGGGCCACCCCACCTCGCACCTGGCAGCCGCCACACGCCGTGCAGCAGGAGCAAGCCAGTCCGCTGTCTACCAGTCCCCCACCTGGGCGTCAAGCATGGCCTTGCATTTGTGACCCCTGCGCAGCAATCCTGCCCTCCATCAACCATGCACATCCACCAAATTCTGCCACTAGCTCCTGGCAGAAATGAGCACGAGGGGCCGAACTGCTGCTCTTGCAAAGAGCCTGCGGTGTCAAGTTGAACAGAGAAGCAAGGCAGGTGAATGAAGCGTGGGCAGACCCGGGCAAGGTCAAGGCCATGGGGCCCTATCACACTGCTCTCCCACAGCGTCCCCTGCCGGACAGAGCTGAGAGCGCGGCTCCTTCCCACAGCGCCGCCCAGCCCGCCGCTTGTGCCAGCAACCAGGAGCGCAAAAGGCCCTTCTTGTTGACTTCCACAAGTAAATACAAATCCCAGTTCTCCAGTGGCTGTTGGCTTCCTGGTGGATATTGACTTATCTCTTCTTCAAAAGACCAGAAGTTGTAAGATATCTAGACACCGCATTTCTAGTGCCCCTCAATCCACAGGATGAACCTGCTCACCCTGAAAAGAGTGCTGAACCGCGCACAGCGGCAGTGGAGAAGGGCAACTGGGCGAGAGCCCGGTGGGCGTGGATGTGTGAGGAACCACGCCAGACAGCAAAGGCCTTGGATCCAGGTCTCGGTTCTCTCTTCCCTGAAAAGGCTTTCTAGAAAGGAGTCAGTAATTGCATATTACGCACGCTGTCTGCAGAGACTGAACGGAAGATGGGCCACTCAAGGGCGGGCTCACCCTTCGCAGCCTGTGTGCGTGCTAAGTCGCTTCAGTCATGTCCGGTTGTTTGCAACTTGTGGACTGTAGCCTAGCAAGCTCCTCTGTCCATGGGATTCTCCATGCAAGAATTCTGGAGTGAGTTTTCATGCCCTCCTCCAGGGAATCTTCCCAAAGATTGAATCGACGGCTCCTGAGGTTTCTGAATTGCAGGAGGATTCTTTACCACTGAGCTACTGGGGAAGCCCATTCGCAACCTGCACACCAACATTAACTGGAGGGAAGAGTGGGCTCCGAACCTCTGTGCTTCTTCTTCCCCCAAGCTCACAGCTTGGTGACCAGGGCTGGACTGGGGCTGCGGGAGTGACTTGGGACTTCTTTCTCCTTATAGGAGTCAGCCAAGAAAATCAAGTTGTCCAGGTCATGCTCACCTCCCACACTTTCATCCCCTTTCATCCCCGGGTCTCAACCCTGTTGCCCCCGCCTCCCCGCAGCGTCCCTGACTCCAGTGGTCCTATACGCACACCCTCTTGCCCTCACCCCAGCTTGGAACTGGATTTGCTATTAAAGCACTGCCTTAATTTGCCCTGAAGGACCTCACACTCCCTCCCTCCATCAGCTCTTCACTTTCACCCACTAGTCCCACTCTCTGTATATTCGCGGCCTGTCCCTGAGCAGCTGAGTGGCCCTGGGAGAGATGGGTGGCATTCCAAATTAGCGACCCTAGACTTCTTGAGGTGGGTCCCCAGGGCTGTTTAAAAATAAACCCTCCTGAAGTCTGTGGACCTTTCACACTTTGGATCTCCTTAATAGCTATTCCTTCGCTCTCCTTTCTCATCAACCTTCCAGCACTTTCCTCAAATGTTCACTCTATAGTAGCAACCTTGCTTCTGATTTCCCTGAGAAAACAGAAGCAATGAGACGAGGTTTCCACCCACCTGCGTGTGTGTCCATCTATTCTGCCGCAAATCCTGCCTCTGAGTTCTTAACGACCATTCTCCATCTGGTGGATGTACTCTTGTCTATTCAGTCACCCCCAAAAAACCTTCTCAGCCTCTTCTAATTTCCCCTCTCTATTAAATTATTACAGTAAAATCAAATATGGTAGAATTTATCTGTCTTAACAAGAAACCCCCTACCACACCACACCTATTAGAATGGTTATCTAAAAAAATTAAATTAAAAACAGAAAATAAGGGTTGGGAAGGAAGTAGATAAATTGAAATTTTTATGCACTGCTGGTGGGAATTTTAATGATGCAGCTGTTGTAGAAAACAGTGGTGATTCAAAAAATTAAAAATAGAATTATCTTGTAATCCAGCAGTTCTGCTTCATAAAGAACTGCAAGCAAGGCTTCCAAGACATATTTGGAAATATGCATATGCGTGTTCATAGCAACATTCTCCACAGTAAACAAAAAGTGCAAACATCTGTCTATCTACAGATGAACGGGAAGATAAAATATGGTATATACATACAACAGAATATTATTCAGCCTGAAAAAGGAAGAAAATTCTGACATATGCTGCAAGATAGATGAACCCTGAGAACATTATGCGGAGTGAAATAATCTGCTTACAGAAGGACAAACACTGCATAGTTCCCCTTGTCGGAGGCACCTAGGGGAGTCGGAGAGACAGAAAATAGGCTGGTGGTGGCCTGGGGCCGTGGGGACTGTGGAGCCGGGGGTTGCTGAGTGATGGGGACAGAGCTCCCATTCGGGAGGGTGAGTTCTGGAGGAGAGTGGTGGTGCTAGGCGCACGACAGTGGGCTGTGCTTAGCGTCAGTGACCTGCGCGTCTAAAATGGTGACCTTCACATTCTGTGCATTTTCCCACAATAGGAAATAGAAAAGAACCCCCATCTTCCTCCAGCCACTGCCCCACTCCCCAACTCTGCACAACCCAATTTCTCTCTTTTGACATTGTGTCACGTTTAACTTTTGCCCCACAATTGGACCAAAACCACTTTGACAAGGTCAGTAACGGTCACTTTTCCAGCCTCATCTTGCTAGAGCTCGCAGTATTTGATACAGCCCCACCCCCTTGCACACTTTTCTTCAGGCCCCCTAAGTTTCTGCCTACCCCCCCGGGAACTCCCTCTAAGCCTCCGGTGCTGTGTGTCTCCAGCCCAGACGTCCACTTCAACCCCTCATCTCTGCCTATGTGCTGTCTCTGCCAACACTCACTTCTGAAGGATCTCATCCACTCTCCCAGGTTAAATATCATCCATGCACTAATGATCCATAAAATACGTTCCTCTCCCATGGAACTTCTCACCTCAGCTCCATTCTTGCATTTCCAATAGTGTGCCATTTGAGCTTCTCTCAAATGTTGAAAAAGTGTTTGGAAAATCCAAAAGCAAACTCCTGGAATATTATTCAGCCATAAAAAGAATGAAATCTTACCATTTGTGACAACATGGATGGACCTGGCAGATATTACACTAAGTGAAATAAATCAGAGAAGGACAAAACAGAAATAGACTCACAGATACAGAGAACAAACAGGTGGTTGTCAGAGGGGAAGAGAGGAGAGTGCAAAGTAGGTAAAGGGGAATAAGAGGCACAAACTTCCAGCTGTAAATAAATACATCACAGGGATGTAACGGATAGCAGGGGGAATACAGTGAATAATACTGTAAAAACTCTGTATGGGGACAGATGGTAACGAAACATCATGGCGATCATTTCATAATGTGTAAAAGTATGAAATCACTGTTGTACACCTGAAACTAATACCATATTGTATCTCAGTTACAATTCAATTTTTAAAAAAGCAAACTCCTGATTACCTCCCCCCACCCGCCCTCCTCAAGAAAACCCAGTTTCCACTAGCTCTTCTTTTCTCAGTAAAAAGCAACTTCTTTCAGTTGCTTAGCCCAGATCTCATTCATCTTTGAAGGCCCTCTTCTCCACCACCCCAAATCGATCTGTTGGACCTGCCTTTAAAGTGAATCCAGAATGGGGCCACTTTTCATCACCTCCATCACTCTCAGGCCCGTGCAAACCGCCACATAGTGCCACCCTCCCTCCCCGGAATCCTTATGCCGGCCTCTTCTCCCTTACATTAGCTGCGCTGCCCCAAATCTCATTACAATGCAACAGCCAGAACAATCCTTCTAAAGCTTAGATGAAATCATGCCACTCCTTTGGTAGAATACTTCAATGCCTTTCTCTCTCAAACTCCTTAAAAATGATGCAAATACTTAACCGTGGCCTGAAGTCTCTCATCACTGACACCTCCACCCCACCCCACTCCCCCTACATCTTCTGCCGGGATTCATCCCAGTTCCAACACACAAGGTCTCGGGCTCCAGTCTCAGGGGACCTTCACAAGCTGCCCCCTTTGCTGGGAGCGTGCTCCCCCGTGTCTGCTCCTGGCTGGATGCCTTATTCCTCCAGGCCTCTGCTCAGGCTACCTTTGCAGTCGCTTTTCCTGCACTTGATTTAAGATCGCCAGCTCTCTCCCTCCTCACTGCCCACTACTTTCCCTCTTCCCTGCTCTGTGTTTCCAGAGCACTGATCACTTTCTCTCATTTGATAAGTTTTTACTTGTTTACACATTTATTTTCTTTCCCCCACCCACTCTGTCCCTCACTGAACACAAGCTCCAAGCAAGCCAGGGATTTTGTTTTTATTCCCTGTTTGTTGCCTCAAATCTGAGACCAAGAGGAAGGCCTCAACAGATCTTATTCAACAAGTGCATGAATAAAACATGACTCATTTTACTTTCTCTCTTTTACATCTTCTTTCCTATAATTTCCATCACTTTTTTTTTTTTTTTTTTTTTTTTGCTCTGGTCTACAAGGATCCCTCAAGTTCTACTCTTTGCCTCAGATTGCAGAGTCCATTTGTCACTCATTACTTCTAGTGAGTTTTGCTTTAATTTGGCCCATTTGGGACTTTTAAAAAAAAATTTTCCAAGAACACTTCTTTGTTAGCCTGCTGCTCTTTGCTT
Organism: Ovis canadensis; assembly: GCF_042477335.2. Taxonomy (NCBI): domain Eukaryota; kingdom Metazoa; phylum Chordata; class Mammalia; order Artiodactyla; family Bovidae; genus Ovis; species Ovis canadensis. Next base: position 62,772,285 of record NC_091269.1, read on the forward strand.
TCCTGCACTTGTGCTTAATCAAAGCAGTGGCTCCTACACACCTTCTGAGGCCACAGACCCGAACTGAATAGAGATGCTTCTGTTTTCTGCACTAACTATTTGGGTTGGGGTCCTTTGATTGCCTGGCCAGACCCCTCCTTATGTCCTGTTGGCTTACAGAGCCACCCAGTGGTTCTATGTGACCTAATCGCATTTGTGAACAGAGGCCTTGATTGATCACTTGGAGCCAGAAATCAGACATCGGGCTCCAAGTCCTTGCTCCCACTGGGAGCCTACCCACTCGTGCCTCACTGCCCCCTCGCCTGATGTGGAGGCAAAACGGATGGCCCTTTACCTCCCTTTCCAGATTCTGCAGTCCACGAGTCCATGAGCAACACATTTAATAGCATCTGACAGCGACTGGATAACTTTCTTGGGCTTCCCAGGTGCTCAGTGGTAAAGAATCTGCCTGTCAATGCAGGAGCTACAGGAGACCCTGGGTCAGGAAGATCCCCTAGAGAGGGAAACGGCAGCCTACTCCAGTATTCTTGCCTGGGAAATCCCATGGACAGAGAGGAGCCGGGTGGGCTACAGTCTATAGGGTCACAAAGAGTCAGACATGACTGAAGACGCACACAGATACTTTCCTTGCCGCCAAGGTAATTGCCAGTGTAATTCAATTCCTCATCATCACTATCACACAACATTGATAAGGGACTTTGCCAAGCACGGTGTGGAAATCAGAGTTTCAAACAATAAAAATGAGCACTGTATCCAAAGGTTTAGGCTTGTCAAGAGATATGATCCTTGTTTCTGTGAAGTTTATCTATTCATTATATAATATTCCAGTTATTCACATCTGTGGGTCAAACAAACCTAAACTTAGCAGGTAAAAACAAAAACCACTTTATTATATCCCTTAATCTCTTGGCTTAGAAATTTGGCAGTGTCGCTGGGTGATTTTTGCTCCATGTGGCATAGCAGAAGTCACTTGATGGTATTCAGGTGGCAGGTGACTCTTGATAGGACCAAGTCGGTTTCACCCACACATCTATTGACTTGGAATAGATGGGGGAAAGCTCAGCTGGGATGGTCAGCCAAAGCTCCCACACCTGCCCTCTCCAGCAGAGCAATCTCAGAGTAACTGGACTTCCCAAATGGTGACAGAGAATTCCAGAGTGGCTGTTCTTGTTAAACAAGGCAGAATGCATGGCTTTTTATGACCAGTCCTAATCTCAGACCTAGACCTCAGGCATAGCCTCACTTCTCCTATATATTACTGTTCATAGCAGCCTACTCAGATTCCAGAAAAAGGGATATAGACACCACCTCTCAGTGAGAAGAATGTCAAAGAATTTATAGCTATCTTTTAAAATCTCAACAGGAAGGAAGCTCTTTAAAAGAACTATCTTAAAACAGAACTTCTTAAGGATAACTAGACCTATACATGAATGTTTATAGCCGCTCCATTCAGAGTCACTAACAACTGGAGATAATCCAATGCCCTTCAATGGTTGAATGGATAACCAAACTCTGGTACACCCACAGAATGGACTACTACTTAGCAATAAAAGACACACATTACTGATACACCAACTTGGATGAATCTCAAAGGTAATATATTGAGTAAAGAAAACCAGTCTCAAAGGTTACATACTCTGTGATTCCATTCATATGACATTCTCAAAATGATAAAATTACAGTGACAGAGGACAGTTGGTGGGTGCCAGGAGCAAGGATGAAGGAATGGTATGCCTGTAAAAGACCAGCACCAAGGAGTTTCTGGAGTGATGAACAGTTCTGCATCCTGACTACGTTGAATATATACATGTGTTAAAACTCACAGAATTGTACACTTCCCCAAAAGTCACACTTCCTGTATGTTAATTTTTTAAATAAAACAACTCTGAGTCCAGTAACAACTACCTTGTTATGGACTTAAAGCATGAGCACCGAAGGAATTCTGAATAGGAGACTGATCAGCTGTGCAGGGGACCTGTGTGCTGGGGAAGGGGTGTAACCCAGTCTCAAGCTCTCCACCCTCTCAACAAGGGCTCACTCAAGTCATGCTGCCCTGAGCAGCCATGTCCTGCCATGTCCAACAGAAGTGACAGGCCAAACTGGCAGCTCTGGTGGCCAGTAACGCCCTGCCGACGGAGCTCCTTAGGCCGTGAGGGCCCCCAACAGCAGGCGCAGGGCCAGCAGGAGAAACGCCTCCACATTCCTCCCAAAGTTCCATTTTTCAGGAATTAAAACATTTGTCCAACAGGATTTAATCCTAGTATTGTAAAGTGTTATGCCAAACAGATTTGGCTCAATATTTTTAAGCGTTCTGTGAAATGGCTACTCCCAACAGTAATTCAACTATGTTACCATGGCTTTAAACAAAAACAGCAACTAAAAAGATCATATTTTGATGTACCAGGAAAAATCATTTTGAACCACAGCCATTAATTCCCTTGCAAAAAAAAAAAAAAAAATTAAGTCCAACTGTAAAAAAGTGCTCCTTAAAATGAAGCATCAGAAAATCTGTAAGTCAGAAGAGGCACGGATACAAAGGAAAGTAAATATATGGTATTAATATAAAACTGGATGAGAGTGGTTTTTTGGGAAATCCTCAACTCCTTTCGCCTCCATTTCTATCCACTACATTTTCTTGGGTTTCCCCTTTGGATCAGTAGTCTGAAAAAATTGTGCTTATTATAGATTCAAATTGTAGACAGGCATTTCCACAAGTCAAAATATATGTGTAAACAGGATAACTTCACTGATGTGAAAAAGCATTTGCTAAATATTAGAAAAAATTGTGGGCTGAGAAGGTGCGGGGAAGAGATGGGGAAGCAACGCATAACGTTAGCGAGAGGCCAGGAGGGGAAAATGGCGCCAGGAAACACGGTGCCAGAGCGAACGCGACGGTGCGTGACACGGCCGGAAGCCGCACAGACACGGCCGGAAGCCGCACAGACACGGCCGGAAGCCGCACAGACGCGACCGGAAGCCACACAGACGCGGCCGGAAGCCGCACAGACGCGGCCGAAAGCCGCACAGACGCGGCCGAAAGCCGCACAAACGCCGCGAGTGACGGGCCCTTCCCTGCGCCACTCTGTCTAGTGGCCTAGACTCTTGGACATCATGCCCGGACTACACCCAGATGAGAAGAGGAAAATTTCCCACCAGCCACCAAAATTGGACCACATCATCTCAGGTTTCGCCTAAGGCCGCTCTTGCCACCCTCCCTCCCTGGAAGCGCCCCGAAGCAGCCATATTACCACGACATCTGTGAGGGAGCTCAGGTTGGGCCTTCTCCTTGGCCTCAGGTTTTCATTTTATGCATTTGTTTGTTTGTTTATTACTGACAAATAAAGAATAAATGAGGAATAAACAGTCTTTTAAAGAAACCAAGTTGTGCCCTTTGTTCTTGGTCGCCAGCTCATCTTAGAAGAGATCTGCTTGCTACCAAAGGTATAATTAAGACTCTTCTGTAAATATTTTTGTTTCCCCAACACAAGGTAACATTCAAGGAGATGAGGCTGAGGGGTAGGGGAAGACAGGAAAACGCACGAGGAGGGCTATATTGTGTTGATGGGAGGCTAAATCAGGAAGAACATTTAACCTTCACTGTGGTTCCAGCCCAAATAACCTCATTAGCCAACAGGTAAAGTAACTCCTATAGGAATTACAAGGATAAAATAGAACTAACTAGTGTCCTGGGTGTTTTTTTCTTTTCTTTTCTTTTTTTTTTTTTTGGAGCATAGCAGCATATGGGATCTTAGTTGTCTGATCAGAAATCAAATCCTCACCCTCTGCATTGGAAGCAGAAGAGTCTTAACCACTAAACTGCCAGGAAAGTCCCAGTTTGCCTTTTTTTTTTTTTTCCCTCCTCAGAAGATTTTAATTATTTCTTCCAACATATGTTTTTAACAGATCAAATAACATAAAAATGAAGATGAAAGGATTAAAATAACATATAATCAGTCCTTGATTCAGAAACACTTTGCCATATATTTCAGAATACTCCTTTAGAGGAGCTAACAGTTAGTCATGTTTTCAATTCCAAATCTTCATAAGAAAATTCATCTCTCTGCTCAGCTTGCCTGTGCCATCTCCTGGAGAGACACACAGCAATCGCCCAATAATATCCAAGAAGATCTACACAGACAGGCAGTGTAGTGCAGTCCTTGGGATGGAGCTGATCACACCTGGGTCCAGCCTGTCATTAACAATGTGACCTTGGGCATCTCTCCCTACTTTGCTTGGTCACTCAGTTGGGTCTGACTCTTTGTGTCCCTGTAGAACGTAGCCTGCCAGGCTCCTCTGTCCGTGGGGTGTTTCAGGCAGAGATACTGGAACAGGTTGCCATTTCCTCCTCGGGGGATCTTCCCAACCCAGGGATGGAACCCAAGCCTCCTGTGTCTCCTGTTTTGCAGGTGGATTCTTTACCACTGAGTCATTAGAGAAGCCCCCTCCCTACTTTAGTCCTGTTTAAAATGTGGAAATGACAGTCTTGGCCTCAAAGCATTATAGAGTCAATTGAATGAAAGCTTATAGTAAGTTCTGGTTTTAAATACATGCATAGAGTTTAAGCCTATCCACACTGGGAATAATAGAAATATTTATTGCCAACAAAGGTCCATCTGTCTAGTCAAAGCTATGGTTTTTTTCAGTAGTCATGTGTGGATGTGAGAGTTGGACCATAAAGAAGGCTGAGCACCAAATAATTGATGCTTTCAAATTGTGGTGCTAGAGAAGACTCTTGAGAGTCCTTTGGACTTAAAGGAGAACAAACTAGCCAGTCCTAAAGGAAATCAGTCCTGAATATTCATTGGAAGGACTGATGCTGAAACTGAAACTCCAATACTTTGGCTACCTGATGCGAATAACTGACTCACTGGAAAAGACCCTGATGCTGATTGAAGGAAGGAGGGGAAGGGGACCAGAGAGGATGAGATGGTTGGATGGAATCACCAACTCGATGGACATGAGTCTGAGCAAGCTCCAGGAGTTGGTGATGGACAGAAAAGCCTGGCATTCTGCAATCCACAGGGTTGCAAAGAGTCAGACACAACTGAGTGACTGAACTGAACTGATTCCTTTTGGAGAATATGTTATAGGTAAAAGCCAAACTTTTAAAAGACAAATTCCTTCTAAATTCATAAATATGAAATGCTGTACAAACAAAATGCTTATGAGTGTCCAACAAAGAGTAAATGCCCAGTATACATTAGTGACTATAACATGATCGGGGGCTTAAAAACACTATTTAAAAAAGAAGTGGTAAGTTTGAGAAATTTGTAATATTAAGGTTATAAGTAAGGAGGCATCAAAAGGTAAGTAGAAAAAATCCTACACTCAGAAAATTACAAAGGGACTTCCCTGGTTAAGAATCTGCCATGCAATACAGGGACAAACGTTCAATCCTGGTCCAGGAACTAAGATCCCACATGCTTCAGGGCAACTAAGTCCACACCTGCAACAGCTACTAAACCTTCACAACAGAAGATCCTACATGCCACAGCTAAGACCAGATGCAGTCGAGTAAATAGTTAAAAAAAGAAAGAAAGAAAATTCCAGGGAATAATTCTCACTCTGTGATACTTGGGAGCTTTAACATGCATGTAAGAGAAAGCTCACCTCAACCTGGCTCAAAACCAATTGAAACACAACTGGAGGTCCAAGAGTTAAGGCAGCTCCAGAAGTGGTTGACTCAGGGACTCTCTGATGTCATGAAGATGAAGTCTGTATCTTTCTGCCACAGTGTGAGTTCCATCTCCTCCTTATGACTGCAATCTAGTTGCTACATGCTTCTACGTTCTCACCTAAAGGAGGCCCCACTATTTCAAGCATTTTATTCTCGTCTCCTGCCCCAAAGAGCATGGTCAAGGCAAGAGCTAGTGCAAGTCCACAGCAAGAACTGGGTTGGGTCCTCAGCTTCATCCCAAACGGCAGAGAACAGAAAGGGGGAATGTTTAAGCGATCATGTGGGCAATCGTCAATGCTGAATAGTTAGCCATTGGGTCTGCTGTCTCCCTGAGTGGGTTTTTCAAGAGACAAACACTGAATAGCTAATTAACAATGTTCACGACACACAATTGCTGGTCCTCTGAGAAATTCACCACATCCAAGGGAATGAATTTTGCCCAAAGGATGGTCACCAAGCTCTTCTCTCAGAAACCATTTGCTGATCCACAGAGATTAACTGGTTTCTCCTGTGAGCCCTTTCAGCCCAGTGTTTCTGTGCTGAGTGCCATGAAAATCCAGGCTGATTATTCCACTGGGCTCAAAATGGAGATGTGGCTCAAAAGGCTGTGGACTTGCTGTGCCTGAGACTGACCCGGGGTCAGAAGGCCCAGTGCTGACCCAGGCCTGGGCTACACTCCATCCTTTGTACTTCCTCAAATTAGCAGTCCTGACTTCATAAATTACACGGTTTTCTCAATCTATCCAAAATTCTGACAAAACTTTTTTTTTTAACAAGGCTGGTTTATTTCCAAAGGTGAAAAAGCCTAAATTATAAAACACTGCCAATGTCTCAACAAAAGTAAACAAGGGAGAATTAGGTGAAAAATCATGGAAGTTTATAAAAACTCCTACACAGAATGAAGACTCCCTAAGGGCACTTTTGTCTGGTTTAAATTAATAACTTATGCTATGATTAAAACACCATTTGTAGGAATGCTTCAGCAATTCCACATAATGAGAAAGGTCAAAGCTTGACCGCATGCATCGTATGGTTTGGGACTCTGCTCACATTCTTCCATGCAGAAGGAGAGCTCTCCTAACTTTACCTGGAGGCTGTGTGCTATCAGCACAAAAGTCTGTACTCCTGGATTCTCAGGAACTTCTATTCCACTTCTAGCCTGGGGTTAGCTATGGCCCCTGCACCTTTTTATTTAAAATTCACAAAAACAATATGAATATTCCCAAAATATAAATAAAGAGCTGAAGATAGGAAAAAGATATTTTTTAAATGACAGGCAGAATCACTCAGAGAATCAGGGCTTATGGAAAACATTAATTTCACCCCAAGGCATTTATAACCCTCTTGGGAACAATGATGGGTCATTGTCACATCTGTTCAGTGGCATCTACTTACTTTTTCAAGCACTTGTGCTCAGTGGTGGCTCTCAGAGAAGAGTTTTACAGCTTCTCAAAAATGTTTTGTCTGGCATCTATCTGGGACGTCACAAAGTTACTTTTTTTCCACTTTAGTTACAGGGTGAATAATGTTAAAACAGATTTTTTGTTGTTGTTGAACTATCCTTGCATGCCTTGAACAAACCAGTCTTCATCAGAACCCACTATTCTTTCTTTGTTTAGATCTCTGTGGCTCCATGGACTGTACCTCACCAGGCTATTCTTCATTGTTTGATTGGTTAATATTTCAAATGTGATTTTTCATCCTTGGTTATGAGTGATATTAACCTATACATTTCCCTTTTAATGCTGTTCTTTAATCTAATGTAGGATGAGGGTTATGTTCACTGTTTAGAAAAAGATGAAGACTGTTTCATCTTTGGGTTCTGGAACAGATTAAATAATAGAAATTATCAATCTATTCACTATCTTTGAAAGATAGTGACTACTTTAGTAGTATATATTTTGGATCACTTTTTACATTTCTCCCCTAGTTTGGGGAAATGTCTGTACCCTTCTTGAATCAAATTTAGAAATTTAATTTCCCAGAATTTGTTCTTTTCATCTAGATTGTTTTATAAAGGATTTCTTCTTCTTCTTCTTTTTAATTTTGACTATGCTTCCCAACTTATGGGATCTTAGTTCCCTGACCAGGGACCAAACCCATGCCCCCTGAAGTGGAAGCACGGTGTCCTAACCACTGGTCCACCAAGGAATTCCCATGGATTTCTTCTTTTTAAAATTTCTTAACTTCCACGAAGCACACTGAGTTCCTCAGTTTTCACTGCTGATATTTGTCTTCTCTTTTTCTCTTGACTACTGTCAAGAGGTTGGCCTGTTTTGGTATTTTCAAAGAATCATCTTTTTTCTTTCATTTCTCTTCATTAATTTGTACTTTCTGTGTTTGATTAGTCCTTCCCACTGCTTTTATTTATTTTGTTAAATTTGGCTTTTTGTTTTTGTTTTTTACTTTCTTGACTTTTTGCCTTATTTTTTCTTATCTAATAAATACATTTTAAGGGAGGGGGAATTCCGTGGTGAATCCAATGCTTAAGACTCCACACTTCCATTGCAGGGGACATGGGTTCAATTCCTCATCAGGGAATTAAGATCTCATATCCTTTGTGGTGTATCCAGAGAAAAATTTTTTAATAAAAATAAAAGCAGGAACACTCTTCTTGAGTTACATTTAGACACATCATCTCGTGCTGTTGGTAGTTTTCACTTTTAAATACACTCTACTTTCTAATTGACATTTTCTATAGTCGAAAGTTGTTTAGAGGTACAGCCAAAATGCCTGTAGGCCTCCTACAGGCACACCAAATCACAACTATCTATAAAACAACTATTTATGAGGACAAACTGGACTAGCAAAAAAGATTTTCCACAATTAAAAATATAAAAAAGGAACCAGAACTAGATTGAGTAAGTGGGTAGAGACACAGTTTAGTCGAGAACCCTTCCCCTGGGTCAGTGACCCACATACGGGAGATAATCACAATTGCGCAGGTTCTCTCCGAGCAGCGAGGAGTCTAAGCCTCACCTCAGGCTCCCCAAGCTTTGGGCCTCCCGCACCAGGAAGACAAGCCCCAGAATGTCCAGCTTTGAAGGCCAGCAGGGCTTGTATATATGAGCCAGAGGACTATAGGAGACAGACTCTGCTCCTAAAGGGAACACAAAAACACTCACCCACCAAATCCCAGTGCAGAGGCAGTAATTTAAAAGGCGCTCAGCTCAGATCCACTTGCTGATCTTGGAAAGCCTCACAAAGGCAGGTGGCAACTGGGACATCCCCTGTGGATAGATGATGGCAGCCATTTGGGGGAACTCATTTTACCATGAAGACACTGGTGTTGACAAGGAAATTTCTGGAGTCTCCCCACTAGCCTATAGCATCAGAGGGCCAGCACCAGTCCCAAAACCCCCAGGCCAAGCAGCTAGCCTTTCAGAGACCTGACCCCTTCTACCACTGGGCCAGCACCAGCCCAGGGACCCCCACAACCCCTGCAGCCAGCCACCCAAGAGCTGGTCCCACTCACCAGCAGGCTGGCACTAGCCTGGGGCTCCTCAAAACCCACAGCCAACCCTGGGACAAGGAGCCTTCCACCAGTGGACCAGCACCAGACCCAGGATCCCCCTGGCCCTGCAGCAAGCCCACACAGGGGAAACTGCTAGAGAATATAGTGCTGGTGACCAGAATAGAGAATGTTGCTGGGGCCCCTAAGAAGTCTCCTGGGTGTGGGGGAAGAGCCAAGAGGAAGGAGATAAACATAAACATATTGCTGATTCACTTTGTTTTACAGCAGAGACTAACACAACATTGTAAAGCATCTATACTCCAATTTAAAAAAATAAAGAGGGATTCCCAGGTAGCACCAGTGGTAAAGAACCTGCCCGCTAATGCAGGAGATGCAAGAGTCATGGGTTCAATCCCTGGGTAGGGAAGATCCCCTGGAGTAGGAAATGGAAACTTACTCCAGTGTTCTTGCCTGGAAAATTCCATGGACAGAGGAGCCTGGTGGGCTACAGTCCTGAAGCCACAAAGATCTAAACAAGGCCACTTCTGCAAGATCGAGAAACATAACCAACCCACCTACCATACAATAATAAACCCAGAGAATTAGGCAAAATGAGGCTACAGAGGAATATGTTTCAAAGGAAGAAACAAGATAAAATCTCAGAAGAAGAACTAAGAGAAGTGGAGATAAGAAATATACCCATAAAATGTTCAAAGTGATGATCATAAAGATGCTCAGCAAACTTGGGAGAAAAATAGATGAACAGAGAGAAGCTTAACAAAGAGTTAGAAAATAGAAAGAAGAACCAAAAAAGAGCTGATGAATACAATATTGAAATCAAAAATACACAAGAAGTTTTACTAAGATGATATGGAGAAATAAATCATCAAACTGGAATACAGAGTGGTGGAAATCACTAAAGCAGAACAGAAAGAAGAAAAAGAAATCATTTTAGAAAATGAAGACCATTTAAGAGACCTCTGGGACAACATCAAGCATACTAATATTTACATTATAAGGTCCCAGAAGGAGAAGGGAGAGAGAGGCAGAGAACTTATCTGAAGAAATAATAACTAAAAAAAAAAATCCCATAATCTGGAAATGAGAACAGACATCCAGGTCTGGTAAGCACAGAGAGTTCCAAACAAGATAAACCCAAAGAGATCCTCACAAAGATGTATAATAATTAAAATGGCAAGAATTAAAGATAAAGAGAGCCCCTTAAAAGGAGCAATAGAAAAGCAACTAGTTACATACAGAGGAATTCACATAAAACTGTTCTCTAACTTTACAGTAAAAACATTGCAGGACAGAAGGGAGTGGGCCAATACATCCAAATTGATGACAGGAAAAACCTACAACCAAGAATACTTCACCCAGCAGGCTTTCATTCAGATTTGAAGGAGGCAGAAAGAGTTTAACAGGCAAGAAAAGACCAAAAACACTCAGCACCGCTAACTCAACTTAACAAAAAATGTTAAAGGGACTTCTCTAAGTAGAAAAAAATAGACCACAACTAACAATATAACAATCACAAAATAAAAAATGTTATTGGTAAAGGCAAACATAGGGTAAAGGCAGTAGAAAAACCACTTAAACGTTAGGAAAAGACAAAAGACAAAAGTAGTGAGATCATCTATGTAGTAATTAAGGGACACACAAAACCCAGAAATGAACCCACACTTCTATGGCCAATCTATGACAAAAGAGCAAGAATATACAATGGGGAAAAGACAGCCTCTTTAAGAAGTGGTATTGGGAAAACCGGACAGCACATGCAAAAGAACCAAAGCGGACTACTCTCCCACCCCATCTGCAAAGACAAGCTCGGAGTGAACTAGAGACTTGCTAAACGCAAGGTCTGAGACCATAGAACTTCTATAAGAAAACATAGGTAATACACTCTTTGGCACGTCTTAGCAACTTTTTTTTTTTTTTTTTTTTGACGTGTCTCCTCAGGCAAGGGAAACACAAGGAAAAATAAACAAATGGGTCATATCAAACATTTGTACAGTAACGTCTTACCAACAACAAAATGTGTTGATAAATAAAGAACATGGTATTGAAAAAGAATATATATCTCGTTTATTAACTATTAGAGCACATCAATTATATTAATTGAATTATTCAAATTATTTGACTTCTCACATATTTGTTTTCACTATCCTGGCAATTTCCTGAAAGATATGCAAAAACACTCATAAGTAATGCATCTTAGCAGGTTTTTTAACTTTTATAATATGAACAACAGCCCCAATAACTATAAAAATGCAAAAAAGTTAAATAAGATGGATATATAGATGGATAGCAGAAAGATGGATCGGTATTTAATAAAGCAAGTAAAGCAAAACGTTCACTGTAGACTCTTGATAGTTGCATATTCAGGTGTTCACTGTAGAATTCTTTCAACTTTTCTGTTTGAATATTTTCATAGTAAAATGTTCAAGAGAAACAAAATTTTAAAACCAACTACACAGATGTGTACTTTAAGAATGTCCACCCACTAAAGAGCTCAAATCAAGTTGACTTGTCTTCATCATCCACAGGTATTACGGAATGAAGTTGATACAAGAAAATGTAACACCACTATCTTACATATAAACACTCAAACTTAAAATCTAGCTAGACCTTTTCAGGGGTGGCAGCGAGCACGGACAGAGTGCCATGAAGGCCTTAGGCACAATTCAAGAGTACAAGACGGTGGGGCCATGCCTGCCTGACTCCCAGACTCTGCAGGCCGCTTTTCTATCTCGGGCGCATGAAAATTTATGTGCCTGAGCACGATGTTGCCAAGTCCACCTTCTGGTACTTTGTGTCTCAGCTGAGGAAGATGAGGTCCTGAGGGGAAATGGTCTACTGCGGACAGGGAAATCGCCGCTGCCGGTGAAAAACTTTGGCATCTGGCTGCGCTATGACCTGATCACAGCTGGAACCGGACCCCCTGCACACGGGGCACCATGCCCAGGCCCACTCAATCCAGGTCATGAAGGTGGAGGAGGTCGCAGCCAGCAAGTGCCAGAGACCAGCAGTTCCGCGGCTGCCGGATCAAGTTCCTGCTGCCCCACCCATCAGCAACACAAGTCAGGCTTCACCCCCAAGAGGCTAACCTTCTCTTCGGTGCAGCCCTTCTCTGTCCCTAGGTCGGTCCAAATAAAACTGACTGGGAAAACCGAAAAATAAAATAAAATCCAGCTGGAATGGTATCAGCAATCAACACTTATTTAACCTTTACTCTGTGCCAGAACATGTATTGTCCCATTTTTATCTTCAGGACAGCCCTATGAGGCAATAACTAATATGACCATTTTATAGGTGAGAAAACTGAGGCTCCTAAAAGTGAAGGAGGCTTTCTAAGTCTGGACAGCCTCTCATGGGCAAAGTCAGAATTCATGCTCAGATCCACGTGACCCTAACTAACAGTGGTCAGCCATAAGACTCTGCAGACCTGCTGTGTCAACTCAGTGGCCACTATTACAAGCAGCTGCTGAGCACCAAAAGTGAAGGAAGTCTAAACTGAGATGTGCTCAGAGTATAAAAAGACACACCAAATTTCTAAAACTCAAAACAGAAAAAAAGAAAAGAAAATATTTCTGATCATTTTTAATGTTGTGTGTTGAATCAGCATTTTGTATATATTGAGTTAAATAAAATATATTTTTAATTCATTTTAACAATTACTATTGTGAAATAGAATATCTCCTACCATATCAATAAACAAGGATATAACAGTCATCAGTTGATCCCAGGCCTCCAAATGTGAATGAGGACTCCCAAAAGAGAACACAATGCCTGCGATCCAGCAGTTGCCACCAACCCTCACAGTGATTGCTGAGGAGCTGGCGGTGGGGGGATGTGAGAAATCAAAAAGGCAGGACACTGGCCCCAGCTGAGATGTATATGAAAGAAATGACTTTGATAATCCCAGACTCTTGCATTTCCCCATACATAGAAGAGTGCTAAACTCCTTAACTTGATACCTGATTTTCCTTACACAAATCTATGATGTTCAGACTGCCTGCCTCTTCTGTTGCAAACCTGTATATAGCCTGATACTGCCTTCTGCCTTCTCAGAGCAGTCTCCCAGGGCTACCTGAAATGCTATTTCCAGAGCTTGGAGTCCTAACATTCCCACCAAATAAAATAATTCTCTACTTTCAGGTTGTGACTACCTTTTTAGTTGACAGTAGAAATGTTTTAATTGTGTTTATAGCTCACATTAAGTTTCTACTGAATGTGAAATTTCAGTCTACACCTATCTGACTACACCTATCTGACTCTGAAGTGAATTGGTTTGCATTTCTTTCCTCTGTTTGAATCAAGCCTCCTCGTGACAAAAATAATACAAAAGGGGTGGGTGAAAAGAATCACCTTAAGCACACATTGTGCCAGCCTGAACTTAAGGAAGGAGGACAGTATTGTCATAGGAGAGGCGGTAGGGGTAGGCATGCTTGGACTGGCAGGCAGGTGATACGGAAGTACTTGTTTTAGCTACAGGAGGGATTCTCATGTGAAGATCAAATAGACCAGCACATACTAGGCCTCTCCTGCATTACAAAAGACCATCCATTGTGGAGTTTGCTATTTAGTGAACGCCTGCTACATACAAGCTTCTCTAATCTCGCCTGGATTCACGGAGTTTCATGGCGGTTTACTAACATTGACTTTCCCTCCACTGCACTGAAGTGTGAAAAGAGGTAAGAGTAGAACCCCAGAGCAAGTAAGATAAGACAATGCCTCTGCTGATACACCTGGCCCGTTGTCTCTGGAGCCCCAGAGCCCTGTGGCCCCATCACAGAAATCTGAGCTCACACTCAGGCCAAGACCGAACATGTTGAGGGAAGTAACAGTGTTAGGTATATTGGTGCCAGATTGTGAATTCCTTTGGAGTCCATCCTGAAGGAAACGGGAAACCACTGAAGGTACAGCAATGGGAGGCAAACTAACATCAGGTTGGCAAGAGCGACAGCATCATGGAATTTAATTGAAAGGCTGAAACCTTTGCTAGCTTTCCAGGAGTGCTTGCCAAAAGTGACGCTTGAGCAGGATGGGAGACTGCTGCACACCACCACAAAGGGCCTCTGGCGAGACTTCTGACTCCTTCTTCTAGACATTGAGTTTCACCCTAACCCCATTTCTAATGTCCTTTTCATTCCGAAAATTCCTCGACCCTGTCCTGCTGTAATGCCATGGTTATTTTTTGTTCATTTTTCCACATGTTTTTGGAAAGGAACAAGTGATAGAATATTTAGTGTCATATGTGACCATCCAAATGCACAACAAATATTTCTGTTCCAATCATCCTAGCTACATCCTCTGCCATACAGAAAATAATATTACATCCACTCTATGTCTCAAGATAAATGAAATTGTCCAAAATTTCACAGATGTTGTGGTTGGCAACCCAAACTAAATTGCTTTTTTAATCTCTTTTTAAAATTGAAGTATAACTGATTTCCAATGTCATATCAGTTTCAGGTGTATAGCATGGTGATTCAGTAGATAGATATTCTTTTTCATATTCTTTTGTTATTCATCATTACAAAATATTGAGGTTTCCCTAGTAGCTCGGTCAGTAAAGCATTCACCTGAAATGCAGGACACCTAGGTTCGATCCCTGGGACAGGAAGACCCCTTGGAGTAGGAAATGACAATCTGCTCCAGTATTCTTGCCTGAAAAACTCCACAGACAGAGGAGCCTGGTGGACCACAGACATGGCTGAGGGCACATGCGTAGACACACACACACACGAATATGGAATATAGCTCCCTGTGCTCTACGAAAACTAAGCTGGCTTCAGTGAAATAAAACAGGCAAAAGCAGAGTGGCCAAACACACCACGGCCTCTAACCGAATCCTTGAAGCCAGTCCCACTAAGTTGCCAAAGTTGTTTTCCAGACTTGTAGATTGTCGTCCTTATCACAATCACCTTACAACCACACTCATGATAGAAGGCATTCACAGGGTGTGAGGAGTTCTGCTGGCTGCCTTTCAGAATGACCTTCTAACACAACTCTGCAAAATGGGCCTTAGTGGGCCCTCATTATACTGGTAGGAAAACTCAAGTTCAGAGGCTTTTGTCCCTCACCCTAAAATAGCATCTCTCCAGAATCTCCTGCCATCTAAGACCTCCACACAGACACCCAAATATTGAAAGAGAGTTTTCGTATGCCCCACCCTCCCCTTGAATTCTCTCAAAGCTGAAAACACTCTGCTCCTTCCACTGTCCCCCATGACTCTGTATCCTTTATTGATCCCAGCCACCTTCCAGGGAGCTCTCCCCACTCACGTCCCGCCCTCCATCCCAATTATTATTATTGTTGATCTAATTGGGATCCTCTCCATACCTTTATCCAATTTATTGGCAAGAATGAAGAGCAGAACACAAAGCCACACAGCTTGTGTATTCAGCTGAAATTCCTGGGTTCCAGGGTCAGTTCTGTTACCTACTAACATTGTGATTAGAATCACAGTACTGAAAACTCAGTATCCCTGCCTGTGAAGTAGAAAATTATCTGTACTCCATCCCAGAAAAGTGGGGATAAAGGATTCAACGAAGGAAAGAGTCAAATAGGGCAGAGTGAAGAAGCGACCTTGACTGGAGAGAAGACAAGTCCAAATGCCAGCGCGCTGCAGGAAAGGTTGTACAGTGTAGCATCAAAACACAGAGTCTCCGGCCAACACCTCAGGTTCAAGTCTTAGGGCTGCCTTGGTTTCCTCTTCTGTTTAACAAGAATAAGTGCATCTACCTCACTTAAAGAAGCTGCCTCATGGATCCTGACTAGGAGCCCCATTAAGACAAAACCCAAACTTTTCCAGCTAATTTGTTAGTGGAGGAGGTCCCTATAATTCAAATACAAGCCTCAGTACTTGAGAAGGCTTGCTTCTTAGAATTCATTTACTTTATCAGTCAAAAAATAGGTGTTTTCACTGCTACATCTAAAATGGGCAACCAACAAGGTTGGTTGCTATATAGTACATGGAACTCTGTTCAATGTGATGTGGCAGCCTGGATGGGAGGGGAGTTTGGGGGAGAACAGATACATGTATATGTATGGCTGAGTCCCTGTGCTGTTTACCTGAAACCATCACAACACTGGTAATCAGCTATAGCCCAATACAAAATAAATAGTTTTTTTAAAAAACTTTCACCATTGCAACAAAAAGAATAATATACTTAGGAATACATCTACCTAAAGAAACAAAAGACCTATATATAGAAAACTATAAAACACTGATGAAAGAAATCAAAGAGGACACTAATAGATGGAGAAATATACTGTGTTCATGGACCAGAAGAATCAATATAGTGAAAATGAGTATACTACCCAAAGCAATCTATAGATTCAATGCAATCCCTATCAAGCCACCAATGGTACTTTTCACAGAGCTAGAGCAAATTGTATGGAAATACAAAAAACCTCAAATAGCCAATGCAATCTTGAGAAAGAAGAATGGAAATGGAGGAATCAACCCGCCTGACTTCAGGCTCTACTACAAAGCCACAGTCAGCAAGACAGTATGGTACTGGCACAAAGACAGAAATATAGACAAATGGAACAAAATAGAACGCCCAGAGATAAATCCACACACCTATGGACACCTTATCTTTGACAAAGGAGGCAAGAATATACAATGGAGAAAAGACAATCTCTTTAACAAGTGGTGCTGGGAAAACTGGTCAACCACTTGTAAAAGAATGAAACTACAACACTTTCTAATACCATACACAAAAATAAACTCAAAATGGATTAAAGATCTAAATGTAAGACCAGAAACTATAAAACTCCTAGAGGAGAACAGAGGCAAAACACTCTCCACCATAAATCACAGCAGGATCCTCTATGACTCACCTCCCAGAATATTGGAAATAAAAGCAAAAATAAACAAATGGGACCTAATTAAAATTAAAAGCTTCTGCACAACAAAGGAAACTATAAGCAAAGTGAAAAGACAGCCTTCAGAATGGGAGAAAATAATAGCAAATGAAGCAACTGACAAACAACTAATCTCAAAAATATACAAGCAACTCCTGCAGCTCAATTCCAGGAAAATAAATGACCCAATCAAAAAATTGGCCAAAGAAGTAAACAGACATTTCTCCAAAGAAGACATACAGATGGCAAACAAACACATGAAAAGATGCTTGATATCACTCATTATCAGAGAAATGCAAATCAAAACCACAATGAGGTACCATTTCACGCCAGTCAGAATGGCTGCAATCCAAAAGTCTACAAGCAATAAATGCTGGAGAGGGTGTGGAGAAAAGGGAACCCTCTTACACTGTTGATGGGAATGCAAACTAGTACAGCCACTATGGAGAACAGTGTAGAGATTCCTTAAAAAACTGGAAATAGAAGTGCCTTATGACCCAGCAATCCCACTGCTGGGCATACATACCAAGGACACCAGAACTGAAAGAGACATGTACCCCAATGTTCATTGCAGCACTGTTTATAATAGCCAGGACATGGAAGCAACCTAGATGTCCATCAGCAGATGAATGGATAAGAGAGCTGTGGTAGATGTACACAATGGAGTATTCCTCAGCCATTAAAAAAAAAAAAATTTGAATCAGTTCTAGTGAGGTAGATGAAAGTGGAGCCTATTATACAGAGTGAAGTAAGCCAGAAAGAAAAACACCAATACAGTATACTAATGCATATATATGGAATTTAGAAAGATGGTAAGGATGACCCCGTATGCGAGACAGCAAAAGAGACATAGATGTATAGAACAGTCTTTTGGACTCTGTGGGAGAGGGTGAGAGTGGGATGATTTGGGAGAATGGTATTGAAACATGTATAATATCATATGTGAAACAAATCACCAGTCCAGGTCTGATGCATGATACAGGATGCTCGGGGCTGGTGCACTGGGATGACCCAGAGGGATGGGATGGGGAGGGAGGTGGGAGGGGGTTCAGGATGGGCAACACGTGTACACCCGTGGTGGATTCATGTTGATGTATGCAAATCCAATACAGTATTGTAATTTGCCTCCAATTCAAATAAATAAATTTATATTTAAAAAACTATGTGTTTAGCACCTTCAATGTTCCAGATATTATTCTAAGCCAATGCAAAAAAAAAAAATGTCTAACCTCATGCAGTTTACATTCTAGTAAGAATAAGCAATAGACAACAAATAGGCAAATCATACAGGATGCTGGAAGGGATAAGCAAGCACTATAGTATACGAAATAAAGCAGCACAAAGGGAGAGGGGAGAAAGGTTGAGCATTAAGGAGAGCCAAATTGGACCTCATGGAGAAAATGATATCTAGGCAAAAGCTCGAAGGAGAACATCTGGGGAGGAATACTCCAGCAAGAGTTACCCTGAAGCATGAACCTGCTTGATGGATACGTGCCTCGTGTCCCAGAGGAACAGCAAGGAGTCCATGGGGGAGAGACTGGAATGAGGGAGGATCAGAGGGTCACAGAGATGCAGGAGCCAGACTGTGGAAGGACATCAGGATGCAGAATGGACTTTAGCCTCTGTTCTCAGGGAGCTGAGAGCAATTGCAGATTTTGAACGTAAGAGGTCCTTGAGTGCTCTGACATTTTAAAAGGATCATTCCAGTTGCTCCATTGAGAGGAGGCTATAATACAGCAAGGGTGAAGGAGGGGAATCTATTTAGAAGCTCTTAGAATAATCCTTAGGAATGAAGTAGCAGTGTCTTGTACTAAGTGGCAGCAGAGGAGGAAGTAAGTGGTTGGATTTAGAACTTCCGTTTTACATTTTTTTATTGTGGTAAAATACATATAAAATTTACCATCTTAACCTTTTAAGTGTACAGTTCAGTGGCATAAAAACATTCATATTATTGTGCAACCATCACTATCATCTATTCCCAAACTCTTTTTATGTTGCAAAACAGAAATTTGGATATCTTTTGAAAGTGAAGACAACCAGGCTTCATGACAGATGGTGCATCTTTGATCCTATAAGCATATCTATTTCGAACAGAATGTGGCCCAGGAAGTCAACTGCTGGGTTGCGGAAATTACTTTCACTGAATTGGTCTGTTGAAGATGTTTCTATAGAGAACCCAAGGGCTTCAAGTTTAGGTTTTCAGAGTATGGCTACCTCTTGTGTACATCCAACTCCACCTGATTACCCAGAAGGTCATGGAGGCTCTCCCTTACACTTTGTTAGAAATCACCTGAGAGTTCATGTAGGGTTAAGACACAGTGGCGCTAGAGGTAAAGAACCCGCCTGCCAATGCAGGAGACATCCCTGGGTCGAGAAGACCCCCTGGAGAAGGAAATGGCAATCTGCTCCAGTATTCTTGCCTGGAAAATTCCATGGTCAGAGGAGCCTGGCGGTCTACTGTCCACGGGGTCACAAATAGTCAAAGGTGACTGAAGCAACTTAGCATGAACAAGATACCAGCAGATGCTCAAATCTGTCACCAAAGGAGTTTGAAAGGCTGGCTGTCTTCTGCTGGGTCCAGGAGTCATGGCTGGTGTATGGCCAGACAGGGATACTGAAACAAAAACCTATCTTTGCAACTAGGGCTATAGCAACTGCAGGCAGGCCTCGGGCTGAGGAGAAATCACTTTCCCCAAAAACATTGCTCCCTCTGGATTGGGTATTTATGGCCTGGAATAGGACCCATAACCTCCAACTCCCAAGGTTCTCCAGAACCCACCATGCATCAGCAGCCTCTGGGTCTCCTGCCCTATTCTGGCCCTGGCTCACTGTCTGCTTAGGTATGCACACCCAAAAATACAGCGATAACTTGGAGCCAATGCAAGTCCCATAGGACTAATCCAGGGGTTGGCAGCACTTTTCTGTAAAGGGCCAGAGAGAAATAGTTGAGGTTCTGTGGCATCTGTCGCGACTCCTCAGCGCTGCTGTTGTGGGTCAGAAGCAGCTAGAGTCCATATGTAAACAAATGAGCATGGCTGTGTGCCAACAAAGCTTCATTCATGGATGCTAAAATTTGAATTTATATAGCTTTCTCGTGTCTCAAAATATCATTTTCTTTTTATTTTTCTTCCAACCATTAAAAAATATAAAAACCATCCTTGTCTTTCTGGCCAAACAAAAACAAACAGTGGCAGGACTGGCTCATCAGCCATAGTTTGAGAAACTCTGGACTAAATCATGTGTCTTGAAGAGCCTTTGTGGCCACCAAGACAATCCTGAGGACCAGACCTCACTGCCCTGGCCCCATCTGGCTGTGGTGGAAGGGAGGCCCTGGCACCCTGCTCCCTCAGCTGGGCACCAAGGTGCAGGTCTTGCTCATGGTGGCCATCTTTCTGCTATGGCACCAGCTCAGATGTAACAAGGGTACATCCAGTAATAATTCAGAGATGCCACACAAATGAGAACAATGCGCCTGCTCTTCACGACACTTTCCTGCCATCTGCTGGAAACTCATTATAGTAATAAACAGACCCACCCAGATCGTGAATTAGAACAGCAGTCATTTCAAGTTTTGTGATGCTCATTTGCTCAATTTAAGCAGTGGCCCTGCGATTGGGAAATACAGAAGGGGAAGCAACTAACTCACAGGAGTCCCAGAAGATGTCACACAAATGACAAAAAGATCTCTGTTCCACAGCTCCCTTTCCTTTCTGGAAAGGAAGAAAGGAAAGAAGAGATCTCATTGCTGTTCTCGTTCAGTGTCTGAAGGATTCACCTGCGATGAAGGTCTTCTACAGAAGGTCCTTCTCAGGTAAATGGGAATCCTATCAACTTGCCTCCAGAGACCCTGGAGAGACAGAGAGAGGAAGAGCCATCAGCCTCGACTGATGCCGACTCGAGCATATTGCATGACAGTCCTTCTAAGCCACAGCCAGTCCACACAGCACTGAGGTTCTATTAATTCTGAAAAGACTTGGTGCAGAGAGCCAGAAGAACTTGAAGCTTACCTTTTTCACTGACCTTGGGCCAACACTCAGCCTCCTCCTGCCTTGGTTTTTCTGTTCCTTTTTTGTTCCACAGCAACAAAATGTGGCTGTGTCATAGAAGTTATGTGACAGTGCAATGACCACCTTTTGCACAGCATTACTATTAGAATGTGCGATCCCCTGACCCAAAGGCTGGAGTGAGAACAGGAGGTGAAAGGAAAAGAGCTGGCTCTGCTCATGTAAAGTGTAATAGGAAAAGCACGAAACACTAGAAGGTAGTTGCTAACACGGCTCCAGGCTTTCAGGACTTAGCAACAAATCCCAGGTGTCAAAATGAAAAGGGAAAAGGGTCAGATAATGAGATATTTTCAAAGACTATAGGGTCCACCATTCCAAATTTAAAACCAAAACCTTTGCCATTTACTCTAGGGAAGCAGGGAAAGAAGACACAGGGGACAATTTATTTCTCCTGCCCCCAAGTCTCTGGACATCTGCAGCACTCCCAGGCAGGTTGTGAGCCAGGTCAAAGTTCCCACAGCAACACAGGTGTGGGCACAGTGAAGGCTTGGGAAGCCTAAGGTGCATGTCAGCTGGAATTCACGGGACCTGGGATGCAGAGAGCCCCTTGTCAGGCCAGGGGTAGGGGTCAAGCAGAAACTGCAAACACAGACCCAGATCTGGTTACTCAACTGTCCAAGGAAGAGCCAGCAGATTCCAGTGTTATGACAGCTGCACAGGGCAGCTCAGCACCAGCACTCAGTGCAGAGACAATGGGTCCTTTGTGGGCAGAGGCCGGTGTGGGGGATGTAGCGTGAGCACTCTCCAGGGCCTCAGGAGGGAAATGCTGCGTGCGGAGGGCTGAGTGTTGTGGCTCACCCAAGCCCATGTCCACCATGAGTGTCAAGGCCCTTGATCAGCTTTAACAGCTAGTTTTCATCTCCTCATCTCCTGACTAAACTTCCATGTTGAAGCTTCTATCTAGGAATATGAGGTTTCTCTGGGAAGACATGTTGTGAAGACCGCCTTATTTGCGCACAGGGCATTCCGCATAACACCTGTGGCTCAGAAAGCACAGGCCAGTGTTCAATCCATTCTGATCCACACAGGAAGGGAGGAGCCCCCACCTGCTCACCCATCAGCACTTCCCTCGCAGCCGCCCCCAGGCTACCACGTGTGCAGCGGTGGCCAGGCCTGTTCCTCCCAGCTGTAGTCAACTCAAGGGTGAGGCGAGGGTGCTTTACATCTAAAACACCTGCAAGTTTTAAACCTAAAATGGCTGAGCCATCACTAACTAGGCATAAAATGGAAAGAAATTAGATTGGAATCATGGAAAATACTTACATTTCTTTCATGCCCAAGTCTAACTGGGAGCTGTGGACCACTACAAAGGCATTTCCCCCTGATCTGCGAGTCTGTTTAATCAGCACCCTCAAGCGGCGGCATCAGGAGGAATCCACCTCCCCAGCCGTCTCCCCCAGGCCGGACCCCACCCGCGCTCTGGATGTCACATCCACGTGACGAAGTCCAAAGAAAGGTGAGCAAGCAAGTCCCGCTGGATCCGCTTGATCCTAACACATGCTGTTGCTTTTTAAAAGAATTCCTTCGGGATGGAATGATTCTGCTTGGAAAGTCAATAAACTTCAGTTCATAAAGACAGACAGTGCGTTCCAAACCTTTTCAGTGATTCTGCAGTGTAAAGCCCAGTGCAGTCAGGAAGTTCAGTTCAGTTCAGTTCAGCTCAGTCGCTCAGTCGTGTCCGACTCTTTGTGACCCCATGAACTGCATCACACCAGGCTTCCCTGTCCATCACCAACGCTCAGAGTTCACCCAAACCCATGTCCGTCGAGTTGGTGATGCCATCCAGCCATCTCATCCTCTGTCTTTCTCTTCTCCTCCTGCCCCCAATCCCTCCCAGCATCAGGGTCTTTTCCAATGAGTCAACTCTTCCCATTAGGTGGCCAAAGTACTGGAGTTTCAGCTTCAGTTCTTCCAATGAACACCCAGGACTGATCTCCTTTAGGATGGACTGGTTGGATCTCCTTGCAGTCCAAGGGAGTCTCAAGAGTCTTCTCCAACACCACAGCTCAAAAGCATCCATTCTTCGGCGTTCAGCTTTCTTCACAGTCCAACTCTCAAATCCATACATGACCACAGGAAAAACATAGCCTTGACTAGATGGGCCTTAGTCGGCAAAGTAATGTCTCTGCTTTTCAATATGCTGTCTAGGTTGGTCATAACTTTTCTTCCAAGGAGTAAGTCTCTTTTAATTTCATGGCTGCAGTCACCATCTGCGGTGATTTTGGAGCCCAAAATAATAAAGTCTGACGCAGTCAGGAAAGAGCTTCCTAAACGTGCCTGCCCTGCCCCCTGCTGGAAGCTTCCAGGAAAGACGCGTCGCGGTCCACAGCGGGCCCTTTTGCAGTCGTCAGGGCGCCCGGCGAGCAGAGTGCTCAGAGCCTGCCCGGCGTCCGCGCTTCCACTCCTAACGTATCTGTCTTTATAAAACACTTGCTAAGCGGTCTTCTAAGTAACATCGTTCTTAATTCTTGGAAATCACTGTGTGACAGACGCTCACATGGGCTCAGCGAGCTCTTCTGGGACCCTCCACAGTGCCTACGGACTACAAGATGTCCAGAGGGCACACCAACTTGCCAACTGTGGGCACCAAATCTGAACCAAGAGGCTGCTCAAGGACGTGATTTGTGTCTCTGTGTGGCAACACGTGCTCTGCTGCTTCTGGGGTCTGCTGTGGCTACCCCTTTTCCATCCACTGCCATATAAGCTGAAGAGACTTCCAGGCAGGGAAGGGCTCCAAGGTGACTTCTGGCCACAGGGAGTCTCTGAGATCAACTTACTGGGCGGATCCAAAATCTCTAAGTGGGCAGGAGTACCTCTAAGGGACCTCCAGAAGGGAGGGGCAGCAACCGAAGCTGCCGCAACCAGAGAGGAGTGTAAAATTATCCTAATTGGGAAGGGGGGGAGGGGCGGGGAGTAGGCTTTAGAATACCACCCATTAAATTGCAAATATGAAGCATCTTGAATGTTCAACAGTGTGGGAATGGTTATGTTATCATTAATAATATCCATTTGATTGGATGGACAATTTTTATTTACCACTATGACCACATTGTGCCTTTAATAGAAATGTTCATGATGCTTTTCTCTATTTGACAGAATTAGTAACAAATTTTTCTTCTTTTTTTCAGTATTCTTCTATTGTTGCATTGTTCTTATCTCCAAAACATCTTTTCCTGAAAAAAGAAAGAACATTTGGGAACAAGAGAGGCTGTACGAAAGAACAAGTCTGCCAAGAAGAGAAGCAGGTTAGAGTGCTTGACCTTCTGTCTGCTTCCAGAAGAAGTGCCAGGTGGCCCCACACGAGCTCCTGTGGCCGCAGTGGTTCAGAAGAGCTGGGGGCGCAGACCCGCTGTGTTCACTTCCTCAAAACAGAAGGGGATTCCCTACATGAAAAGAGGACAGCAAGTGCCTGCGGAGTGGCAGAGGGAGCTGGAAGGGGATATGCGAGAAACAGGGTGTCCGGTGGTCAGAGGTATGAGCCTGGGGCTGCACCGCAGAGGCTTTGCGGCTCCGCTTCCTGCCTTGGGGGTTGTGGCATGCTCATCACCGTGGCTCCCCTGATTTAAGCCCCTTCCTCAAGAGGGTAATTACCTGCCTCTTAAAGCTGAGAAGAGGCAGCGCAAGTCACCACCCACAGAGGGGCTTCTCTGATGATTAGGTGGTTGAGAGTCCCAGCTCCCAGTGGGGGGTGCCAAGGTTCGACCCCGGTTCAGGGAACTGGATCCCACAGGCCGCCGCTAGAAGATCCTGCATGCCGCAACTAGACCCAGCACAACCAAATAAATACGTGAATATCACACCGCCCATCGAGCACTTGGAAGACGGTCCACTCGCAGCGCAGGCTCCGAGGAAGCGTTCGGTGACTGTGTTTAGCTGCAGGCACCTCTGAGGACCTTTGGAACAAGCTGGGGTGTGCCGTTAAGACCTGCATTAGGCTCTGCTGCCTTTAGAGGCATCACGGAAGCTGTGGCTTGCCTTTGCCTTCACGAATTCCGTGATGACAAATATGTGCACAGTGGTAATGAAATTTTTCTTACTCTCTGTATTATTGCAGCTAAATATACATGCCAAAACTAACCATTTTTAAACAGACAGCTCAGTGGCATGGAATCAACACTCACACTGCTGTGAAACCATCAGCACTGCCCATCTCCAGAACCTCTGCACCATCCCAAACCAAACTCTGCTCCCATTACACCAGAACGTCCCATTTTTCCCTCCCTGAAGCTGCTGGCACCACCGTTCAAATTCGTCTCTATGAATTTGAGTGCTCCAGCTACCTCACATAAACGGAATCACATAATATTAGTCCCTTTGTGACCGGCTTCAAAGTCATCAAGGCTCACCCGTGCTGTAGCATACGTTAGAGCGCCCTCCTATTTCAGGCTGAATAACGTTCCGTTTCAGGTATGCACACGTCTTGCTCACCCATTCCCCCACGGGTGGGCGTGTGGCTTGTCTCCATGTTGGGCTGCTGTGGATACTGCTGCTGTGAACATTGGTATCCACATGTCTGTTCAAGTCCGTGCTTTGATTCTTCCAGGTATTTACCCAGAAGCAGAATTCTATGTTGACTTTTTTGAGGAGTGCCATATCGTTTCCACAACGGCAGTGCCATTTTACATTTCCACCAAAAGCGCACAAGAGTTCCAATTTTGCCACATCCTCACCGAAACACTTGACATAAATGTATACATAATGGCCATCCTATTGCATGTGAAGTAGTATCTCAAGGTGGTTTTGATTGTAATTCCCCTTGTCATTAGTGATGTGTGCGTTTTTTGTGTGTTTAGGGGCCATCTGTAGATCATCTTTGGAGAAGTGTCTATTCAAGTCCTTTTCAGTACTTTTCCCATTTTAATAGAAATATTTACAAAGGCTAATTTATTATTTTTTAATGATTGCTGTTTCTGTGTCCTATCTAAGAAGACATTGCCTATTCCAAGGTCATAAAAGCAATCTCCTGTGTAATTCTGAAGATGCTTTATGGTCCTAGTTTTTATTTTTAGGGCTATGGTTCATCTTAATTTTTGTGTATGTAGTGAGACAGGGACTGAGTTTCTTTTTTTAAAGTACAGTTATTCAGTGGTAAACACTGTGTTTATTAGAACTTCTCTCCCAGTTGGGTGATACCGTGCCGTGGTAGGAAATTGACTGACTGTGTGAGTCTGTTTCTTGACTCTATTCTGTCCCACTGGTTTGTCTATTCTTGTGCCGATAAACACTCTCCTTATTACTTAGTTTACAATAAGTCTTGAAATCAGGTTAGATAAGTTCTCCAACTTTGGTCGTCTTTTAAAAGATTGTTGTGGTTATTCTAGATTCTCTGCCGTTCTCTGTAAATTTCAGAATCAGCTGTCTACGTCTTAAAAAGTCTTGCTGGGGACTCCCCTGCTGGTACAGTGGGTAAGAATCTCCCTGCCAATGCGGAGGTCATGGATTTGATCCCTGGTCTGGGGAGACTCCAAGCGCCCCAGAGCAACGAAGCCGTGTGCCACGGCTACTGAGCCTGCACCTTGCGGCTCTCCTGTTGTGGCTACTGAAGTCCTCAAGCCTAGAGCCTGTGTCTGCAACCAGGGGAGCCTCCACGATGAGAGGCCTGCTCCCCAAAACTAGAGGAAACCCAGGGGCAGTGATGGAGACCCAGTACAACCAAAAATAAAATAAAGCTTTAAGTAAATTAGAAAGTCTTGCTGGGACTTCCACTGAGCCTATAAATCCATTTCAAGAGAAATGCCATTTTAACTGAATCAATAAGCATTATATGCCTCTCCACTTATTTAGGTCTGCCTTAATTTTTCTCAGCAGTGCTTTGCAGCTTTTGGTATTTTATGTATTTTGTTAATTTCTTCATAGATATTTGATGTTTTGACACTATTATAAAAAGTGCTTTTGTTTCATTTTGTAATTCTGTGTTGCCATTATGTATGTATACAACTGTTAACTGTGTCCTGTGACCATACAAAATTCGAAGTATTTTCTAGTGATTCTATTTTTATTTTCCACAGGATTTTCTCATATATCACCATGACAGTGACTGATGACACTTTTTTCCTAATCTGTATGCTTTGGCTACGCTAGGGTGAGAATGAAGAAGAGAGTTGTTGGTATTACTGAAAAAGGTTTCATGTACTCGCTTACTAAATATTCTTCGAGTATCTGCTGCATGTATGACACTGGAGGTGGACGTGACGGAATTCCAGTTGAGCTATTTCAAATCCTAAAAGATGATGCTGTGAAAGTGCTACACTCAGTATGCCAGCAAATTTGGAGAACTCAATAGTGGCCAGAGGACTGGAAAGGTCAGTTTTCATTCCAATCCCAAAGAAAGGCAATGCCAAAGAATGCTCAAACTACCGCACAATTGCACTTATTTCACACGCTAGCAAAGTAATTGTCAAAATTCTCCAAGCCAGGCTTCAACAGTACGTGAACCGTGAACTTCCAGATGTTCAATCTGGATTTAAAAAAGCCAGAGGAACCAGAGATCAAATTGCCAACATCCACTGGATCATCGAAAAAGCAAGAAAGTTCCAGAAGAACATCCAATCCTGTTTTGTTGACTATGCCAAAGCCTTTGACTGACACATCAAACTTTGGAAACTTTTAAAGAGATGGAAATATCAGATCACCTGACCTGTCTCCTAAGAAATCTGTATGCAGGTCAAGAACCAACAGTTAGAACTGGACATGGAACAACAGACTGGTTCCAAATAGGAAAAGGAATACGTCATGGCTGTATATTGTCACCCTGCTTATTTAACTTATATGCAGAGAACATCATGAGAAATGCTGGGCTGGATGAAGCGCAAGCTGGAATCAGGATTGCCAGGAGAAATATCAATAACCTCAGACATGCAGATGACACCACCCTAATGACAGAAAGCAAAGAAAAAGTAAAGAGCCTCTTGATGAAAGTGAAAGAGGAGAGTGAAAAAGTTGGCTTACAACTCGACATTCAGGAAATTAAGATCATGAAACCCAATCCCATCACTTCATGGCAAGTAGATGGGGAAGCAATAGAAACAGTGACAGACTTTATTTTGGGGGGCTCCAAAATCACAGCAGATAGTGACTGCAGCCATGACATTAAAAGACTCTTATTCCTTGGAAGAAAAGTTATGAACAATCTAGACACCATATTAAAAAGCAGAGACATTGCTTTGCCAACAAAGGTCTGTCTAGTCAAAGCTATTGTTTTACCAGTAGTCGTGTAGAGATGTGAGAGTTGGACTATAAAGAAAGCTGAGCACCAAAGAATTGATGCTTTTGAACTGTGGTGTTGGAGAAGACTCTTGAGAGTCCCTTGGACTGCAAGGAGATCCAACCAGTCCATCCTAAAGGAATCAGTCCTGAATATTCATTGAAAGCAGTGATGCTGAAGCTGAAGCTCCAATACTATGGCCACCTGATGTGAAGAACTGACTCATTGGAAAAGACCCTGATGCTGAGAAAGATTGAAGGCAGGAGGAGAAGGGGACGACAGAGGATGAGATGGTCAGATGGCATCATTGACTCAATGGACATGAGTTTGAGTAACCTCTGGGAGTTGGTGATGGACAGGGAAGCCTGGTGTAATGCATCCTGTAGAGTCGGACACAACTGAACAACTGAACTGAACTGAACGTGTATGACACTGCTCAGGAATGAAGAGGTTCACAAATGCCCTGGGTCAAGACCTTGCTCTCGTAGTCAAGAGGAGACACGTACATAACTCGCTGACGTAGCAGAGGAGGGTGCAAGGATCATAGACTGCACACTGGCAGCCCTGTGGGAGGTCTAAGGGAGAGAGACTAGTTCTAGGCCCACTGGGTAACATGAAACCCTTACATACACAGACAGTCTTATGTTTTCAAAAAGTGAAATGTTACTACCAGAATTGACCTTCACCGCTCCATGACACAGGCAAGATCGTCGTCATCATTTGAGTCATTTGAAGTGATCTGCCCAAAGCCGCAGAAGGGTTTGTGACGGGTGTGTGACTTTTATATTGGTACACTTTTGACCACAGGGCCGAAGATGGCCCTTGGAAGTTATTTAGTGATTAAAAAAAATAATCTTTGGGCCGGAAAGGAACTTTGATAAATTTCTTTTCTAATTTAGCACTGCTATTCTGGAACGATTGTTTGCCCTCTTGGGGCATGGATGAGTTAGAAGCCAGTTAATTCTGCCCTTCTGAGTTTCTGAAGCACTTTCAACACAAAGAAGGGAAGCAAAGTCTCCCCCTCTCTGGTGCTCCAGGAGTGAACCTCAACTGCAATCTGAGCTAGCAGATTTTCCTGTTCAGAAATCCCATCATTTTTTTCCTGGAAATTATATTCATTTACTAATTTGCGCTACAAATTACCTGTCTTTTCCCTTTCTCTTCCCACAGGGCTTTAGGCCCTCGCTGGGATGTGCCTGAAGCAGAAGGTGGCTTCCCTGGCGGCTCCCCTGGGGGCTCAGATTGCGAAAATCCACCGGCGGCACAGTTGGTCAAGAACCCACCTGCCAATGCAGGAGTCACAAGAGCCCCGGGCTTGATCCCTGGGCCAGGGGGACCCCCTGGAGAAGGAGATGGCAACCAACTTCATTATTCTTGCCGGGGAACTTCCATGGACAGAGGAGCCTGCGGGGCTACAGTCCACGGGGTCACAAAGAGTCAAACACGGCTAAGCACTCATGCACTGGGTCCAATGGAGGTGGGCAAACCCAGATCTCCTCGATCCCTTCTGAAACTAACACTTGTGCAGGCTGGCTCTTCCTCCCCTCCACCGCCCCCACCACCACAAACCCCATCAGTTCAGTTCAGTTCAGCCGCTCAGTCAGACTCTGCCACCCCATGAATCGCCTGTCAAATAAACAGCCCAGAACTCATCCAATACTTCTCAGCAAAGAAAAGGGAAAGGAAAAAAAAAAAAAACAAACAACTATGCTATTGTGCCCTCTGGTGGTCATAAGTGAAACCAAAGACCCCAAACTGTCTGTTCAGTTCAGTCGCTCAGTTGTGTCCGACTCTTTGCGACCCCTTGGACTGCAGCACGTCAGGCCTGCCTGTCCATCACCAACTCCTGGAGCTCACTCAGACTCATGTCCATCAAGTCAAAGATGCCATCCGACCATCTCATCCTCTGTCCTCCCCTTCTCCTCCTGCCTTCAATCTTTCTCAGCATCAGGGTCTTTTCAAATGAGTCAGTTCTTCACAACAGGTGGCCATAGTATTGGAGCTTCAGCTTCAGCAACACTACTTTCAATGAATATTCAGAACTGATTTCCTTTAGGATTAACTGGTTGGATCTCCTTGCAGTAAGGGACTCTCAAGAGTCTTCTCCAACACCGCAATTCAAAAGCATCAATTCTTCGGCGCTCAGCTTTCTTTATATCCATACACATCCATACACAACTGGTAAAGTCATAGGTTTGACTTTTGTTTGCAAAGTAATGTCTCTATTTTTTAATATGCTGTCTAGGTTGTTCATAACTTTTCTTCCAAGGAGCAAGCATCTTTTAATGTCATGGCCGCAGTCACCATCTGCAGTGATTTTGGAGCCCCCAAAAATTGTCTCTCACTGTTTCCATTGCTTCCCCATCTATTTGCCATGAAGTGATGGGACTGGATTCCATGATCTTAGTTTTCTGAATGTTTAGTTTTAAGCCAACTTTTTTCACTCTCCTCGTTCACTTTCATCAAGAGGCTCTCTAGTTCTTCGCTTTCTGCCATAAGGGTGGTGTCATCCGCATACATGAGGTTATTGATATTTCTCCCAGCAACCTTGATTCCAGCTTGCATTATCTTTGCCGTACTCTTTCCTAATTACGTATTGTTTTTACATATTGATCTGTTTTTCTTGATCAGATTTTTTTAGTGAATTGTGTTTTGGGGGGTTTATAACTTATCTTTTGTGTTTTCTAATTTATTTCTCCTTTTATTAATATTATTTTTGTCTTACACATCTTTGAGTCACCCTTTCCAGGTAATGTAAATTGAATTTTCTCTTCTTTTCTTTTTTTGTTGTTGATGATAAAATACATTATGTGAATTTTCTTTTACATTATGTGAGTATTGCTTTGATAAACATTACAGAATTTTAGATAATTTTATATGTTGTTAACTCAGTTGTTATTTAATAAACATTATGTTGCTATATTCTTTAGTTTCCCACTGTGGCCAATTATTAGTTAAGAAATAACTGAGCAAGTTTTAAATGGCACAATTTTGTAACTCCTATAGAAGCATTCATTGTTACTAGTTGTGCTAAGTTGGGAAAGGGGCCATTGCCTGTAAGATTTTTCTTCATTTTTTGTAATGTATTTATTCTTTTATATCATAATGAATTATAATACTTTGTAAAGATTTCAGACTCTAGAAAGCTCTGGAGCTCAGATTCTACCGGTTAATTCTATTTTATTGTTTTATAATCTATACCTCTCTTTGACTTAGTATAAACTGATCATGGTAAACAAGTTTCTAAAGAGCATATTTCGTCAAATATTCCTTAACTCTAAGTTCTAGGTCTTTGTTTCAAATGTAACAGATAACCTGAGCAGCTAAGCTCCCAGCTGCAGTTACATTGACATCTTAACCTTCTCGTTGCTTGGGAGGCCTCCCTACATAATGGGCTGTGCTCCCCCGTGACACTTACTCAGAAGGGACATTGTGAGAGGATAGCATTCACACACACAACAAAGGGCACCTCCTCGTTTTGTGTCAAGCAGCCTCTATATCCTAAGGGGAACTTACAGCATCCCCAGTAAATGATACCAAACAGAATAATCAGCTCCAGACATGAAAGGCTCAGCAGGAAATGATGGCCAGGCCCATAGCCCTGGAAACATGCAAATATATACTAAGTGCAGGGCATCAGTTCCCACCCCAAACTTTCCGTTCCATCTTCTGGTTTATAAACAGTTCTGTCAAGAGGCTAAATGGAGAAAGGCACAGCTAGTTATACACTAGAAATAAGTGGCAAGAATTTAAAAATATCTGAAGCATGCATAAATAGCTCCCTTAAGGATAAACTTTGGCCACCTGATTCGAAGAACCAACTCATTGGAAAAGACCCTAATGCTGGGAAAGATTGAAGGCAGGAGGAGAAGGGGATGACAGAGGATGAGATGGCTGGATGGCATCACCGACCCAATGGACATGAGTCTGAGTAAGTTCTGGAAATTGGTGATGGACAGGGAAGGCTGGAATGCTGCGGTCCACGGGGTCGCAAAGAGTCGGACACGACTGAGTGACTGAACTGAACTGAAGGATAAATAATTTCTATTTGAATAGCTGAAGGAAGTTTGAGGTTGCAAAAGCTAAGAAGCACACACAAGGCATCATTAAGCCCAAATTATTAGTGTCCTGAATTTACAAATCAGGTGAGAGTAGTGAGATCAAACAGAAGGCATACTTGGGCAAAGAGACAGCAGCAGCTGCAGAGAGCAGGACTGGCTTGCCCAAGGAGAGGCCAGGATGACTTCCAGCTCTGAGGAATAGCTGGCAAGTAAAGAGACTTGTGTGGCTCTAATCAAGGTACTAGCAACCCTCCAGAGAACTGCACTAAATCACAGATCCCTTTCTTTCTGGCGAGTTTAGCTACTCAAGCCTGCCCACTGAGCAGGAGGGGTATGAAAGAAACCCAGCTTTCTCCCCAGCACTGGCCTCCATGGTGGACCTAGTGTGATGGTTTCAGAGGGATGGGAAGACTGGTTAGTGAGTGAACGGAGTTGTGGGGTGAGATGGGGATTCATAAGGGGGTTGCATTTCTCATGGAGACTGGAGTAAACACAGACTTGAGGCATAGTGAAAATTATTCTGATAAACTCCTCCAGGAGGACAGAGCCTTATTCTGCCGCTATGGACCCAAGGACTTTGTTGAGAATATGGCAGAAAAGAAGCCCCTACCCTTCCTTGAGCATCCTGCCATCTCATCTCCCTTCAAGGGACCAGGAGTCCATTCAAAGTCAGTGATTCAGTCTAGATTTACTGCGGAATTCCATAGCTTTCCTTTCATATTTAGGATACAATTATTTCAATGATTCAGTCTAGATTTACTGCAGAATTCCGTAGCTTTCCTTTCATATTTAGGATACAATTATTCAATTTTCCCTTTTCCTAAGGGGGAAAAAAGGCTGTAGCAGTCAGATGTATATCTTTAGGACTTTTTGATACATATTAGCAAATATCTAATCAGAACAACCATCTCAATTAACACAGGGATGAAAAATCTCTATTTCCCTAGCCCTCTTTGCAATACTTTGCCATTCACTAGCTATAGGGAACAGTTTTCTTTGTTTCAATTAGCACTTTCAAAAATTAATAAGGTCTAAGTATTTTTCCTGAATTCTATTTTTATGTATGTATGAGTTGCTATCCTGTGCCAAATTTCCATTGAAATGTTTTCTTTCTCTTATTGATTTGTGTGGTCTCTTTAAATATGACAATTATTAATATTTTCCTAGCATGTGTTAACTTCATTTAATGATGGTGCTGACACAGAACTATTGATTTTAATGGAGTCAAATCCAGCAATCTTATTCCTAATTGTTTCTGCCTTCATTACCATGGTTAGGGAAACCCTTCCTATGCCAAGATTTTAAACCATACATTCTTCTGTGTCTTTTATGGATCTGGGTTTACGTTTTACATGTAATCCATCTGAAGGCTATCTTGGCATAGGAGTTACATAAACATTCACCTTTTTTGCCAAATGGTTCGCCTTTTGTTGTAGCATCGGTTATTGAACTGTTTATACTTCTGCAGTGTCTTGAGATGCATGGGAAGTAACAGAATGGTTTTTTGACAATTTTTAAAATTTACATTGCTGACACCCTCACCTGCTGTCACCCTCACCGAGCCTCCCCCCTTCCTGTTGAGTGTGTCTTAAGACACAAGCAGTGGTTGAGGACTCGGCCCCATGTAGGATCTGGGTAAAGACTGCCAAGTGTGTGGCAGGGGATGGTGAGTGGGTCTCATCAGCTCCATTCCTAATGGCTTTCTCCTCTGTGTACTATTCGATGTGTCCTCTTTCCTGAGACGCCTGAAGGTTTGCTGAGAAAGGTGACCATTTCCCCTCTATAGTCACCTTTTCCCCCCAAAGATTTGCCACCTACTTTCACAATAGGAACTGAAATGTCCCAACAGCCACAGCTGATCCTGACCTGACTGACAGGACTTCTGGGTGCTGAGTGTTGTTTATCAGCAGGGAAACTGACTCCCAGGCCTGGGGGTGACACACAGTCTTACTGACACAGCCTTGGGAGAAAGGGGAGCAGA
The DNA here is from genome assembly GCF_042477335.2 of Ovis canadensis. Lineage (NCBI taxonomy): Eukaryota > Metazoa > Chordata > Mammalia > Artiodactyla > Bovidae > Ovis > Ovis canadensis. Next base: position 62,806,601 of record NC_091269.1, read on the forward strand.
GCCACTCGTACGGCGCCATTCAATCGGGCGCAAGAACTGGCCCTTGCTTTGGGCCACCTGGGCTTTGAAAATTATCTGCGGCTGTGTTGAAGGAAAAAAAGAGCGGTGATTGTGCAGGCCCCTAATGCTCTCCCCTTTTCTCTCTCTCTGACGCTGGAACAAGTAATGAAGGAGGCGCTACAGGGAGCCCTATGTTCATGCAGAGAGGTCTTTGGGGAGTGGGGCCTACAGGAGTTTCCCCTGCAGGAAATTCTCTGTGAGACAGCTGCTGGCCAGGTTGGGAGGAAGGGGGTGCATTCTTCTCAACTAGACTGTCAGCTCCCTTTCTAGGAGAAGGCAGTCCATCTTGCTGACATTTGTGTCCCCAAAACCCAGCACAGTAGCTGACACAGTACCCAATATTTAAAAAGGGCTCAGGACGTACAAGTTCAAAGAACTTATGTAATGATGCGTTGTTAGTAATAGCAATAACTAACATTTAGGAATCAACTTATTACACTTTGTACACTGTGTTAAATTAAATGTTTTGTTTAACAGGTGGCTTTTTGGTAGAGAACACAGACCTAGCAAAAGGAAGCATTCCTTGTAAAACCCCTCATTCAACAGGATAGTCTCTGAGTGGGAGCTCTGGAGCAGGGAGCTTAGAGAGAAGTATACTGAGGAGAGCTCCAGGATAAAGGAAAACAAGCACGGTTCCAAGGGGGTGGAAGTCAAGCAGTCTCAGTCACCATGAGCTTTAATGCCAGTCTTCCCTGTTCAAATTCCCTCTCAGAGGCCAGGATCCTATAAAAATACATTTGAAGGTGGCCTAAGGCATTTGAGAGAGGCCTTATCGCACAGATTCTCAAAATCGACTTTGCCCCCTCCCAGTATCATAAAGCAGGGCCAAGGATGTGACTGCCTGTGCTAGACTGGCTCTTCAGAGAAGTCCCATGAAAAAACAGAGCTCTTGCCCCATGCCCTGTGTGACTCTCCAGTTCAGCTCAGTCATGTCCAGTTCTTTGTGACACCATGGACTGCAGCACGCCAGGCTTCCCTCTCCTCCACCATCTCCCAGAGCTTGCTCAAACTCATGTCCATCAAGTCCATGATGCCATTCAACCATCTCATCCTCTACCATCCCCTTCTCCTCCTGCCTTCAATCTTTCCCAGCATCAGGGCCTTTTCCAATGAGTCAGTTCTTTACATCAGGGGCCAAAGTATTGGCACTTCAGCTTCAGCATCAGTCCTTCCAATGAATATTCAGGACTGATTCCCTTTAGGATTGACTAGTTTGATCTCCTTGCAGTCCAAGGGATTCTCAAGAATCTTCTCCAACACCACAGTTCAAAAGCATCAATCCTTCAGCACTCAGCTTTCTTTATGGTCCAACTCTCACATCCATAGTCTTTTGGGTTGGCATGGCCTCATGCCTGGAGGCTGTTTTCCTTTACTTTTACTTTCTAAATAAAACTGAGCTGTAACACGGACCTGTAACACCGGTCCATCTTATCACTTCAAATTTTTGTTGCGAGAGAGAACCAAGGAAATTACACATTCCCCCGAAACTGCTGCTGCTGCTAAGTCACTTCAGTCGTGTCCGACTCTGTGCAACCCCATAGACGGCAGCCCACTGGGCTCCCCCGTCCCTGGGATTCCCCAGGCAAGAATACTGGAGTGGGTTGCCATTTCCTTCTCCAATGCATGAAAGTGAAAAATCAAAGTGAAGTCCTCAGCCCTGTCCGACTCTTAGCGACCCCATGGACTACAGCCTACCAAGCTCCTCCGTCCATGGGACGTTCCAGGCAAGAGTACTGAAGTGGGGCACCATTGCCTTCTCCGACACTGTCTTGGAATTCTCCAGTGGTGTTTCAAATTCTCTTCTCCCACAGACGTGGCTTGAAATATTTGCTCCTTGCCTCAGAACTCTAATTTCAGAACACTTAGTCCTGGCTCAGGGAACTTCTCGACACAAAACCCTAAGCACCCCGGGATTAATCAACTCATTTCTTCCCAACGCTTTGTTTCCTTCCACAACGCCGTGCAAGAACCCTGGCTCGGAGGATGGCTTCACCAAGCTGCCATCCCATGCCTGGCTAATCTGAGTGGCCATTTGGCGCTCTTGGTCTTTGTTCTACGACCGCGAACAAGTCGGCGCTCGGACTCGGTCCAAACAGGAGTGACCTGAGCGCCCAGCGCTCGCCTAGACCCGCCGATCCCGAGGGGGCGGGTCGCATCGCCGAACTACGTTTCCCACAGTGCTCGGGGAAGCCGGGGCCACCCAGGCACGGGGCTAGGGCGCGCGCGGAGCCTCCTGGGAGTTGTAGTCCGGTCCGCTCGCGCCGGCGTTCCTAAGGGCTCGGTGCCGGCCTTTGTCTGTCTGCGGGCGCGCGCGGCTGCGGTGAGTGAGGCCGCTGGCTGGGTCAGGACACCCAGGCGAGGCAGGGCCCCGCCTTCAGGCCGCCGCCTCCGACCCCCACCCCCTCGCGTCCTGAGCAGGCCTGACCAGCCTGGAGCCTCCCCAGCGAGGCCGGCTGCGAGGCGACAGGTCTGCGGCCCGCCAGAAAAGGTCTAGCTGGACCGGAGAGCGGGGCGCTGAGGTCCGGCGCGGGTCGGGTGGGGACGTCGCCGAGGCAGGAATGGCAGAGCGTCTGTCGGGAGGAGCAGGGGCCCCTCTTCCGCAAGGCGGGGCGGGGAGTGCGGGAAGGCCCCGCACCTGGAGGCGCGGGAGGGCCCACGGGCAGGTGTGCCTCTGGGCCCGCGGGGAGGGCGTCAGAAGATGGAGGCGGGAAATGCAGTCTCTAGGCTGCGTGAAAGAAAGGACAAACTCCTCTGAGTAGGGACATGGGAAAGGACACGGTGAATTCCGGTGTGCGGGGAAAACAAGCACCCCTCCCCAGAGTCTCCTCGTCCTGAAACTGTGCCCCGGACACAGCAGAGCTCCCCATGGCCTGGTCCTGCGCTGAGGGCTCTCAACTTCAGGCCTTAGGTCTGTTAGGTCATGTCAGAGGCCCTTCACGTTTGACTCTCGGAGTCTCCCAGAAGCTACTTGATATTACAGCATTTATTAAGTAAGTGAATAGGTCTGGGCTGTTTGGTTACTTCCCCAGTGCTGTTTAAGGGGAGACAGAGGGTAGGATTCGTCTCTCGTGGCCTCATTGTGAGCAGGATATAATGGCTTTCTTGATAGGAAAAAGCACTATTTTCTATTATAAAGTGTCTTTCCACAGAATCTTCAGGAATTTGATTCCGCACACCTGTGGAATCTATGGAGAAAAATATGGCAATTTCCCTTCGTTAATCATGAGGTTCCTGAAACACAGCTAAGCTGTGACTTGAGTATCTCACAGCGTGTGGAGACGCACAGCTGAAAACTCTCCAAGGTGCTCTGAGCAGACTGTTTGCTGACTCACCAAGGACCCGGTCCAGCCTCAGGCAGCAGGCACCCATGTACTTTTCAGTGACTCTTGGTGGGTGTGTGGTTGATCAGTAACACTTAGGACTTCCAAGTGAATGGTACTGTGATGTCCTGACACCAATAGGGCACTGCTTTGTGGCTTGTAATGCAAACTGGAGCTGAGTCTTTCAAATAAGAGTTTTTAATGCCTCTACAGTCATCACAACATGTAACAGAAAGTGCAGTTGTCAAGAAGACCAGATCCTTGGGTTAACAAAGAACTGTAGCATCACACTGCTAATTTCATTAAATCAGGAGGCCAGCACTTTCATGGGATATGTTAGAGGGAAACAAAGATTATACACACTGGACCACTGCATTAAGTGTAAGAATTCAGTAATTAGGGTCCTGAAATAAGAATATTCCCCCCAAAATAGAAAATGATGATATAGAGCAGGAGGATTCTTAGGATCTGGAAGAATAGTAAAGTCTGGTCAAGCTCTGTTCCATTCACTTTTTAGTAATGAGAAAGTAAAAAATTGTCTAGACATAGGCTTTGGATCCAAGAAGTCTTGGCTTTGAACCTTTGCCCCACCTTGCCTCCATACTGGCTCTGGGACTTGAGCAAGTTACTTGGATTTGGAATCTGAAGTACTTTTTTTCCCCAAGAATTGACAAGTAGTATGCTTCCTCAGAACTAGTATTCTCATATCTTGAAGAGCCTCCAAAGAAGTGCTAAAAGGAAATATGAAAGCTCTTGTTCTGTCCTAATAATCTAGAGGGGACTGGAGAGGAGAGTCAGAGACATTCCCATCACAGAACCAATTATTAAGGCTGAAATGTTGTTTTTTATATTCTGAATTCCTCTGGACACTTGGAGGATAAAATAGCAGGCAGTCAGGTGGGGGAAAGAAGTGGAAGATTCCAATCCCATGTGAAAGCTAAAGTACAAATAGTAAGGACCATTTTCTTGGCATTGGCAGGAAGAGAAACATGTTTGCTTTCTGTCTTCTCTGCTTTTGCACCTCTTGCTTCCTCCTGGACTCATTTATAAGTAGCTATGGTACTGGCCCATTTTGCAGTTATGTTATAGATGACTGGTATTATATCAGGCAAACAAGGTTTCCTCCATTCACTCATACCCCAAACCAGAGCTCCTGTTGACTGCTCTCACTTATCAGTTCTCTTACCCATTCCTGTTTCTGTTGTTCCGTTGTTTTTCCCTCCCTAGGCACTCAAGTACAGCCCATGGAAGAGTCATACGAAGAGGTGGTGATCAAGCTCATACAGCAGGAGGGGACATGTTTGGATTTCCAACAGCTACCCTGCTGGACTGTCATGGAAGATATGCCCAGAATGTAGCCTTTTTCAGTGAGTCTGTTGATTGCTGGGATGCCAAGTCACAATAATCAGTGTCCCTGTTCTCAGCACTGGACAACAGGCTGGGGATGCAGAGAAGATGTTCCTTTGGTGAAGCTCACTATTTTTAGGGGTTACAGGGAAAGCCTACAAGCTTGACTTAGAAACAGCAAGGGAACAGTCTTGGTATGGAGGTAGTATCTGAGAAAATGAATGAGCAGTTTTAAATCTCAGCACAGTCACTGACTGAGAAATGGTAAGACAGAGGAACAAGTTGAAATCTACCTAGGACAACTCCAAGAAAACTATTATTAGTGATGAATGGACTCATATTTAAAGTGCAGTAGGAGGCTCATACACAGGGCAATATTGGGAAGTACTGTCAATATCTGCATAGGAAGGGTTGAGAAAAACTTCAAACCAAAACTGACTTCAGTTTCACCATAGCTTAGCAGATTGAAACAGCATGGATTTTAAAGGGAAAAATTCCTTGGATCAAATTCTGATTGCCATGACTGGATCTGTGGTATCAGACAAGTTATTTAACCTTCTTGAGCTCCAGGCTCTTCATCTGCAAAATGGGACAATAAGCTCTATCTTGCAGGTTTGCAGTGATTAAGATTAATAGATGTAAAGTACCTAGGATTCTGCTACATGTACCCTGGCAGCGTAGACTTACGCTGCTCCACCATTAGGGGAGTAGACTAGGGCAGAGGTAGATTTCTCATGAAGCCTGCAAAACTTAAGCTTCAGGAGCTTTCCCTTACACTGGTCTCTTCAAGGTCCTCTCCCTACTTTTATACTGCTTTTTAATGGGAATCTCTCCAAAATTTAAAACTTTAGGCCCCATACAACCTGGATCCACACCTGTCTTGGTGTCAGATAAAACTTCGGTATGGGACTAAATGTGATCTTATATAGTTTTATTTTTCTGGATTGTTTTCTTATCTGTAAAATGGCTATAATCATGTCTATACACAAGACTATTTGGGAAGCTAAATTAAATTTAGAGGCAGTACACTGCTACAGAGCATGCCTGTGTCTGAATCCTAATTCTGTGCTTACCTAGCCAAGTGATCTTTGACAACCTTCCTATACGTTCATTTCCTTAACTGTAACAAAAGATTGTTTTCAGGATTAAATTATCTATGCAAAGTTTATAGTATAATAATGGGCACATAATAAGCACTCAAAGCATTGTTTCTTTTTTCCCTGTTCTTCTCACTCAGCATATTGGTGCATCTTACATGACTTCCCTCTCATTTTACCAGATGTGATGACAGAAGCCCACCACAAATATGATCAGTCTGAGGCCACAGGATCCTCAAGCTGGGATTTCCAGAGTTCTTTCAGAAGAGAGAAGCTGGAACAAAAATCCCCAGATTCTAAGACACTACAGGAAGATTCACCTGGAGTGAGACAGAGGGTCTATGAGTGCCAGGAATGTGGAAAATCCTTCAGGCAGAAGGGTAGTCTAACATTACATGAGAGAATCCACACTGGTCAGAAGCCCTTTGAGTGTACCCATTGTGGAAAAAGCTTTAGGGCCAAAGGCAATCTTGTTACACATCAACGAATACACACAGGAGAGAAGCCCTATCAGTGCAAGGAATGTGGGAAAAGCTTTAGTCAACGCGGTAGTCTGGCCGTTCATGAAAGACTCCACACGGGACAGAAACCCTATGAGTGTGCTATTTGTCAGAGAAGCTTCAGGAATCAAAGTAACCTTGCTGTTCACAGAAGAGTTCATAGTGGTGAGAAGCCCTATAGATGTGATCAGTGTGGAAAAGCCTTCAGTCAGAAAGGAAGCCTAATTGTTCATATCCGAGTCCACACAGGCCTGAAGCCCTATGCCTGTGCACAGTGCAGGAAGAGTTTCCACACCAGGGGCAATTGCGTTCTGCATGGCAAAATCCACACAGGAGAGACACCCTATCTGTGCGGCCAGTGTGGGAAAAGCTTCACTCAGAGAGGGAGTCTGGCTGTGCACCAGCGAAGCTGCTCACAGAGGCTCACCCTGTAACCACTCTCTTCTGAGGAAGTTCTCTTTATGAATTAACAACATAAAATCACCTGAGATTAAACAGCCTATCCAGTTTTATGGAATGAATGGAGACTCCTTCAGAAAGACCATCACTGGGTAGAGCAAACTGAGTTTTCTTTTTTTCCCCCAAATGAGTATGAAAAATAAATGTCTTGTTTATTATCATTATCACGTATGGTTCATAATTTCTGTCCATTTATTTTGACTTGATTTCCTAAGGTGCCTCCATTAATTTAGTACACAATTGGAGATTTATGTAGCAGATACAGGTTTTATATTTGCAATTGACACCACTGGCCTATTCAAAAAATCCAGCCCCTTACCAATCCCAAGATTCTTTTCTTCTCTACATATTCAAATTAATTTTGTTTTACATTCAAGACCAGTGGGCAGAATTTATGAGGCAAATTTAATAATCCCTCATATTGAACACTGTATTATCTGGATGATAGCCTCAAGAGCATAGTCTAACAAATCACCCATGTTCATAGCAGAGGCTCTAACCTTTCCTTACAAAACAGGATCCTTTCCAAGTCTGCACTGTGGTTCACTTCAGTCTTCCACTCCTAACTAGGGTAGAGATTACTTGCCTATAGCCAAAGAGCAGAAAAGTTATCTAAAGTTTGGGAAGAGATACTATGACTTTCACTCCCTTTTGGCAGCAGCAGCAACATCTCAGGATCACCCAGTAAGGGCATGTGTGTGTGCGCTTAGTCACTTGGTTGTGTCTGACTCTGCGACCCCTGGGACTGGAGCCCGCCAGGCTCCTCTGTCCTTGGCATTTTCCAAGCAAGAGTACTGGAGCAGGTTGCCATTTCCTCCTCTGGGGGATCTTCCCAACCCAGGGATCAAACCTATGACTCTTGCATCTCCCGCCTTGGCAGGCGGATTCTTTCCAACCAGGCCACCTGGGAAGCCCGGTAAGGGCATAAGTGTCCTCATTACTGAGCTGATCTGTAGTCAACAATGAAGATCCAGTCCTCTAACAACACAGTCCTCTACCTGCACACATGCATGGACACAATGGAAGAAAATTTGGAAGGATAATCTATTAACTTTTTTTTAACCTCTAGTAGATGAGATTTGAGGAATATTAGAGAAGAGAAGTTACTTTTAAGGGAGAACTTCCGTTTTTGTTTTTTAACTTAAGCTATCTAAATTTTCATTGTGAGCTTTTATGTAATTAAAATGAATGATGTAAATAGAATGGTTTTGTTGATAAGATTATCATTCTTTCTTTATCCTATAAACTGTAGGTTCTTATAAACTATAGGTTTCCTCTAGTAGATCCTAATAGGCTGGAGGCTCCTTAATCACAAGAAACCTGACATAAAATAGGTAAATTTTATCAAAAGATCTTTGGACATAGAAAGACTATGGGTTTGAATTGTTATTTAGTCACTCAGTCATGTCCAACTCTTTTGTGACCCTAAAGACTGCAGCGCACCAGGCTCCCCTGTCCATGGAATTTCCCAAGCAAGAATACCATTGCCATTTCCTCTAGGGGATCTTCCTGATCCAGGGATCAAACCCATATCTGCCCTGGCAGGCAGATTCTTTACCACTGAATCACCAGGGACACCACTTGGGTTTCAACAGTAATACAATATTGCTCCTAAAGTACCCTGATAATATTTAAAGGTGCATATAAAAATGCTCATATCATCATTTATTTATAACTGAAAACAGCCCAAAGGACCAATAACAGGCAAGGTAATAAACTATGGTAGAGTCATATAATAAAATACCACTCAGCAATTTTAAAACTGATAAATGCAATAACAGAAAAAAATCTCAAAAATGTGTCTTGAGTGAAAGAACCCAAACATACACACAAAAATACATAATTCCATTTATATGATTTCATAGAACAGAAAAAAACTAATCTGTGTTAAAACACATCAAACAGTGGTTGCCTCTATGGACATGGAGAGAAGGGACTTACTTGAAAGAAGCACAAGGCAAGCTCACAAAGAAAAAATATTCTATCCTTCAGGTGATAGATGCATGGGTCTATACAGCTGTCAAAACTGATTGAACTTAACACTTAGAACCTATGGATGCATGTAGATATGTAAAGTACACTTTATATGTAAAGTATAGTGTATGTAAAGTTTAACAGGGAAGTAATTTTAAAACACCTCCCGGAAGTTCTTTGATACCCATCTCATGTCCATATCATCTCCCCCTAAATCCAGGTAGGCCTGTGACAGCTTCAAACAATGAAACATGGTGGAAGTGATGCTACATGACTTCCCAGAACAGGTCTAAAAAGCCCTTTAAAAGTCTGAAAAGTTCTGCATGATTCTCAGGACACCTACGCTGGAGACAACCAGATGCTAAGTGAAAAACTCCCCACTATCTCAAGGCCACTCTGCTGGACAAACAGTATGTGCATGCTCCAGTGGACAGGTTCACTGTTCCTCCCAACAGTCAGCGTCAACTCTCCGCCATGTGGGTGAGCCATAGCAGATGCCTGGCCCAGGAGAGTCTACAGATGGACTATCGCCCCAGATGACATCTCATGAAAACTAGATGAGAAACCCGCCAGTTAGAACTTTCCTGCCAACTTCCAAACACACAAAATCATGCAAAAAATTAATTATGTTTTACACCACTAAATTTTCAGGTTATTTGCTATACAGCAATATTAAGATATTTCTTAAGGATAAACTATTTTGAAAAAATGAAAAATCTGGGGAGCAACTTAATACTGATTAAATAAAAACAGGAAACTATGTTTTATGGTTCACAGGAAAGCTTAAGGTTTAAAAATAAACATTCCCTTTGACAAAACAGGAGGTAAGGTTTAGACCAGCTAACACAGATGCAATCCAAGTTACAAAATAACAAAGTTTTAAGTTGGCCAAAAAGTGTTTGGTTTTTCCCATAAGATGGATCTAGTACTGCTTTAGTTGTAACTTCACTCAAAACAATTTTATTAGACTATATTGTGATAGCTGTCATAGCAGTATGCATCTTTAAAAAACTTGTCAACATCAGTGAATTTTTGTGTAGCCATTTTAATATTGAAGACAAGAAAAAAGGCAACATTTTTCAGCATCTTATGCTTTATTACTTCAAGGATGGTAAAAATGAAACTGAAATGCAAAAAAAAAAAAAAAAGTACAGTGTATGGAGATGTTGTGACCAACTGTGTCAAGAGTGGTTTGTGGTTTCATGCTAGAGATTTCCTGCTTTGTACAACAAAAGTGATCCACCTATCATGTATATCTGTATATACAGTATTTTTGATTTGCATTTCTCTAATAAATGGCAATGCTGAGCATCTTTTCGTGCCTGTTAGCCATCCAGATGTCTTCTCTGGGGAAATATGTATTTAGGTTCCTGCCCATTTCTTTGATTGGGCTTTTACTTTTTCTCAAGCTGTATGAACTGCTCATATATTTTGGAAATTAAGCCCCTGTGGGTCATATCGTTTGCGAATATTTTCTCCCAGTCCATAGACTGTTTTGTCCTTGTGTTTAGTTTCCTTTACTGTGCAAAGTTTGATTAGATCCCATTTGCTTGTTTTCCCTTTTCTTTCTTTTTCCTTGGGAGACTGACCTAAGAAAATATTATTATGATTTACATCAGAGAATGTTTTGCCTATGTTCTTTTCTGGGATTTTTAAGATGTCATGTCTTACATCGAAGTCTCTAAGCCATTTTGAGTTTATACTGTGTACAGTATGAGGGAGTGCTCCAACTCCACTGACTTGCATGCGACTGCGCAGCTTGCTCAGGACCACTCGCTAAAGGGACTGTCTTTTCTGCACTGTACATTCTTGTCCCCTTTGTTAAAGGTTAATTGACGTTAGTTGTGCTGGTCTTTCTCCAGGCTCGCTAGTCTGTTCCACTGATCCCTGTCTGGTTTCGTGCCAACACCATTCTGTCCTGATTACTGTAGCTTTGTAGTACTGTACGAAGTCTGGGAGGGTTATGCCTCCAACTTTGTTCTTTTTCCTCAATATTGCTTTCACAATTCTGAGTCTGTTGTGGTTGTATGTAAATTTTAGGATTACTTGTTCTAGTTCTGTGAAAAAAATGTCATGGGTAATTTGGTAGCTGCTGCTGCTGCTGTTAAGTCGCTTCAGTCCCGACTCTGTGCGACCCCATAGACAGCAGCCCACCAGGCTCCCCCATCCCTGGGATTCTCCAGGCAAGAACACTGGAGTGGGTTGCCATTTCCTTCTCCACTGCATGAAAGTGAAAAGTCAAAGTGAAGTTGCTCAGTCCTGTCCAACTCTTAGCGACCCAATGGACTGCAGCCCACCAGGCCCCTCTGTCCATGGGATTTTCCAGGCAAGAGTACTGGAGTGGGGTGCCACTGCCTTCTCCGTGCTACATAGCATTCTGTAGTAAATGTTTCCATATAGACATTTAGGTTCTTCAAATACTTCACTAGTATAAACCAGATAGTAGTATACACTACAATGAATATCATCACTAGTGAGACGTTTTCCAGGACAGAGTGTCACAGAATATATTTCTTAAGTATGGGATTTGTTGAATGTCTCTTTTATGGTCAAAAAGGAATAAACTATCTCTGCATGATTTACCAAACTACATTTGATGGCTCAAATTCTGAATTTTATTATGAATTTTCTTATATCACTTGAAGCCTGAATTCTGAGGGAAAGCCTTCCCACATTCATTACATTCATAAGGTTTTTCTCCAGGATGGATTTTCAGATATTCAACGAGGCCAGAGTTATGCCTGAAGGATTTCTTATATTTCTTATAGGGTTTTTCTTCAGTATGAATTCTCCAGTGTTCAATAATGGCTGAGCTCTTCATAAAGGCTTTCCCATGATCACTATGTTGATGGGATTTATTCCCACTATGAGTTTTCTGATGTCTAGCAAAGGATAAACTGTACCTCAAAGATTTTCCACATTTATCACAGTGATAGTCTCTCTCCTCTTTGCATTCTTCGATGATTAATAAGTCTTGGAATTTTCCTAAAGGATTTTCCATATTCATTACATGGATATGGTTTCTCACCAGTATGTATTCTCTGATGTTCCAAGACAGCTGAGTTATCCCTGAAAGCTTTCACACATCCATTACATTTAAGCTTCTCTCCACTATGTATTTTCACATGACAAGCAAGGCCCTGAATTCTGAGCAAAGGCTTTCCCACCGTCTGTATTTGTAGAGTTTCTGACTAATGTAATAAAGTCTTTGCTAACTTAAAAGGACAGAATTATTTCTGAAAGCTATTCCACATTCATTGCATTTATGTGGTTTCTCTTTAGAATGAATTTTCTGATGATTAACAAATGTTGTGTGGTTCTTCAGATAATTTCACTATTTGTATGGAAATACAAAAAAATCCTCAAATAGCCAAAGCAATCTTGAGAAAGAAGAATGGAAATGGAGGAATCAACCTGCCTGACTTCAGGCTCTGCTACAAAGCCACAGTCAGCAAGACAGTATGGTACTGGCACAAAGACAGAAATATAGACAAATGGAACAAAATAGAAAGCCCAGAGATAAATCCACACACCTATGGACACCTTATCTTTGACAAAGGAGGCAAGAATATACAATGGAGAAAAGACAATCTCTTTAACAAGTGGTGCTGGGAAAACTGGTCAACCACTTGTAAAAGAATGAAACTAGAACACTTTCTAACATCATACACAAAAATTAACTCAAAATGGATGAAAGATCTAAACATAAGACCAGAAAAATAAAACTAGAGGAGAACATAGGCAAAACATAAATCACAGCAGGATCCTCTATGACTCACCTCCCAGAATATTGGAAATAAAAGCAAAAATAAACAAATGGGACCTAATTAAAATTAAAAGCTTCTGCATAACAAAGGAAACTATAAGCAAGGTGAAAAGACAGCCTTCTGAATGGGAGAAAATAATAGCAAATGAAGCAACTGACAAACAACTAATCTCAAAAATATACAAGCAACTCCTGCAGCTCAATTCCAGGAAAATAAATGACCCAATCAAAAAACGGGCCAAAGAATTAAATAGACATTTCTCCAAAGAAGACATACAGATGGCTAACAGACACATGAAAAGATGCTTAACATCACTCATTATCAGAGAAATGCAAATCAAAACCACAATGAGGTACCATTTCACACCAGCCAGAATGGCTGCAATCCAAAAGTCTACAAGCAATAAATGCTGGAGAGGGTGTGGAGAAAAGGGAACCCTCTTACACTGTTGGTGGGAATGCAAACTAGTACAGCCACTATGGAGAACAGTGTGGAGATTCCTTAAAAACCTGGAAATAGAAGTGCCTTATGACCCAGCAATCCCACTGCTGGGCATACACACCGAGGAAACCAGAATTGAAAGAGACATGTGTACCTCAATGTTCATTGCAGCACTGTTTACAATAGCCAGGACATGGAAGCAACCTAGATGTCCATCAGCAGACGAATGGATAAGAAAGCTGTGGTACATATATACAATGGAGTATTCCTCAGCCATTAAAAAGAACACATTTGAATCAGTTCTAATGAGGTGGACGAAACTGGAGCCGATTATACAGTGAGGTAAGCCAGAAAGAAAAACACCAATACGGTATGCTAATTCCATATATATGGAATTTAGAAAGATGGCAATGATGACCCTGTATGCGAGACAGCAAGAGAGACACAGATGTATAGAACAGTGTTTTGGACTCTATGGGAGAGGGAGAGGGTGGGATGATTTGGGAGAATGGCATTGAAACATGTATAATATCATATAAGAAATGAATCACCAGTCCAGGTTCGATGCATGATACTGGATGCTTGGAGCTGGTGCACTGGGATGACCCAGAGGGATGGTACGGGGAGGGAGGAGGAAGGGGGGTTCAGGATGGGGAACACGTGTATACCTGTGGTGGATTCATGTTGATATATGGCAAAACCAATACAATATTATAAAGTAATTAACCTCCAATTAAAATAAATAAATTTATATTTTTAAAAATGTTGTATGATTCTTGCGGAACTGACCACAATTAACCCATCTGTAAGATTTCTTGTCTATGAATTTTATGATTTAAAAGGGATGAGCTGCTCATAAAGGCTATCCCACATCCTTTACATTTACAAGGTTTCTCATCAGTGTGATTTCTCTGATGGATAATATTTGAAGTCTTTCTCAGTTTCCTCTCATTTATAGCGTGTCTTCTCTGTGCAGCTTCTGCCTTCCCAATACAGGATGCTTACCATCATGACACTCTGTTTGTTCTCCCAAATCACATCTCTCAGTATTTTGCTTTAGGGCTGACATCCTTGCTTCAAATACACACACCTGAACTGAAAAAAAAAAAATTAATTTCAGTGTTATATCGAGATAGTGAAACTGAGAGCTGCACATGGATAAGAACAATGTTCTGGTCTATACGGCTAGAGGCCACGCAGAATCAGTCCACCCCACTTGGGGTTCTTGCTTAGAAAAGATGGCAAGATTTAAGATTGGAGAAGCAAGTAGGATCCAAGCAAATAGAAAGTGTTGCTCCACTGTGTCCGACGCTTTGCAATCCCATGGACTCTAGTCTGCCAGGCTCCTCCGCCCATAGAATTCTCCAGGCAAGAGTACTGGAATGGGTTGCCATTCCCTTCTCCAGGGGATCTTCCTGACCCAGGGATGAAACCCAGGTGTCCTGCATTGCAGGCGGATTCTTTACCAGCTGAGCCCCAGGGAAGCCCAAGAAAACAGAAGGAAGTCATATCATAGATACTGCATTTAGGACTTCCCCGGTGGCCCAGTGATTACAAATCCGCATGCCGAAGCAGGGGACACAGGTTTGAGCCCTGGTCCGGGAAGATCCCGCCTGCTACGGGGTAACTAAGCCCACAAGCCACAGCTACAGAAGCCAAAGGGCCCAGAGCACGTTCCGCAACAAGACACTGCATGAGAAGCCCAGCGCAGCAGCTAGAGAGCAGCCTCTGCTCCCCGCAACTAGGGAAAGCCCTCGGGTAGCAATGAAGACCCAGCACAGCCGGAAATAACATTAATTAACTTTAAAAGCATATATTGTATTTAAAGACTGTAAGGGGATGACAGAGGATGAGATGGCTGGATGCATCACTGACTCGATGGACGTGAGTCTGAGTGAACTCCAGGAGTTGGTGATGGACAGGGAGGCCTGGCGTGCTGCGATTCATGGGGTCACAAAGAGCCAGACACGACTGAGCGACTGAGCTGAACTGAAGGAGGATCTAAGAAGTTGGAAAGCTACGAAGGTAACACAGGAAAACACCAAAACAGAGAAAGATTAAAATGTGAGGATAGGGACTTCCCTGCCGGTCCAGTAATTCAGATTCTGCTCTTCCACTGCAGGGGGCACAGGTCTGATCCCTGGTCAGGGGACTAAGATTCCTGCAAACACGAGCAAACATGAACCCCACCTCACAGCACGAAAATCAGCTGTAAGAGGGTGATAAGCCTAAATGTAAAAGACGAGCAATAAAGCCTCTAAAGTCAACACAGAAGAATACCTTCACGACTTGAGGAAAGGCAAGCTTTATCAAAACAGTACACAAGACACAACGACAAGAGAGGAAACAAGCTCAGTAAAATTAAAAGCTTCTATTCATCAAAAGGCCGCTATTAGGGAAAAGCAAGCCACAGGGAGAAGGGGAATACACATATATGATCGACAAAGTATTTTGAATAAATACTTCATAAAAGATGACGTATAATGGCCAAAAAACATTTGAAAAGTCCTCCACCTCATTAGATATCAGGGATATGAATATTAAGATACAATGAGATACACGATAGACCTTAAGAACAATGAACTTCAAAGGACTGACAATATTAAAAGTTGATGAGGATATGGAAAAATGAGTATGCTCACACACTGATGGTGAAAATGCAAATTGGTAAAAAAAACTTTGAAAAACTATCTGGCATTATGTGCTCAAGTTGGATACATACATATCCTATAAACTAGCAATCCCACTCTGAGATACAATCATGCCCCCAAAAATGTATCTACATACGAACCAAGCAATAATATATATGCCTGTTCACAGCATTAAAAACTAGAAACACCCTAAACATCGATCTAAAATATGAGATAATGAAATATGCTATTGCAGTAGTTTCACACGACTAGTCTCCAGATCAATGACATCACCATCACCTGAGAACCTGTAGACTTTGAGCCCACACTTCAGACCTAACGACTGAGATGGTCTGAGGGTAGGGCCCAGCAACCACGCTTAAACATGCACTGCCATGGCCCACAGCAAAGACAGTGCATGAATCTCAGAAAATGCGTGAAAAGCCACACCAAACGTGTGTGTGTATAGTTTCATTCACATAAAGTTAAAGAAACACGCCAAAATAAATTACCGTGTTAGTTCAAGGGGTGGAGGAGAATGCGGCTAATGACTGGAAGCGATCAAATATGATTTAGCACAGTACTGGCAGTGTTCTGTTTCTTGACCCGAGTGCTGGTTACATGAATATTCATTTCAAAAATACCAATGGAGACCATATGTACATAAAATCAACTCTTCTATAAGACTTATAAGAAAGAAAAATGTTAGCTTATGACTTCCTGAATACTTGGATCAAAGAAATGCAAATTGAACAATATCTAAAAAATTATGATAATAAAAACTACAATACAATCAAAACACTACACAAACAAAAGTTGACAGCTTTAAGTTTATACTACATAAACAACAAGGAAAATCAATGAATTGATTAAAGAAATAACTACAAAAGGTTAAAAAAGGGAAATAAACCTAAGGAAAAGAAAAAGCAATTAAAGATTTTTTAAAAAGGAAAACAGTAACACTAATAAATACATCTAAGTGTTCCTTAAAAAAATAAAACAGAGCTAATGAAGGAGGGGAAATGGAACAAAAACCCAAATATGCAAGAAATTATAGGGAACCATGAATACGGAAGATAAAAGTAACCATAACATAAAGGATAGAGGTAGAACCAAAAAGGACTACTAACTACGCAGACAAACTTGAGAACTTTAATTACTGGATATTTTTTAGGAAATTAGAAATTATCAAAACTGTTTCGAGAGAGAGCAAGAATTTCAGTTGGCCAAATCACTGTATAAGAGAGAACACTGTTAAGAACTATTCCCCAATTCCTCTGTCCTGCTCCCTATATCACAGAAAAAAAATGTTTTTAAATGCACCCAAACCTTCAGGGAACCACCTACCACGTAAATTAAATTATAACAAACAATGAAAATAGTCCAAAACTTTTACAAAAATTATTACAAAATTTAAACCAAAGGCAATGAAAATGGCTCAAAGTGGGGGTGGGGGGAATCATCCAATCAATACTTAGAAAAACATGAACAAAGAGAATCATCTTACTGATGTTAAAATAGTTAATAGGCCATGACCAAGTGAGGCTCTACTAAGAATGCAAAGTCATTAAGAATAAAATGTATCGTATTAACAGATCAAAAAGGAAAAGACAAATATCTCCATATATGTTGAAAAGGCATTTGATAAAATTCAATCAGTTCAGTTCAGTCGCTCAGTCGTGTCTGACTCTTTGTGACCCCATGAATTGCAGCACGCCAGGCCTCCCTGTCCATCATCAACTCCCGGAGTTCACACAAACTCATGTCCATCGAGTCCGTGATGCCATCCAGCCATCTCATCCTCTGTCATCCCCTTCTCCTCCTGCCCCCAATCCCTCCCAGCATCAGAGTCTTTTCCAATGAGTCACCTCTTCTCATGAGGTGGCCAAAGTATTGGAGTTTCAGCTTCAGTTCTTCCAATGAACACCCAGGACTGATCTCCTTTAGGATGGACTGGTTGGATCTCCTTGCAGTCCAAAGGACTCTCAAGAGTCTTCTCCAACACCACAGCTCAAAGGCATCAGTTCTTCAGCACTCAGCTTTCTTCACAGTCCAACGCTCATATCTATACACGACCACTGGAAAAACTATAGCTGTGACTAGACGGACCTTTGTTGGCAAAGTAATGTCTCTGCTTTTGAATATGCTATCTAGATTGGTCATAACTTTCCTTCCAAGGAGTATGCGTCTTTTAATTTCATGGCTGCAATCACCATCTACAGTGATTTTGGAGCCCCCCAAAATAAAGTCTGACACTGTTTCCACTGCTTCCCCCATCTATTTCCCATGAAGTGATGGGACTAGATGCCATGATCTTTGTTTTCTGAATGTTGAGCTTTAAGCCAACTGTTTCACTCTCTTCTTACACTTTCATCAAGAGGCTTTTGAGTTCCTCTTCACTTTCTGCCATAAGGGTGGTGTCATCTGCATATCTGAGGTTATTGATATTTCTCTTCCAGCCCAGCATTTCTCATGATGTACTCTGCATATAAGTTAAATAAGCAGAGTGATAATATACAGCCTTGACGTACTCCTTTCCCTATTTGGAACCAGTCTGTTGTTCCATGTCCAGTTCTAACTGTTGCCTCCTGACCTGCATATAGGTTTCTCAAGAGGCAGGTCAGGTGGTCTGTTATTCCCATCTCTTTCAGAATTGTCCACAGTTGATTGTGATCCACACAGTCAAAGGCTTTGGCATAGTCAATAAAGCAGAAATAGATGTTTTTCTGGACCTCTCTTGCTTTTTCCATGATGCAGTGTGTAGGGAACAAGGTATAAAGAAGGTTGAGAAGTGCTTGCAAATGAGAGTCTCAACCAGGGCTGAACATTCTTGCAAACGAGATGTTCTGCCCAGTGTAGGGAACTAGGTTTAAGGAAGGTTGAGAAGTGCTTGCAAACGAGACTCTCAACCTGAGCTGAACATTCTTGCAAACGAGATGTTCAGCTAAGAATCCTTGTTTGCTCCCGTGGGAAAAGAACATTGCTTGCACACAAGGATGTTTCTCTGATTCCTCAAAAGGAACAGACCCTGGGACAAAACGGATTCTAAGTTGATAAGGAAGTTCCCCAAACAAAGTCTTAGCTGCAGTAAATAAGCCAAGGAAAAGGTTATCTCGCCCTGCGCCTGCACGCTGTATAGTCTCTGAATCGTAGTGCTTGGCAGCTTGCCCTGTAGGGGGTTGTGCAAAAGATATAAAATAAAGCAGCTGTAAGAAGCAAGTGTTAAAATATAAAGATTCAAACCACTCTGCAGTGGTGGTGTTTCATTCCGTCGACAGCACCAGCGGATGTTGGCAATTTGATCTCAGGTTCCTCTGCCTTTTCTAAGACCAGCTTGAACACCTGGAATTCCATGGTTCATGTATTGCTGAAGCCTGGCTTGGAGAATTTTGAACATTACTTTACTAGCATGTGAGATGAGTGCAGTTGTGCGGTAGTTTGAGCATTCTTTGGCATTGCCTTTCTTTGGGATTGGAATGAAAACTGACCTTTTCCAGTCCTGTGGCCACTACTGAGTTTTCCAAATTTGCTGGCATATTGAGTGCAACACTTTCACAGCATCATCTTTCAGGATTTGAAAGAGCTCAACTGGAATTCCATCACCTCCACTAGCTTTGTTCGTAGTGATGCTTTCTAAGGCCCACTTGACTTCACATTCCAGGATGTCTGGCTCCGCTTCAGTATTCTTGCCTTGAGAACCCCATGAACAGTATGAAAAGGCAAAATGATAGGATAATGAAAGAGGAACTCCCCAGGTCAGTAGGTGCCCAATATGCTACTGGAGATCAGTGGAGAAATAACTCCAGAAAGAATGAAGGGATGGAGCCAAAGCAAAAACAATACCCAGCTGTGGATGTGACTGGTGATAGAAGCAAGGTCCGATGCTGTAAAGAGCAATACTGCATAGGAACCTGGAATGTTAGGTCCATGAACCAAGGCAAATTGGAAGTGGTTAAACAGGAGATGGCAAGAGTAAACGTCGACATCTGGGGAATCAACCAACTAAAATGGACTGGAATAATGGGTGAATTTAACACAGATGACCATTATATCTACTGGGGGCAGGAATCCCTTAGAAGAAATGGAGTAGCCATCATGGTCAACAAAAGAGTCCGAAATGTAGTACTTGGATGCAATCTCAAAAATGACAGAATGATCTCTGTTCATTTCCAAGGCAAACCATTCAACATTACGGTAATCCAAGCCTATGCCCGATCCAGTAACGCTGAAGACGCTGAAGTTATATGGTTCTATGAAGACCTACAAGACCTTTTAGAACTAACACCCAAAAAAGATGTCCTTTTCATTACAGGGGACTGGAATGCAAAAGTAGGAAGTTAGGAAACACCTGGAGTAACAAGCAAATTTGGCCTTGGAGTATGGAACGAAGCAGGGCAAAGGCTAATAGAGTTTTGCCAAGAGAATATACTGGTCATAGCAAAATTCCATATCCATGCTTAACTTGAAAGAACAAAACTTTCTTAATAAAAAAACGTGATCAGGAAGAAGGCGCGAAACACTTGCCTGGAGTCATGCCTTGCAGCAAGCTCCAGGCCAAGCTCTGACTGTGAGTTACTCAGGCGCTTTCGCCAACAGGGTTGGAAATCTCTTCGGAGATTCAATCCCTGGGCCTCAGCGCGAGCTTTGAATCCTGCTGGGACACCGCGGCTCCCGGCGTTCCACCGCCATCCCCCGCACCGCCCTGCTACTGCCCGCCTCCCAGCTCGCTCCTTCCTCAACCTGCCGCTCGAGGAAAGGCGGCGCGCAGCGGTCTGTGTCCCCCGGCAGCAGCCATTCTCCACCGAGCTGGGAGGGCGCCGCTGCAAAGCTCCGTGCAGAACAGCCACAAGCACCCAAAGCTGTGTTTACCGCCGAAACCCACAAGCAAGCGGAGGCCGCGCTCCGCTCAAACGGTGACTGCCGAGGCCGGAAACGGCAGTGCCCTTTGAGGCTTCTGGGAAATGTAGTCTGGGATACAATCCCGTGGCTTAGGTTCTTCATTCCACGTGCAGGTTGGCATCACCTGGCGAGCCTGGAAAAGTAATTGTGCCTTGGTTCCAGCTCCACAGATTTTGCATTAATGCTCTGGGTGTGATCCCGGCATCGGGATTTTTTAAGTTCCTAAACGATTTTAATATTCAGCCAAGACTGCACCCACTGCCAGAAACGGATTGGGACCCGCGGAGCATGTTCTAAGCTCCTCTGGGTGAGCTATTTATGGTTTGTTTCAAAACAATCCTGCTTTGATTCCAAACAAAGAAAAGGCGTGAACACTAAAACATATTTTCTCACTATTAACTGACAGAACATGGAACACAATTTAATCAGTTTAACAAATGTATTATTTTCCAGGGGGGAAAAATCTACGTATAAAATTCAGCAATCTGACAGCTAGGAAGGAAAAATGCATCTCTTTCATTCAGCTAGGACTTTTTATTTCAAAGAAAATTTCTCAGAATGGGGCATGCAGTCACCAACCTACCAATGATTATAGTGTCCCACTATATGCTACTCACTGTTGTAGATGCTAAGGATGAAGCAGATGTCAATGACTCCTTCCCCGACCAAACTTCAGTCAGGATCCTATGGATCCTCTTCTTCTCTAGATCTTGTCTTTGGCCTGCTGGGTCCAATTTCAGCAAAGAATCCTGCTAAGCCAGTTCATCCAAGAATCCCATCCAACCCCCCCTCCCCAAATTGTCAACTACAAATTGGCAGTTGCCCTGGGCACTGGCATCTACCCCTATAAGGATTAAATCATATGCTGCTGCAGCCACTGACCTTCAACTCGTCCTGAAAGGAGAACAAGAGTCTTGAATATAGTCTTGAATATGTCAACAAATGTCAGAATAATTTCTCTTTAACATAGTGAACAAAATAAATAATGCTCCTCCCCTCAAAGATCCTACATTCAAATAGGGGTCAGGAAGAGAGAGATTAAACAAAAACAAAGGAAAAAGAGATGGGAGAAGGATTCCTCTTCAATATAGAGCTGTAAAAACTGCCCTCTTTGATAGGAGATCATTTGAGCTGAGTCTGAAGGAAGTGAAGTAACAAGGAGCGTATCTGCGGGAAGTCTGTTCCAGGCAGAGAAAACAGCACGTCCAGAGGCACTGCAGAGAGTGTGCTTGGTTTATTCGAAAACAGTAAAACTTCAATGAGGCTAGAATGCTAAAAACATAAGAAAAAGGCAGATGTCTGTATAGCTAATTTTATGTGTCACCATGATCGAGCTGAGTGATACCCAGATAGCTTGTAAATATTATTTCTGGGTCCATCTGTGAGGGTGTTTCCAGAGAGGTCAACATATGAATTGGTGAACTGCGTAAAGCAGATTGCTCTCCTCAGTGTGAGTGGGCAACATCCAACCTATTGAGGCCTAGATACAAGTTAAAAAGTGGAGAAAGGGAGAATTTGGTCTCTGCCCTTGAGCCAAGACATCCATCTTCTCCTGCCCTCAGGCCTCAGAGCTTCTAGTCCTCAGACCTTCAGACTCTGGGACTTAAGCCAGCATAGCATTCCTGCCTTCTCAGGCCTTTGCCTCCAGCCGGGAGTGGCCTCATTGGCTCCCACAGTTTAGGTCTTCAGACACAGACCAGATCACACCACTGGCTCTCCTCGTTCTCCAGCTTGACGGTGGCAGGTCACTGAACTTCTTAGTCTCCATGGCACAGGAGCCAACTGATTAACTAACTACACACACTGCTGCTTCTGTTTCTCTTGAGAACACTGACTCCTCGCTTGTTAACAGGATACGAGTTTCCGTGTGGATGTGCGCTTAAGGTGCTCTGTGTTAGCACTCTAGGAATGGAGTCAAGAGTGATATGGTAATTTTATATTTATCATTTTGAGGAACTGCCAGGATTTTGAGAATCCTATGGACAAAGGAGTCCGTGGGGTCACAAAGAGTCAGACACAACTGAATGACTAACACACACACACACACACACACACACACACACAAAACAAACAAGGATCCCAATTTCTCCACATTCTAATGGCTGCTTACTCAGTTGAAATAAAAGCCTGTGTCTTTATAGTGGACTAAAAGGACCAACCGTTCAGCTGAAGTTGAACGGTTCTATGAAGACCTACAAGACCTTTTTGAACTAACACCTATAAAAGACGTGCTTTTCATCATAGGGGACTGGAATGCAAAAGTAGAAAGTCAAGAAACATCTGGAGTAACAGGCAAATTTGGCCTTGGAATGCGGAATGAAGCAGGGCAAAGACTAATAGAGTTTTGCCAAGAAAATGCACTGGTCATAGCAAACACCCTCTTCCAACAACACAAGAGAAGACTCTACACATGGACATCACCAGATGGTCAACACCGAAATCAGGTTGATTATATTCTTTGCAGCCAAAGATGCAGAATCTCTATAAAGTCAACAAAAACAAGACCGGCAGCTGACTGTGGCTCAGATCATGAACTCCTTATTACCAAATTCAGACTTAAACTGAAGAAAGTAGGGAAAACCGCTAGACCATTCAGGTATGACCTAAATCAAATCCCTGATGATTATACAGTGGAAGTGAGAAATAGATTTAAGGTCCTAGATCTGATAGATAGAGTGCCTGATGAACTATGGAATGAGGTTCATGACATTGTACAGGAGACAGGGATCAAGACCATCTCCATGGAAAAGAAATGCAAAAAAGCAAAATGGCTGTCTGGGGAGGCCTTACAAATAGCTGTGAAAAGAAGAGAAGTGAAAAGCAAAGGAGAAAAGGAAAGATATAAGCATCTGAACGCAGAGTTCCAAAGAATAGCAAGAAGAGATAAGACAGCCTTCTTCAGCGATAGATGCAAAGAAATAGAGGAAAAGAACAGAATGGGAAAGACTAGAGATCTCTTCAAGAAAATTAGAGATACTAAGGGAACATTTCATGCAAAGATGGGCTCGATAAAGGACAAAAATGGTATGGACCTAACAGAAGCAGAAGATATTCAGAAGAGGTGGCAAGAATACACAGAAGAACTGTTCAAAAAAGATCTTCACGACCAAGATAATCACGATGGTGTCGATCACTCACCTAGAGCCAGACATCCTGGAATGTGAAGTCAAGTGGGCCTTAGAAAGCATCACTACGAACAGCGGTAGTGGAGGTGATAGAATTCCAGGTGAGCTATTTCAAATCCTGAAAGATGATGCTGTGAAAGTGTTGCACTCAATATGCCAGCAAATTTGGAAAACTCAGCAGTGGCCACAGGACTGGAAAAGGTCAGATTTCATTCCAATCCCAAAGAAAGGCAATGCCAAATAATGCTCAAACTACTGCACAATTGCACTCATCTCACATGCTAGTAAAGTAATGCTCAAAATTCTCCAAGCCAGGCTTCAGCAATACGTGAACCATGAACTTCCTGATGTTCAAGCTGGTTTTAGAAAAGGCAGAGGAACCTAAGATCAAATTGCCAACATCCACTGGATCATGGAAAAAGCAAGAGTTCCAGAAAAACATCTATTTCTGCTTTATTGACTATGCCAAAGCCTTTGAGTATGTGGATCACAATCAACTGTGGAAAATTCTGAAAGAGATGGGAATACCAGAACACCTGACCTGCCTCTTGAGAAATCTGTATGCAGGTCAGGAAGCAACAGTTCGAACTGGACATGGAACAACAGACTGGTTCCAAATAGGACAAGGAGTATGTCAAGGCTGTATATTGTCACCCTGCTTATTTAACTTCTATGCAGAGTACATCATGAGAAACGCTGGGCTGGAAGAAACACAAGCTGGAATGAAGATTGCCAGGAGAAATATCAATAACCTCAGATATGCAGATGACACCACCCTTATGGCAGAAAGTGAAGAGGAACTCAAAAGCCTCTTGATGAAAGTGAAAGAGGAGAGTGAAAAAGTTGGCTGAAAGCTCAACATTCAGAAAATGAAGATCATGGCATCTAGTCCCATCACTTCATGGGAAATAGATGGGGAAACAGTGGAAACAGTGTCAGACTTTATTTTTTTGGGCTCCAAAATCACTGCAGATGGTGACTGCAGCCATGAAATTAAAAGACGCATACTCCTTGGAAGAAAAGTTATGACCAACCCAGATAGCATATTCAAAAGCAGAAACATTACTTGGCCGATTAAGTTCTATCTAGTCAAGGCTATGGTTTTTCCAGTGGTTATGTATGGATGTGAGAGTTAGACTATGAAGAAGGCTGAGCGCCAAAGAATGGATGCTTTTGAACTGTGGTGTTGGAGAAGACTCTTGAGAGTCCCTTGGACTGCAAGGAAATCCAACCAGTCCATTCTGAAGGAGATCAGCCCTGGGATTTCTTTGGAGGGAATAATGCTAAAGCTGAAACTCCAGTACTTTGGCCACCTCATGCGAAGAGTTGACTCATTGGAAAAGACTCTGATGCTGGGAGGGACTGGGGGCAGGAGGAGAAGGGGACGACTGAGGATGAGATGGCTGGATGGCATCACGGACTCGATGGACGTGAGTCTGAGTGAACTCCGGGAGTTGGTGATGGACAGGGAGGCCTGGCATGCTGCGATTCATGGGGTCACAAAGAGTCAGACACGACTGAGCGACTCAACTGAACTGAAAAGGACCAACACTGTATTTAGTCAGATTGACTTTGAAGCCCAAGAAAATAGAATCTGTCACCACATCCACTTTCTCCTCTTCTATTTGCCATGAAGTGGTGGGACTGGATGCCATGATCTTTGTTTTCTGAATGTTGAGTTTCAAGCCAGCTTTTTCACTCTCCTCTTTCACCCTTATCAAGAGCCTCTTTATTTCCTCTTCACTTCCTGCCATTAGAATGAGAGTGGTATCATCTGCGCATGTGAGGCTGCTGATATTTCTCATGGCAATCTTGATTTCAGCTTGTCATCCATCCAGCCTGGCACTTCACATGATGCACGCAGCATAGAACTTAAATAAGCAAGGTGACAATATACAGCCTTAACATACTCCTTTCCCAATTTGGAACCAATCCGTTTTTCCATGTCCGGTTCTAACTGTTGCTTCTTGCCCTGCATACAGGTTTCTCATGAGACATGTAAGGTGGTCTGGTTCTCCCATCTCTTTAAGAATTTTCCACACTTTGCTGTGATCCACACAGTCAAAGGCTCTAGCTATTCTGAAGCAGAAGTACATGTTTTTCTGGAAATCCTTTGCTTTTCCCATGATTCAGTGAACGTTGGCAATTTGATCTCCGGGTTCCTCTGCCTGTTTGAAACCCGGGTTGTAACTCTGGAAGTTCTTGGTTCACTTATCGCTGAAGCCTAGCTTGAAGGATTTTGAGCATAACCTCACTAGCACGTGAAATGTGCGCAACTGTATAGTAATTTGGACATTCTGCTGCTGCTGCTGCTGCTGCTAAGTCGCTTCAGTCATGTCCGACTCTGTGCGACCCTATAGACAGCAGTCACGTTCTAGAGGGGCTAAAAATGTAGCCTCAGTTCACCCATGTACAAAACAGCTAATAATCTCCGCTTGCCTACTTCCCAGGATTGTTAGGAGAATTAACTGAGATAACAGAAACGAGAAGTTAGAGATCCAAGGAGAGAGCCACCACGGAGAGCAAGCACAGTGGCAGACATACCTGGAGCGGTGCAGACCGTCCAAGGGCATGTGCCTAGTGACTGCTGCCACCTGGAGGCCAATAGCGGGAACAGCACAGCTAACTTCTCCCGTCAAGGTCGCAGATCAGCGGGATTCCCAGGTGGTGCTAATGGTAAAGAACCCGCCCGCCAATGCAGGAGACAAAAAAGACACAAGTTCAGCCCCTGGGTTGGGAAGATCCCCTGAGAAGGGCCTGACAATCCACTCCAGTATTCTTGCCTGGAGAATCCCCAGGGACAGAGGAGTCCACAGAGTCGCAGAGTCGGACACAACTGAAGTGACTGAGCACGCATGTTGATAAGTACCTTACACGTTATTTTATGCAGGCCTCACCACAGCCCAAAACGCGAGTATTGTGCGCCTCATTTTAAAGAGCAAGAAATAAGGGCTTTAGACTCCTCGCCACCCCATGGACTGCAGCCTACCAGGCTCCTCCACCCATGGGATTTTCCAGGCAAGAGTACTGGAGTGGGGTGCCATTGCCTTCTCCGTTAGGTTGGCTTACAGGAGGTCAATTACCTACTTAGTCTTTCCCGGAGTTCTGGGAAGCATACCACTCCTCTAGAGTTGCCAGATGAAATACAGGACACTCAGTAACATTTCAATTTCAGGAAAAAAAAAAAAAAACACTGCAGGGGACACATATTTTCCTAAAATTTGTTTATTGTTTACCTGAAATTCAAATTTACCTAGGCATACTGTATTTTTATTTGCTAAATCTGGCAACCCAACCCTATTCATTCCATATAGATCTTTTCTAAAAACATCTCTCTTATCCTAATACACTATCTAAAATGCCACAGTTTTTTGGTTTTAAGATATCTAGGTATTTTGGGATACCCTATGATACATTTAACCTTGGATTGAGGGGGACACCCTTTAAGTTGTTACCTACTTATTAGTGGACTTAGTTGGCTGTGCCCAACATCTTTCAAAAAGTGGACAGCTGGAGTATGAATAAAGGTGAGAAACGAAGCAACAGCCCAGTCGGGGAGAAGAGGCTGCCGGGGAGGAGAGAGGATTCATGATGCTGAAAAGCACTGACACTCCTCATTCCCACTGCTGCTGGAGCACTGTGGCGAGACAGCCTTTCACGTGACTGGACACACTGACTATACTCGCTGAGTGCCTTTGGGTGAGCAAGTGCAGGAATGATGCTGAGCTGCCTCTAGTAGCACACACACTGTAACAGTGGGCTTCGGCAGCCCTGAGGCCATCTTCCTGGGACTCCTCGCAGGGCAGCGCCAAGAGCCCTTCATTACTGGGCAAGACTAACGTCTCCTGCTGCCCCTGCTGCTTGCCTGAGTGCCCTTGAACAAAACTCTTTTTCCTTTGGGCCTCAGTTTTCAGTCTGAAAACTGAAGATGACTGGATGAGACCCTCCTTATCACCCTCCCCATTTCCATGGCTCTTGAGGACATTCTGACAACAGTTTGGGTACTAGAGCTGGAGACATTGTTTGAACTTACAAAGATCTGGAAGGAAGGAGCTCTGTGTGCCCTTGCTCCAGCCAGGAGCCAGCCTGCTGGGGACAGGGCTCCCTTTCCAGCTCCAGCTGTGGTTTCTCCAGCTTTCCAGGCAGCCCAGCACGGCCAGACTTGCATCTGCCGCTGCCCACCTTCGTCTGGTGCTTTTCTGTGCCAGAGTGATCCCCCCAGCAGGTTGAACTGGAGGCGGGGCCCAAGGGGTCCTAAACTCCTTCCTTCATCTCTCACCTGACCTGTTCCAATTGCGATGCCCTGAAAAGATGAGGCGACAGTCATGCTCTAGTGAAAGTGACCCCAGTTCAGCACTCAGTATGCTGAGTTTGGTCCCTGGCTTTGGCCATTTGCCAGAAGCAGAATCTTGGGCAAGTCACTGCCTCTCTTTCTCTAATCCTCTGTGACTTCATCTTAAGAGTGAGGAAGAACACTTACTCCACAGTGCTGCTCATAGGCAAGGATGAACACTGGACTACGAGCCCAGAGTAGGTCACCCAGAAGGAAATGGATGTGTCTCCACCTTTTTTTCTGTGTGTCACCCAGGGGCTCCCCAGATAAGATCTAAAGCCTCAGGTGCTCCCTACCTAGTGCTTCTCCGGATCCCAAGACCTTAACATGCGGAAGACGTAGGCCACAAATGAAGACCTCCCCAATTTGTATAGAATGAAAACTGTTAATATAGATGAGAGGAGAATGCCTTCATGTGTAAGAAAAGGGATAAGATTCAGGGTACAAACAGAGGGTTTTCTTAAACAGAAATGGGGGCTGTTCATTCAGAATGGAAAGTAGAGGACACAGGCTCCCGTGAAGAGATGTGGGTAAATGCACTTGTGTGAGGGTATAAAATTCTCTTTTCCCATAGAAAGCAAGTCATCAGCTGTGAGCGAGATGGAAGAAGCAGTTGTTGGAGGTATGAAGAAAGAGGAAAAACTGTGAGATAGTCGTTGAGGAGGATGGATGGGCTAAGAAGATGTAAGAGGGCAGTTTGACAGCATTAAGGGCCCACTTGACTCGTAAACTGAAAATCAGACCGATCATCAGAGCCTTGCATTTTTCTCAGGCCACATCTGCTACACAGGTACAAGTATGGAACAGGCAGGGAGCTGGATTCAACTAGATTTGGTGTTTTATCAGGAGAATGAAACCAGGTAAGATAGGGCAAACGAATGATCATAATGATGGGCCATTATCTTTAAGCTGGGTTAGGAGGGACGTGAGAACATGAAGGCCTAAGCATCAGGGCAAGAGTGATAGGATCAGTGAATCAGCAAGCAGTGAGTCCTGGGGAGACAGTTTGCATTCCTCAGACGAAAGGTAGGAGAGTATCCCTGAGGAGGAGCCTCTCCAAATGTCACGGGCCTCCCAGAAGTGTCTCCATGTCCTAACCCCCCAAAACTGTGATTGTTACCTTAGACAACAAAAGGAACTTTGCAAATGTGATTAACGGTTGTGAAGTGGAGAGATTTATCTTGAATTGACCAGGTGGGCCTCATGTAAATCACATCAGTCTTCAAAAGAGAGACACAGGAGGAATTATCCGCAAAGGTAATGTGTTGACAGAAGGAGAGACTGGAGTCATGCGCTTCGAAGACGGAGGAAGAGGCCGCAAGGCAAGGGATATAGGCCACAACACACCCTGAAAGAGGCAAGGAAACAGGCCCTCCTCTGCAGCCTCCAGGAGCCAACAGTGCCCACGCCTCGACTTCAGCTCAGTAAACTGATTTCAGACATCTGACTCCAGAACTCTAAGAGAGTGAACTTGTGTTTGTTGTATGTCACTAAGTGTGTGGTAGCTTATTACACTAGTAATTGGAAGCTAAAACACCAAGAAGGGGAAGGGCGTAGTGGGGAGGGCTAGGCAACAGCTCTCCCACCCCCAGGATAAATCTGAAGAGAAAGTATTCTGGAGAGACTGAGAGGCCCTGTGTCACTCAGCGAGGAGTGAAAACAATGCAGATGCCACTGGGGAGAATGACGGCGCCATTCCTTTGAAGGCATTAACAACTAAAGGCATCTCAGGCAGCAAGGTTTCCATGTAAATCAATGATACACAGTACTACCATACACAGACCCATTTTTGTTTAAAAAGTGTATCTGTACAAGCATGTCTGTGTACATTTAGGAAAGAGTTCGAACCCCTGAGTATTGCGTGACTGGCTGAGTCCCTCCTCCCCTCAGTCTTTGTTTCAGCACATCCCAATCCACACACCCTGAAGACCGTCAATCCCCTGACTCAACTCCACCTTTTCCGTAACACATATAACTTTCATAACACACACTCATCTCACACACTAGTAAAGTAATGCTCAAAATTCTCCAAGCCAGGCTTCAGCAATACATGAACCATGGACTTCCAGGTGTTCAAGCTGGTCTTAGAAAAGGCAGAGGAATCTGAGATCAAATTGCCAACATCTGCTGGATCATGGAAAAAGCAAGAGAGTTCCAGAAAAATATCTATTTCTACTTTATTGACTGTGCCAAAGCTTTTGACTGTGTGGATCACAATCAACTGTGGAAAATTCTGAAAGAGATGGGAATACCAGAACACCTGACCTGCCTCTTGAGAAACCTATATGCAGGTCAGGAAGCAACAGTTCGAACTGGACATGGAACAACAGACTAGTTTCAAATAGGAAAAGGAGTATGTCAAGGCTGTATATTGTCACCCTGCTTATTTAACTTCTATGCAGAGTACATCATGAGAAACGCTGGACTGGAAGAAACACAAGCTGGAATCAAGATTGCCGGGAAATATCAGTCACCTCAGATATGCAGATGATACCACCCTTATGGCAGAAAGTGAAGAGGAACTCAAAAGCCTCTTGATGAAAGTGAAAGTGGAGAGTGAAAAAGTTGGCTGAAAGCTCAACATTCAGAAAACAAAGATCATGGCATCTGGTCCCATCACTTCATGGAAAATAGATGGGGAAACAGTGGAAACAGTGGCAGACTTTATTTTTTTGGGCTCCAAAATCACTGCAGATGGTGACTGCAGCCATGAAATTAAAAGACACTTACTCCTTGGAAGAAAAGTTATGGCCAACCTAGATAGCATATTCAAAAGCAGAGACGTTACTTTGCCAAAAAAGGTCCATCTGGTCAAGGCTATGGTTTTTCCAGTAGTCATGTATGGATTCAAGAGTGGGACTGTGAAAAAGGCTGAGCGCCGAAGAATTGATGCTTTTGAGCTGTGGTGTTGGAGAAGACTCTTGAGAGTCCCTTGGACTGCAAGGAGATCCAACCAGTCCATTCTAAAGGAGATCAGCCCTGGGTGTTCTTTGAAAGGAATGATGCTGAAGCTGAAACTCCAGTACTTTGGCCACCTCATGCGAAGAGTTGACTCACTGGAAAAGACTCTGATGCTGGGAAGGATTGGGGGCAGGAGGAGAAGGAGACGGCAGAGGATGAGATGGCTTGATGGCATCACCGACTCGATGGTCATGAGTCTGAGTGAACTCCGGGAGTTGGTGATGGACAGGGATGCCTGGCGTGCTGCGATTCATAGGGTCGCATAGAGTTGGACACGACTGAACTGAACTGAACTGATACCTTTTATCAAAATCGTATACTGCTCTAGTGGGAGATCTCACTAGAATTTAACATCCACGGTGATTTTTTTTTGCGTAAGCGTCTTGGCCAGTTCCTGGAACATAGCAGGACCTCAAATGTTTGCTAAATGAACGAACTTCAGAGGTGAGAAGGGGATACACATTTCAGAATGTTATTAAAGAGAAAGTACGGGTGATATTTCCGTTCTTTTCCCCCCGTAGCACTTTAACAAATTGAAAAGCATGTTAATGGGTATTCCTAAAATAAAGACAAGAAAGGCATTTAAAAACAATGCCACATGTGAGGATAACCTGAAGGAACGAGTTGCGAACTCGAAGACCACTTCGCGGGAGCGGCCCCATCGCCTCCGGCGCGGCCTCTGGCGGGGCCCCGGGACGGCGCCGGAAGCGGGCGTGGCGCTCCCGCGGCTGCCTGGGACTCGTAGTTCGCGGCCCTCGGCGCTGGCGCGGGGCCGTGGCGCGGGTCCTGCGCCTCCAGGTGTCGGCCTCCGCGTGAGCGGTGAGAAAGGCCTGGCGAGCAGCGCAGCCTGCGCGGCGGCCGAGCGGCGTCTGGCGCCTGAGTCGTGGGGGTGCCGCCGGGGGAGGCGCCGGGCTGCGGCGGTGGCCGTGGGAGGGCGCGCGTCCCGGCGGAGCTGCGACCGAGGGCCGCACGTGTGTCCGCGCCGCGGCCGGCGCTGCGTTCCCCGGCCCTCGCGGCGGTCAGCTGAGACCAGGCGCCCGCAGCGCTGAGCCGGCCGTGGCTCCGAGGGGTCCTCCTCGCCGCTGCCTGGGCTTCGGCCTTGGCCGGCCTGGGAGCCTCGCGGTTGACCACACCGGCCTTTTGCACGCCGATGACTGGCCTTATTCGAAGGAGGTTTTGGGGGGACGTTAGGGGACCGAGAGGGGCTCCTGTGAGGGACCAACCCTCCCGTCCCCACAGTCCTGTCCTCGCTGGAAAGAGATTGCGTCAGAGCCCCTGCATCCCCGACAGAGTCACTGCCAGGCGTCTCGGGCAGCCGAAACATCTCTGAGAGGCGACACATTGATCCGGGGAGCTACCGCTCTAACTGGAACTTTAGGGCACAGGCTGGGGAAATAGGCACATCTTCGAGCGGCTGGGGGCAGTGGGATTTCCTTGCTTTCATGGGTTTGCGAGGGAGGTTTGGCCTATTTGATCCAAAGCCCCGTGGAGAGGTGAGGGAGGCGCAGCGTGAAGAGACGGCAGAAGCATCCCAGGAGAGGGCGTGTAAAGGTGGCAGACCTGAAAACATTTTCCCCGGCAGCCTCGCTGGACTGGCTGGGCTGTGTCCAGCAAAGCGGACCTGATTTTCACGGCTTTCTCGCTTCCCTCGACCCCACTTTTCCAGGAATCTGTCCTTCCTGAAAGGAGAAACTTGCCAAGTTCCAGGTGAGTTGGGCTTTCTCTTCTCTGAGGATGGAAATAGCCTTTCTTTGGGGGGAAGGGCATCAGCATTAACTGAGTGTGTATCTGGTGTCAGGTCCTGTCTTGGTTCTGTTTTTTTGTTTTTTTTTTCACTTTGTCAGACTTCAGCGTGAGACATATAGTGTTTATAAATGTGAGTATAGGAACATTAAGATACTAAGAGCATATAGCTATCAAATGATGTCACCAGGGTCTGCACAGTTTGCTGACTTTAAATTCTACCCCTGTTTTCACTGAACTACCCTGCCCCCTTGAGTTTGACTCACTCCCCAGGGGACTGGGCTGTGCTCTTTTATTGGAAAGCTTCACACAGCATGTGTGGTCCAGTCTCTGGAAGCATGCCTTTTCCTGCCAGACATTTCACTCACAGTGAAAGCCATCCACAGCTATTACACGCTCAGTCTACTGCTAAGTGGTCAGGGGAGAGCAAACAGAATTATCAACTGCGGTGCTTGTCTTCATGAGCATGTGCTGTGTGGGGGGAAAAGTGTGTGCATTAATAGTAATCATTTATTAAACTTGAGTTAAAGACATGAGAAAACGTGTTACATAACAGCTCAGTAAGTACCATGTCACTGCCAGAAATCTGGGGTGTTCTTTAAGAGGTAAACGTTCCTAAGCAACATTCCCCTAGACCGCCTGAAAGGAAAATTTCACTCCTTTTTCATCTCTTTGGTCTTTGTACAACCCAAAGATTCATTGCATTTATTGTGAAGCGTTTCTCTGCATACTTGATGTGAGCGTCACTAAGGCAGACAGGATGGGTTGTTCCCTTTATCGCCGTACCTGCGTTTTAATTGGTACAGTGAATTGTTGAATTACCATGTAGGCTTTTAAAAAACACTTGTCATTTGTCTGCACAAAACCCCTTCTAGAAAGCTACCTCAAGACTGACACTTAGTGTCATAGAAAGTTTGAAAAGGAAGGGGTTAGCCAGCCACCAGGGTAGCCCCTCTTAACTCTCTGCCTTGGTGCCATCATCTTACAGAGGAGAGCTCTAATTCTGAGGGAGCAGAAGGGAAGTACCATGTATTTTATTGCAGAGAACAGCAAAGTCAGAAGTCAACCCCATGTTTTCTAACTTCATGCTGTTTCTTCTCTGTAACTAAACAGGTCATCACACCAGGAGTTACTTGAATAAAATATCAGGCTGGGTTTTTTTTTTTATTAGATGATTGAAAAAAAATAAGTATAGTTGATTTACTGTGTTTCAGGCATACAGGCTGGATTTTAAGGGGGGGAGGGGGAAACGAACTAATTCTTAACAGCACCACCAGCAAGACCATCTTTTTGGTTGGCAAAAACCATCCTCACATCCACATCCATAGAAAGGTACCATGAGTTCTTATAAAAATCAGTTTGTTTAGAGGACAGTAAGCTGCCTCAAAGTATTGAAAGCATAATATCTTTGTGCCTTGAATATAATTGAGAACTTCAGCAAAGATTAACATAAGTAAGAACCTGTGCTCTTTTTTTGTTTTCCTTCCATCTCTTCCCTAATGATTATGCACTGTGATGAAGTTGGGGATTGCTAGAATGGTGACATTTTGAGATCCTGGCGTATGTTCATCATTTTTTGAATTTAAAGAAAGGACTTCATTCCATCAGTGCTTACTCTTTTCTGTATACCAGACATTGTCCTTGAGTCTGCTGAAAGGTAGGAGTCCCATTTAACCCTTCTCTTCCTCTGTGACTTTGAATGAGTCACTTCGCAGTTATGAACCTTAGTTTTCTCATCTGTAAATTGAGTGCCGAGTTGGATGAGCTCGAGATTTCTCTTTTACTTGTATCATTTCATGATTTTAAATTGTGAATTTATAAATAAATATTTTCCATTTAGATTTTGAGTCAGGTGTGCTGTTTGCTGAGGACTTAAAGATTAGTTGAGTGTGGTCACAGAAGCCAGGTGAAATGTAAGGGGGGAAGGATGCAGGCTGAGCATGAAGAATCGACAGGACCCCAGGCTGTGAAGCCTTGCAGGCCAGAATGAAGAGTCTGGATTTTATTCCATGTGCGTGGAAAAGCCTTTGGAGAGTTTCATGCCTGGCGTGGTACGTGTTTTAAAAGATCACCTTCTCTGCTGTGTGGAAGATTCATCATGTGGGGGAGGACAGATTTAGGAGGTTGGTGTAGGTAGAAAGTTAATGACAGCTGGGACCTATAATGATAATAGTGCAAGCTGGAAAGAAGTGGGTGGCTTCAGAGATGTTTTAAAGGCAGAGTTGACATGACTTGGTGATGAATAAAATGTGAGGAAGTGAGAAGAAAATCAGAAGCACTTCTGGGATTGGGGCTCGAGCAGTTTAGTAGGTTGTGTGGCACTTGGGGGACAACAACAGAAGAGCAGACACTGATGGAGATTGTGGGAGCAAGAATTCTGTTGGGGTGACTTACCTGGTGGTCCAGTGGTTAAGACTCTGAACTGCCAAAGCAGGGGCATGGGTTTGGTCCCATGTCAGGGAACTAAGATCCCACATGCTATGCGGCACAGCCAAAAGCTTAAAAAAAAAATTCTGTTGGGGCTTGATAGGTTTTAAGTGCCTTTTAGACATCCAAGTGTAGATGTAGGTAGGAAATTGGAGCCTGGAATTGAGAAGAAAGGTTAGGACTAGAGATAAATGTTCGGGAATACCTAAGGAGAGTGTTTTATGGTTGTGGGTAAATGTGCTATTTTATTTTTTCTAGGAATGTTCAACTACTTAGTTTAGAACAAGAAAGGGCATAAGATTTAGAAGGCTAGGGGAGAGGCTGATACCAGAAGTGCACTTTGGCTGAGAGGAAACAGGAAGGGTCAAAGCACAGGCTGGAGTCCAGACTGCCGGGAGAAATATCCGTCACCTCAGATACGCAGATGACACCACCCTTATGGCAGAAAGTGAAGAGGAACTGAAGAGCCTCTTGATGAAAGTGAAAGAGGAGAGTGAAAAAGTTGGCTTAAAGCTCAACATTCAGGAAACGAAGATCATGGCATCCGGTCCCATCACTCCATGGGAAATAGATGGGGAAACAGTGGAAACAGTGTCAGACTTTATTTTTTTGGGCTCCAAAGTCACTGCAGATGGTGACTGCAGCCATGAAATTAAAAGATGCTTACTCCTTGGAAGAAAAGTTATGACCGACATAGATAGCATATTCAAAAGCAGAGACATTACTTTGCCGACAAAGGTCTGTCTAGGCAAGGCTATGGTTTTTCCAGTGGTCATGTATGGATGTGAGAGCTGGACTGTGAAGAAGGCTGAGCGCCGAAGAATTGATGCTTTTGAACTGTGGTGTTGGAGAAGACTCTCGAGGGTCCCTTGGACTGCAAGGAGATCCAACCAGTCCATTCTGAAGGAGATCAGCCCTGGGATTTCTTTGGAAGGAATGATGCTAAAGCTGAAGCTCCAGTACTTTGGCCACCTCATGTGAAGAGTTGACTCATTGGAAAAGACTTTGATGCTGGGAGGGATTGGGGGCAGGAGGAGAAGGGGACGACCAAGTATGAGATGGCTGGATGGCATCACGGACTCGATGGACGTGAGTCTGAGTAAACTCCAGGAGATGGTGATGGACAAGGAGGCCTGGCGTGCTGTGATTCATGGGGTCGCAAAGAGTCGGACACGACTGAGCAACTGAACTAAACTGAAAGGATGATGATCTTGGTAAAATAGATGTGAGGGAGGAAGAAGAGAAGAAAAATAGGATGATGTGTTTAAGGTGTGAATTTTGAGATAATATTTCAAAAACAGAGTGATCCAAATAGTGAAATGGCCCTAATTGTGGTTCCTGAGTTTGAAATGAGGCAAAGATCATTGGCATTGAAGAGATTAAGAAATGTGGGGTTAGCGTGTTGGGTAAATCGTTCTTCTGAGTGTTAAGGTTATCAGGATAATAGTAGGAATGGGGCAAAAGGACAGCTCAGAAAGGAAATGAGGAAGGAGAGGCTCCATCCAAACTAGACTGAGATCAGCCTGAACTGCACACCCCCCTGTATCCTTCTCCCCTCTTGAGTGCTCCCAACCTCACCTTCCTTCCGGGGCATTTGTTCCAATGGTTGTCAGTTGAGGAGGAATGTGCTTACTGTTTTAGGAACCAGTAGCATTCAAGGATGCCTCTGTGGACTTCACCAGGAAAGAGTGGGGTTGCTGGACTCTGTTGAGAGGAAGCTGCACAGAGCTGTGATGCTGGAGAACTACAGCCACTTGGCCTCAGTGGGTAAGAACATGAACTTGAGCACCAGTGCTGGGAGCCCCAGGAGCTATAGTTGAGGAATCACTTTCTTAATTCTTTTTTGGCAGAAAAGGATGTTTTTGATTATTCTAAGCAGCTAAAGAACTTTGTGTGTATATGCTCAGTCATTTCCAGCTTTGTGTGACCCCATGGACTGTAGCTCGCCAGGCTCCTCTGTCCGTGGAATTTTCCAGGCAAGAATGCTGGAGTGGGTTTCCATTTCCTGCCCCAGGGGATCTTCCTGACCCAGGGGTCGAACCCATGTCTCTGGCATCCCCTGCACTGGCAGGTGAGTTCTTCACCACTGGGCCACCTGGAAAGCCCTAAAGAACTTTACTTGGTTAGAACTGGAGAATGGTAGCCTTACTTGGAGAATTGTCCGAGAAACCGTACGTGGTCCATCCTTTATGAGCCAGAGTTTGAGACTGCTTTTTTTTTTTTCCACACAGTCACCCACACCTGTGTGTCTCAGATGTGTTCTCTCAGTTGGAGCAAGCTGAGGATTATAGTATAATGGAAAACTCTCCATGCTCGTTACCTTTAGTTGCTGGTCTAGAGCCTCTAAACTACCCCCTCGCTTTCCGAGCCTTTCAAGCTCTACCTTTACCACAGAGCATTATTCGCTGCTGCCCCGCGGTCGCCCTCCTTTCCAGCTGAGCCTGTTTTCCTGAGGTCCTCCATGCTTCCTTGCTCTGGGGCCCTTGATTGCCATGCTCTGGTTTCTCGTGAATTCTGTCTGTTAAGATTTTATTTGAAGTAATTTACCTGTGTGAGATCTTTGACCACTCCCCCATTCAATCTCCTTCTCGTTTCCTTCTTCTTGTTTTTGTTAATTTTATCTATCTCTGGCTGTGCTGGGTCTTCACTGCTGTGTGTCAGCTTTTCTCTAGTTGCGGTCAGTAGGCTTCCCGTTGCCGTGGCATCTCTTGTTGTGGAGCACAGGCCCCAGAGCACGTGGCCGTCAGTAGTTGAGGCACATGGGCTCATCAGTTGTGGTGCGTGGCTTAGTGGCTCCGTGGCATGTGGGATCTTCCTGGACCAGGGATCAAACTTGTATCACCTGCATTGGGAGGCAAATTCATATCCACTGTACCAAACAGGGAAGTCCTCAACCTCCTTCTTTTCTCGGAACTTTCTTTTCTCAGAATTTATATCTCACAGGCTCATCAGTTCAATTCAGTTCAATCACTCAGTTGTGTCCGACTCTTTGCGACCCCATGAATCGCAGCATGCCAGGCCTCCCTGTTCATCACCAACTCCTGGAGTTCACTCAAACTCACGTCCGTCGAGTCTGTGATGCCATCCAGCCATCTCATCCTCTGTTGTCCCCTCTCCTCCTGCCCCCAGTCCCTCCCAGCATCAGTCTTTTCCAATAAGTCAACTCTTCGCACAGGCTCATACCTGATTACATATCCTTTTGCATACTTTTATTTTAACCATTAGATCTGCAAGTCTGATTTATTTTCTTTGGTTTCTGGAGGGAAAGCAATGTATTTAATACCCCACTGCTTTATGTACATGTGTGTGTGTGTGAGTCAGCTGTGTCCGACTCTTTGAAACCCCATGCACTATAGCTCTCCAGGTGCCTCTGCCCATGGACTTCTCCAGGCAAGAATACTGGAGTGGGTTGCCATTCCCTTCTCCAGTGGATCTTCCCGACCCAGGGAAAGAATGCAGGTCTCCCACATTGCAGGCAGATTCTTTACAGTTTGAGCCACCAGGGAATCAAGATTTAAAAACTGACTGCTGTGGGGTTTCAAAGAAATATGTCTTATAGTCTTGTAAAAGAGACGTTATAGTAAACACAGTGTGTTACTATGAATTCATTAAGTCCTGTGACGGATGGAGAATTGTGTTCTGAGAGAATGAGGGCATGGGATGGGATGAGAGTGATAAATGTATTGTTGAGAGGTCCAAGGAAAGCCTCTGAAGTGATGTTTAAACTGAGACCTAAAGCATTAATGGGTATTAAACAGGTGACCGGGCAGGGGAAGAATAGGCACGAGAAGACTTCACAAGAAGACCCAGACACCTAAAAGAAGGCGTGTGGCTAGAATACAGGAAGCATTTGGGAAGATTAGAGCAGGGGTGATTCACTCGTGGCATTAAAGGCATCGGTAAAAAAAATGTGACTTTGTGTTGCGTTCAGTGGGAAGCCGCTGGGACAGCAAAATGGTATGAACTGATTCACCCGTATCACTGGGACTGCTTGACAGAGACTGGTTTGCAGAGAGGCAAAAGTAAAGGCAGGCTCTATACTTAGAGTTCTGATGATTTGCTGTCACAAGCTGTCTGCAGGGAATAAATTTGTGCAAGTAGCACTCACAGCTGTGCCAAGAAATCTGAAGAATAAAACCCCCGAGCTGGACTGCTGCGTGCATATATTTGTGATTTTGAGACATAATTGTTAAAATATCCTTCTTGAGGGGTGATACCAATTTACATTCACAAGCAACATGTGTCAGCAGGCTTTGGGTTTTTAACCAGTGTTAACAGGTAGTTTTAATTTTAATTTATTATATTATGATATACTGCTATTTTTTCAGCTTATCAATATTTGATATTTTATTGACTTCATTATTTCCCCTAACATGCCCATCATCCCGAGAGTTTATGTCAGAGTCACATCAGTGGTTAATACTTACATTGCTTTGATTTCATAACTCTTGTTCCTGCAGAGTCAAATAGTATACATAGATTACAGTTCCTTTTTTTGTTTTATTCCCTTTCCTACAACTAATTTTTGCTTTTCAAAATATATTTAATTTGAGGTTTTTCCCTTTCCACTCTGTTTCTAGAGCATTTTGGTTGATTTGGTTAACTACTGTTTTCTGTTATATATCAACAGTTGATTCAGCTTGTCTATTTTATTGATTTCTTAATGCTCACTGCTATTTCTTATATGTCATCTTTTTCTTAATTTAAAAACTTTTACTATAGTACACTGTTGAATAATTGTTTCAGTAATTTTTAAAATCCTTTCTAACCTGAAAAAGTGTCTAGCCAGTCTACTGATTGACTTGGGTATGAGATAGAAGGCTAATTTTACAGTCAGTTTACTTCCTAAATTAGAAGATATTGCTCATTTATCTTCCGGTATACAATACTGCTGTTCTGTAGTTCAATGTCAATATAATTCTCATTTGTATTTGCACATAACTTGGCTTTTCTGTCTAGATGCTTTTAGTATTTTCTGGGTTTTTATTTTTTTGCGTTTTTTTTTGTTTGTTTGTTTCGTTGAAGTCCTGAGGTTTCACAATTTTTAACATTTAGTGAGCCCTGACTCCTGAATTCTAAGAATTTTTTTCCCCCTGCTAATTCTTTGATCATTTCTTTCTCTGCATTCTACCTCCACGGTATTCATCGAACTCGCACAAGACAGGCTTTCATCATTCCGTCTGTCTGCCTTTGCTCTGCATTCCTTGAGTACCCCTCAGTCTTCATTTTAGGTGGATATTCATTTAGCTATTCAACCCGTCTAGATTGCAGACCTTAAAATCAGACTGCCTGACAGTAGCTATGACACAAATTACTTGATCATTTTAACCTTGGTTCTTCCAGTGTAGAATGAGTGTCCTAATAGTTTTTCTCACGTAGGATCATGCATCTGCTTTCTGAGTGCTCCAATTGAGGACAGTAAATGTTAAATGTCGGATGGCATCACCAACTCAATGGACATGAGTTTAAGCAAACTCTGGGAGATAGTGAAGGACAGGGAAGCCTGGCATGCTGCAGTCCTTGGGTTTTAAAGAGACAGACAGAACTCGGTGTCT
Organism: Ovis canadensis; assembly: GCF_042477335.2. NCBI lineage: Eukaryota > Metazoa > Chordata > Mammalia > Artiodactyla > Bovidae > Ovis > Ovis canadensis. Next base: position 62,847,239 of record NC_091269.1, read on the forward strand.
GAATAAGTCTCAAATATTATGATTATCATTGTTTTCAATCTTTTTATTAATTTGGAAAAATTCTAATTATTCTTTATAGCAATGTGTTTATGTTTTAGTACTAGATCGTAGTTTTTTTAGATGTGATATCCCCTCAGATTTCTCTGGGATTTTCATTTTGAACCTTTTAAATTCTGTTACCTCTGTTTACTGTTTCCTGAGTTTGTGCCTCTCTTTATTGATGTGAGTTTCTGTCTTTCTTGTTTGTTTCCTTATGTTTCTTGTCTCTTTTTTTCCAAAAGTCTTCTGTTCACAACATGACAATGGAGTGCACCGCCCTCAGCTGATGCTCAGCCCTTCCTTGGTGCGTGTATATTCAGCTTACAGGGGACACCTCTGCTGACTGGGCTTGCCATGAATCTAATAAGAATCCAGATGGTGAGTTACGATGTAGACCCTTTTTTTGAGATCGCCTCTTAAGGCCAGGATGTTATCTGGGACATGCCCTGCTTCAGTTTCCAGCTCTGGGATGTCCTTGTCAGAAATTCCACCTCGCAGATTAGCTTGCGGCTTTATCCTGGGCACATGCGGCATTGGTTGCTTCTCTTTGTACCTCAGCCCTGTCATTGTGCAGGTTTGCCATTACCTCAACTGATGCTGCTGTCTTCAGCCCAAATCATACTATTAGGAGTTCTTCGTTGCGAACAGTTTGTTTTTGAAGCTTTATAAGGGGCCACTCCCCTTAACCTCCTAGTTTTTCATTTTTTTGTGGGGAAGAGGGTAGTTGGGACAGTGGCTCTGCTAATGGCAACAACTAGTCAAGACATTAGAAATGCCTGATGTGATAGAAAAAACCTCTTTCTGGAGTAAACCTCTCTTAGTTCAGAATAGTTGATTCTGAGCTTGGAGTTTAATTTCTCGGACTTCTTGGGACGTTCTCCTGCTTCTTCAGGAGCCTTTTTCTGTACATAACTTGAGCTGTGCGTTTGTTTTTTGTTTGTTTCCCCATCAGACCTCATCCGTCTGCACTTTATCACAAGAAGTTCCCTAGCAATTTTATTCTAGTAATGGCAGTCTTTCTTTTTTTTCCAAGACCATTGTGGATTTTCTTATTTTGGTCATTTCAGTGTAATATAAGGATCTTTACCCTAATTGTTTTCACTAACATACATACTACAGATCTTCATTAACTTATAGTTGGGTTATATCCCCATAGACTCATTGTAAATTGAAAAACACTTTTAAGTCAAAAATGCCTTTAATACACCTGATCTACTGATCATCACAGCTTAGCCTAACTGCCTTAATTATGCTCAAAACATTTACACTGGCCTGCAGTTGGGCAAAATCATCTAACACAGAGCCTGTTTTATACGAGTGTTGAGTATCTCGGGCAGTTCGTTGCGCACTGTCCTGAAAGGGGAAGACAAGGGTTGTAAGCACACTGTTGGAGCTGCAGCTGCTGCCTTTGCCCAGCATCATGAGGAGGTTTGTCCAGCATCTTGCTAGCCCAGGAAAATCCGAAATTCAAAGGCATAACACTGTCACACCCCCATAAAGTCGAAAGTTTGTAAGTGAAGCCATCGTAAGTCAGGGACCATCTGTAGTAAGTCTAAAATCTATATTCCTAGCACAGTTCTCTCCCAGGAGCTCCAGACCCACATGTTTCACTTACTGAACAGAATATTCCACCAGCATCACAAATTTAAAGAGTCAGATTCCAAGTCTGTTTTCTGTCCCCTTCCCTACTCTAGCCTTGGAGATTAAGATCCCGTGTCTTATGATATAGTAACCCATACCTAGTCACTTATTCAAGGGACTTGAGTCATGCTTGGGGCCTTCTTTCCCTTTTGAGTTTAGTCAGTCATCATGTGATTCAGAACAAATCTCTCCCTTTCTGTCCATAACCATCCTCCTCATCACTCTTCTGATTTGCTATAGCAGCTCTCTCTCTACCTTAAAGTCATGCTCATTTATGATGGTATTTATAATCATAGAGTCCGTCATTTCACTCACAACTGTAATCCTTAATAGCTTTACATCTCTGAGGGGATCTCTAACTACACACCAAGCCCTTTGTTCTGGCTCTTGTCTTCCTCTCCAGGCATAGTCTTTACCACTGTTACCTGTTTTATTTCCTTCACAAGAAACTGCTTATCTTTTCCAGAACATGTCACATCCTCCCTCCACATTCCACTTTTTTTCCCTTACGTTTGCTCCCAGAAATCTCCCCCAAGGTCTGAGTCAGCTGCCCCCCGCCCCCCGTGCCCCCGTGACTAGCCGTGCATGTATCTGTATAGTAGCACTTACATGGCGTTGTTGTTGGCCTGTCTTTCTTCCCAGTAGATTCCAGTTTATCAAGCAAAAGGATCTGTATTTCCTTTTTGTATCCCAAGCACTTATTAAAGTCGAGTACTTCGTTTTATTTTATTTTAACTGACACTTAACTGGTGAAATGGAATGAAATGTTAATTGTGGGATGACAAGAGTGTGGGATGACAAGAATGTGGGATGACAAGCAATGTGCATGTGCTTTCATTGGCAGTACTTAAAAGCAGAGACACGATTTCTGTCCTGCATACCCAAGCCCTCTCCCTTCCTGACACTAACCCAAAGGACATGAGGATAAGGACAAGACTGAACTTTCTGCTAGTTACCTTAGGCAGCTCTGAAATCTTGAAATTTTGTTTGTTGTCACTGAATTCCCTTTGTTTCCTAGGAGACTTGAATGAAAATTTTGTGGAAAATGAAGATAAAGTCCTTACGTTATCTATTACCTCAAGAGCTTTCCGGCTGGCAAATTTTGGAAGAAGTGGCTTAGTACAGTAACGAGGAGTCAGAATTAAATTGTGAATATTCACAGGGAGGTGTAAGTAACCCTGAACTGGATGTTTCTACTTGTCAGAAGTGGAGAAAAGTATCTTCTCATATTTCCAGGAACCACAAGCAGTGTGGTGACTCTTCAGAGTGATAATTTAAAAAAACATGGAGAGTGAAGAATATTCATCTTTGAAAGTCCCGATCCAGATGGCCACCCAGGACTCCTCATTCTGTAAGAATGAGCCCCAGGATCCTCAGGAAAGCAAAAGTCTAACTGAAGAAAGCACTGAGAGGAAACTGACAGGGGGAAGAAGTCCTCCCGTTGAGCATTGTTCAGAGAGCCCTCATGGTAGACTCGTGGCTGACGTAAAAGAGGTGGTCTCGCCACCGTTCAGAGCAGAGACAGTCTGGCATATTGGCCAGGGGGAAGAGTCCCTGGAGCCCTTTGGCTGTGACCACAAAGACGCTAGCGGTTGGAAATCCCGGGTGGCCAGTCATCGTCATCAGAGAGCTCATGCAGAGGAGAAGCCCTGTAGCCATCAAGACTGTGGGAAAACATGTGCCGCCAGCCCAGGTGGTCACCCTGGTGAGAAAATCCGCCCTTCAGAGAAAGTATACAGATGTAGCCAGTGTGGTAGGGACTTCAGTGAGCGCTCAGAGCTGGTCCTGCATCAGAGGGAGCACACGGAAGAAAAGCCCTACAGGTGCGATCAGTGCGGAAAGGGCTTCACGAGGAGCTCGAGTCTGCTCATCCACCGTGAGGTCCATGCCGATGAGAAGCCTTACAAGTGCGACAAGTGCGGGAAGGGCTTCACCAGGAGCTCGAGTCTGCTCATCCATCACTCAGTCCACACAGGGGAGAAGCCTCATAAATGCGACAAGTGCGGGAAGGGCTTTACTCAGAGCTCCAAGCTGCACATCCACCAGCGCGTGCACACTGGCGAGAAGCCCTACGAGTGTGGGGAGTGCGGGATGAGCTTCAGCCAGCGCTCCAACCTGCACATCCACCAGCGCATCCACACGGGGGAGAGGCCCTACAAGTGCGGGGAGTGCGGGAAGGGCTTCAGCCAGAGCTCCAACCTGCACATCCACCGCTGTTCACACACGGGGGAGAAGCCGTACCAGTGCTACGAGTGCGGGAAGGGCTTCAGCCAGAGCTCAGACCTCCGCATCCACCTGAGAGTCCACACTGGGGAGAAGCCCTATCACTGTGGCAAGTGCGGGAAGGGCTTCAGCCAGAGCTCCAAACTCCTCATCCACCAGAGAGTCCACACTGGGGAGAAGCCCTATGAGTGCAACAAATGTGGGAAGGGCTTCAGCCAGAGCTCCAACCTCCACATCCACCAGCGGGTCCACAGGAAAGACCCCCACTAAGTGAGGTCTTCAATCACATGCTGTCACTCCAAAGACTTCAATATTTCTAACATTACTCTTACTTTCACATTCTCAGGATATAGTAAGAGTTATTCAGATATGTTGCCTCACTGAAAGTCATTCACTCAAGGGATTTAAGTACCAGGCACTTTGTTATGCTACACAGTGAATTGATTGTTGTTCTTGCTCAGATGGGTAGAGTGAAAACGTCTGTGCTTTGCCATTCAGCCAGTGTTACTAGAGCCGCATATCCTACCCAGCATTTCTAAGTGCAAGAACCTTACATTTGTCTAAGCAGAACACGTTTTCTTTGTTCACACTCTCTGAGAATCTGGGACTTTGGCTTTCTCTTCAAATCCTGTGCCTTGTGTTTTTCATATTTCCCTTCCTGCCCCAAGTAGCCCTCTTTAAATTATGATTGCACAATATGTTTTAACATTTGCTATAACCCCCAAAAGTCATTTGCTTTTGCAACACTGTTATTGAGCCACACTTGGGTCTTCTGGGCCAAGCAGAGTAAAGCCAATCTGCTGACACCGGGTTGTAGAGGAAGTGCACCGTTTATCGCAGGGCACCAAAGGAGTCCAAGCGGCTGGTGCTCATCAGACCCAAACTGATGGCTTTCAGAGAAACATAAGGTGAGGAACAGGGGACTGTGGGGTGCATGGTCAGCTCACGGACGTTCTTCTCATTGGCTGATGGTGAGGCAATTAGGAGTCAATATCATCAACCTTCAGTTTCTAAGCCATCTGGGGTCTGCTTGCTTATGGGCAGCAAGCGGTTAACTTCTCGCATCTGGTGGCAGTTTCAGCATCTGCAAAGCAGCTCCGAGGACATGGCTCAGAGTATCATCTGTATTCTAGAGGGATTACAGGTCCTTGCTTCACTTAATGGCTGAACCATTATTGTTTTGCTTGGCTTTTTTCCTTTCTTTCTGCATTTGCTCTCTTCTCTGATTAAATTTACACTCTGGAACTTGAGGAAGGCTTGGAGAGTATGTTTTGAGATGACAAGGCTTAAAATATGCACTCTATCCCACATAATTCAATTGGGGTGTGGTGCTAGGACACCTCAGAGGGTTAAGGATCATCTCCTAGAAGTTAAAACAAGAAACTTGTAAAATAGTTGAGAGAAAATTGTTTTTTAGTGAATACATAAGTAGAGCAGAATAAGCGAATTGCAACCCTGATTTTCTAAACAATGACTGATTCCCCAGCTGGTGCTTGAGGCTCCCTAGTCATCGATAGTTATTCACCAGTGACTGGTATCCATACATGAAACAGTGGTGGGGGAAATAGAGATGCAATATTTATTACCTTGAGGAGGTGGGGTTATAACTGGTACATCCTGATCAAAGGTAACCTGAAGCAGTTAACTGGACATGGATAACAGGAAAGTGGCATGTTAAATTTAGAGGAAATGTAGCTAATGTCCAATAAGAAATGGAGGAAGGTGACAGATTGATACTTCAAGAGGCAGTCCCAGAATATTTGACTCCAACTCAGAGGTGCCCACATGGAATGATTAGGGTAGTCACTGAGCATCTGCACTTTGGCATTGCATAAAACCCTCACTAGTCTGGGTACCATAAGATGGCATCACAACTGATGTGATTCTGCTTTGGTGAGCGCTAGAATTATGAGTCCCTCCCAGTTCCTCCTGGCCTCATAAGATTATATGTGAACATCTCTTCTGGACTTGACTCTTGTTTCTCACATATGTCTTCCAATTGGCTGATATATGTAATCTGTTTGGGACTTAGAGCCAAGCATGAGCATGAGAATCCATGTGCCGTGAGTCCAGAGAGCAGATCTAAAGTCCAAGTCTCAGATGTTTATAAACTAGCCTGTTTTCCAAGTCTCCTTTTATACATACCTTAATTTAGCAATGTCTTTAACTCTGTTTAGCTTTTATTGTTCTCTTTTAAGCATTAGTTTTCTTAGTACAATTGAAATGTGGTCAGAGTCCATGGGAAGCATTTTGCTGACTGTGGTAAGGAAGTTTGGAGAGAAAGTCAGAAAAAGGAACTTGTGCATGAAAATGCAGGAAAGGGAGCCTTCCTGATGCTCAGTGATAGAGAATCCACCTGCCAATGCAGGAGACATAAATTCAATCCCTGATCTGAAAACATCCCACATGGCTGGAAGCAACTGAGCCCAGGAGCTCTATAGAGCCCAGGAGCCCCAGCTACTGAGCCCCAGCTGCTGAAGCCCCAGCTACTGAGTCCCAGCTGCTGAAACCCCAGCTACTGAAGCCCCAGCTACTGAGTCCCAGCTGCTGAGCCCCAGCTGCTGAAGCCCCAGCTACTGAGCCCCAGCTACTGAGCCCAGCCACTGAAGCCCCAGCTACTGAGTCCCAGCTGCTGAGCCCCAGCTGCTGAAGCCCCAGCTACTGAGCCCCAGCTGCTGAAGCCCCAGCTACTGAGCCCCAGCTGCTGAAGCCCCAGCTACTGAGTCCCAGCTGCTGAAGCCCCAGCTACTGAGTCCCAGCTGCTGAAGCCCCAGCTACTGAGTCCCAGCTGCTGAAGCCCCAGCTACTGAGCCCCAGCTACTGAGCCCCAGCTGCTGAAGCCCCAGCTACTGAGCCCCAGCTACTGAGCCCGCAGGCACTATTGCCTGTGTTCTGCAACAAGAGAAGCCACAGCAAATGAGGACCCTTCGAACTACAACTAAAGAGTAGCCTCTACTCACTGCAACTAGAGGAAAGCCCACACGGCAACAAAGACCCAGCACAGCCGAAATAAACACAGTTATTTAAAAAGAAAATGCAGGAAGAACAGGGCATGTCTCACATTCATGAAGTCCCAAAGATGCCATAGATTGACAGAGAGAAAGCGCTTTGCTAATTTTTAAGATATCCCAACTTCAGACATGTGAAAATGAAAAAGAACAAAAGCAAGATGTGTTGCAAAATGGTTCTTTTTCAGAATTCAAGGGTCGTCCTAAGATTGATCCTTTACTGGTACCTGAACAAAGACCTTTGGAAAATCTCAATAATTGTATTCAATTGATAATTCCATCACAAATTTGGCAAGGAATCTAGGTTACAGATTTAAATTCTTAAAATTCTTACCTACTCAGTAGGTGCTGTTTACTTTCTATATGGATTAAGATGTTAAGGTCAAAATACTGGTGAATATATGATCACTACTTGCAGTTACACTTCTAAATTATAATCTTTTAAACCACTAACAGCCAGAGTTAGGGGATAAAAAGAAATGGTACTTCCCTGGTGATCCAGTGGTTAAGAATCTGCCCACCAATGCAGGGGACAGGGTTTGATCCCTGGTCTGGGAAGACTCCACATGCTGAGGGGCAGTTAAGCACGTATACCGCAACTACTGAAGTCCATTCTCTCTCAAGCCTATGCCCTGCAGCAAGAAAAGCCACCACGATGAGAAGCCCGTGTGCCGCAGCTAGAGAAAGACTGCAGCAACAGAGACCAAGCACAGCCAGGGAGAAGCACGTCCTCCTCCCCTAACCCATGTGCACTGTCAACCAGGGACCTACCCTCCAGCAAAAGATGAGAAATTTCTTCTCTGTAGAAATCAAATGGCCCTTAGGGACAGACCTGCATTCTACTTTTGTGAGTCCAACAGAAAAACAGTTGTCTTCTAGCTCCATACATTATAACAGAGCTTCAAAATGCATGAAATAAAAACAAAATGGAAATAGCTGTAGGCAAATTACCAGTCTCAACACCTGGGTAATTGATAGCACAAATGGACAGAAAATCAGTTAGGATATATAAGATTATCAGCGAAGTTGACTAACATTTATAGAATACTCCAACAGCAGCGTAATACACATTCTTCCCAAGTGCACATGTTATGGGCAAAAAAAAAGCTGCAAACAATTTAAAAGAATGGAAATCGTACACGATACACTCTGACCAGAATATGAGAAATTGTAACAGATAGAGAGTCACCAAACGTTTAAGTTAATGACTCCTAAATAAGCCATGGGATAAAGAGAAAATAACAATGAAAATCTGAAAATATTTTGAATCACAACAATGTGTGGGGTGTGGCTAAAGTAGCATAAAATTTTATTAATTATGCCAATAAATCCAACAACTTAGTTGAAATAGAAAAAGTTGTTGAAAGGTACAAACTACCAAAACTCACTCAAGAAGAAAGAGAAAACTGAATAGCCCTATTAAACCAACAACCTTCCACAGGCCAGATGGTACAAGTGAATTCTACCAAACATTTCTGGAAGACATAGTAACAATTCTATATGAACTCTTCTAGGAATAAACCCATTCCAACTTATTTTAGGAGCCAACATTGCCTACATACCAAAGCCAAAGAGGTCTGCAAGGCCACAGTCTTGCATCCCCTAGAAACGTGAACTAACGGAATCCTCCTTCAGCACAAAGTGCTGCTTCCCTGAGGAGCAATTGCAGGCAGCTGGTTGCACCCATTTCCCATAGTCACTGGAAGATTAGTTACTGTAATACCTACAGGAAGATTAGGAAAGAAACTTGTTTTTTAGGATTCTTACCGTCTCATGAGGAATTAGCATGATGATTTCTTTAAGGGCCAACACAAAGCATGTAGCAACATTTGCATTTTTGCTATGACTGAGAAAATGCAGACAAACTGGGTCAACAATAGCACAGAATAGTAACAGCATAGAACCTGCATGTCTCTTCATATTACTTCATCCTGGTACTGATGTGTTCCTGATTACTGATAATATGATGTATATTATCCTTGAAGTTGGTGTTCATCTATTTCTGTATTTCCATTCTAACTTACTAATGCTAAAAAGTCTCATATAAGACACTAAGCGAAGGAGGGAAAGAATAACTCACTATTTTCTGTAGGATCAAGGACACTACATGCAGAGAGCAAGAGTGGGGCTGGAGGAGACAGAAGAGACCACAAGAGGTCTGATCCGCCCTGCGTGTCCTGGCTCTCTTACCTATGCACTCCATACACCAGCTAGGTGGAATGTCCTCCTGCAGAACATCTTTTGGTCCTTAACTACCTTGGCAGTAGTTTCTCAGTCTTCTGATAGAAACTAAGTTTGACTTAACTGTGTCTGAAAATCTGACTACTGGCTAGGCTGCTAAGAATAGGATGACCCAGACATTCATCCTCTGGGGCTGAGTTTTCTTCATCTTTCGAGCTAGGCAGAAACAAGTAATCAGGGAAGCTCTTTCCTTCACTCGTTTCCTGTGTCTGCAAAGTGAGGATGAAGGAAGCACACACAGCTCTCAATGCCCCATGTGATAAGGGGCATGTTGTGAGGCCTCCTCAGGAACTGGCAAGAGTGGAGAATCAGAATCAAAGGCTTTTAAGAATGTCTGAGATAACATTTTCTTAGTGGGAGGTGGTATATCTTTCCCCCATACTGTGCTCTCTCAAACCCTCAAAAGTGTAATGTCCTGGGCAAATTTGCCCCTTGCCGTAGCCCAGCTCATCTCTCCTCTCCAGTTCAAACAAGCTGGCACAGTCTGAAGGGAGGCTTGCAGAACACAAGGGCTACTTTGTGCTATCAGTTGTGCGAATCTAGGATCTGCTCTTTCTTGGCTTTTCTCCTCATGGGATCTGCAGTCCTGGTGGGAGGTCTCCACTCAGATGAGCCACTTTGCAGGTGAGATTCCTCTTAACCTTACAAAATCGGCTTTGTTCCTGGGAACCAGGAGCTGAACCTAAGGGACAAAATCATTTCAGTTGGAACCTACTTGAGTATTCCAACTTCCAGAGCCCCAAGATCTCAAGTAGGTCTTTCAATAAATTCAAATCAGGACTTCTGAAAACACACAGGCTGGACACATCAGGCCAGGCCCATAACTCATTATGAATTGTGATCCCAGAGCCCTTAAGGAACACCCAGAAACCCAGAAATACAAGTGTCCCGTGGTGAGAGTCCATGTTATACTGCAAGCGATGTCCTCTGGCTCCGTGCAGGGACAGACGCAACGCCAGACTAGGCAGATGGTTTTGTGGGGAAGAAACTGCCGTAGATGCGCATCCTAGCGCCGTCTCCCGCTGCCGGGGCGGTTCTGAGGCACTAGCTGGCCTCTCTGAATCTTTCCTGACCTTATTAGAGTGGAAGGGCGAGGACTCCCTGCAACCCTCACGGACTGCACTGGCCTCAGAGCAGTGGCCGCCAGCAATACAGTGGCTTTCCCTGGGACTCGAAGCCGCCGGTAAGACCTCAAGGCCGGGACCGGACCTTTCACGCTCCCAGGGCTTCGGCCGGCAGTAAGGCAAGGCCCAGGCAGGCCCTCGCGCACGCTCCACCTGCCCTTCGCACCGCCGGCCGATGGAGGCTGCGCGCCAGGTGGCGCCTGCGCCAGAGCGCCTGTCCCACTTGGCGGGCACGTCCACACCTGGCCTACAGGCGGGTTCCTGACCACAAGCTGGCAGTCAGACCTAAACCGTCGGTCAGAGTAGGGAAGGGGATGTGAGGTGGCTGTTCCGCTAGCTGAGATCCTGATGCAGGTGGAAGAAATGATGGGAGAAGAGACCTGGAATGCAGTTTGAAAGCCTGTTGACAGTAGGGCTTCTCCCAGGAGGCACAGCAGTTCAGTGTGGCGGTGTTCGCAGCTGTAGTAATCATGATAAAATATGATGCCAGCTTCTCAGAATCACTTGTGAGAAATGGAATACTGCCTGCCATGTAAGTAAAGAAAGGACGTCATAGCCATCAGTGGTTGTGGCCACCTTTGAGCATTAATTGGTGAGCCTAAGGGAACTCAGGAACTTAAGAAGATATTAAGAAGAGGTGGCAAGAATATACAGAACTGTACAAAAAAGATCTTCACAACCAAGATAATCACGATGGTGTGATCACTCACCTAGAGCCAGACATCCTGGAATGTGAAATCAAGTGGGCCTTAGAAAGCATCACTACGAACAAAGCTAGTGGAGGTGATGGAATTCCAGTTGAGCTCTTTCAAATCCTGAAAGATGATGCTGTGAAAGTGCTGCACTCAATATGCCAGGAAATTTGGAAAACTCAGCAGTGGCCACAGGACTGGAAAAGGTCAGTTTTCATTCCAATCCCAAAGAAAGGCAATGCAAAAGAATGCTCAAACTACCGCACAATTGCACTCATCGCACATGCTAGTAATGCTCAAAATTCTCCAAGCCAGACTTCAGCAATACGTGAACCGTGAACTTCGAGACGTGCAAGCTGGTTTTAGAAAGGGCAGAGGAACCAGAGATCAAATTGCCAACATCCGCTGGATCATGGAAAAAGCAAGAGTTCCAGAAAAACATCTATTTCTGCTTTATTGACTATGCCAAAGCCTTTGACTGTGTGGATCACAGTAAACTGTGGAAAATTCTGAAAGAGATGGGAATACCAGACCACCTGACCTGCCTCTTCAGAAATCTGTATGCAGGTCAGGAAGCAACAGAACTGGACATGGAACAACAGACTGGTTCCAAATAGGAAAAGGAGTACCTCAAGATTGTATATTGTCACTCTGCTTATTTAACTTATATGCAGAGTACATCATGAGAAATGCTGGACTGGAGGAAGCACAAGCTGGAATCAAGATTGCCAGGAGAAATATCAATAACCTCAGATATGCAGATGACACCACCCTTATGGCTGAAAGTGAAGAGGAACTAAAGAGCCTCTTGATGAAAGTGAAAAAGGAGAGTGAAAAAGTTGGCTTAAAGCTCAATGTTCAGAAAACAAAGATCATGGCATCTGGTCCCATCATTTCATGGCAGATAGATGGGGAAACAGTGGAAACAGTGTCAGACTTTATTTTGGGGGTCTCCAAAATCACTGCAGATGGTGACTGCAGCCATGAAATTAAAAGATGCTTACTCCTTGGAAGGAAAGTTGTGACCAACCTAGATAGCATATTCAAAAGCAGAGACATTACTTTGCCAACAAAGGCCTGTCTAGTCAAGGCTCTGGTTTTTCCAGTAGTCATGTATGGATGTGAGAGTTGGGCTGTGAAGAAAGCTGAGCGCTGAAGAATTGACGCTTTTGAACTGTGGTGTTGGAGAAGACTCTTGAGAGTCCCTTGGACTGCAAGGAGATCCAACCAGTCCATTCTGAAGATCAGTCCTGGGTGTTTACTTTGGCCACCTCATGCAAAGAGCTGACTCATTGGAAAAGACTGATGCTGGGAGGGATTGGGGGCAGGAGGAGAAGGGGACGACAGAGGATGAGATGGCTGGATGGCACCACCAACTCGATGGACGTGAGTCTGAGTGAACTCCGGGAGTTGGTGATGGACAGGGAGGCCTGGCGTGCTGCCATTCATGGGGTCGCAAAGAATCGGGCAGACTGAGCGACTGGACGGAACTGAACTGAAGGGAACCCAGAAAGGAAGCAAGGAGCACCTGCCCTCTGGCAGCCTTCAGACACCCCGTGGTGCTCCCCGAGGAAGCTCAGGATACTGGCCAATAGCGGAGGTGCGTATCGAAGGATTGGTTCGAGCCCAGACTCTTCTATCTTCCCATGCATAGAAAAGCACTAAATTCCTTGAGATGTTTGGTTTTCCTTTAATTTCCAATAATTTTGTGTCATTCAGACTATCTACCCTTTGTTGCAAAACCCCTGTATATCCTAGCTAACCCCCTCGCCTCCTTGGAGCAATTTTCCCAAGGTTACTTGAGAGGCCATCTCCCAGGCCTGAAGTCCTAAGAATGTCTGTTGTGTAAAACAACTCTCAGCATTTAGGTTGTGCATTTTTTCGGTTGACATTGGCAATACACAAAATTGTTTGATGAGTGAAAACGCACAACTGAAAAAAAGTATCATCTCTCTTAGATAACATGCACAACCATTTGATGCTTTACTCAAATGGGATTTCCAAGCCGTAAGAATTTCAGTAAGCAATGTAAGCATTTTCTTGATCAATATATTTCCCAATATATTTAAAATTGTACAAATATTTCAACAATTTCAAACAGAAAATTTAGAGGATTCAGTGAGCTGGCATACTCCATCTGGAATCAACAGATGTTAGTGTCTTTCTAAGGCTTCTAGATGTGTCTTTACTTGTGATGAAGCTTGAGCCCTAAATGTGCCATCCTGTACCTTCTAAGGACATACTTTCACACAAGCACAATACCATTATCCCACCTATAAAACTTAACCATAAAAAGCATCTAATACGAAATCCACATTCCAAGTGCCTCATCCTAAGAGTGTCTTACAGAGGTTGTGTCAGGTTTTTGAAGCTGTCTGTTTTAAACCAAGATTCGACAAACCCCTGTATTACATAATACGCAGCAGTGGAGTGGACAAGATTCACTCATCAAGTCCTAATTTTCCCACTGGAAGAGAGTGCAAAGCGAGTAGTCCTCTGTTGTCTGCTTTTGGCTGTGCCAGGCAGAACGCAGGAGCCTAGTTCAGGTCAAGATCAAACCCACGCCCTGTGCAGTGGGACTGTAGAGTCTTAACCACTGGGCTGCCAGGAGGGTTCGAGAGCGAGAATTCTTAAAAAATCATAGATCTACCTGCGCCCTCTCCCACAGAGTCCATCATTGAAACATGTACAATATCATATGTGAAATGAATCGCCAGTCCAGGTTTGATGCATGATACAGGATGCTCGGGGCTGGTGCACTGGGATGACCCAGAGGGATGGTACAGGGAGGGAGGTGGGAGGGGGGTTCAGGATGGGGAACACATGTACACGTGGCGTGTACAACATGGCGGATTGATGTTGCTGTATGGCAAAAACAATATTACTTTATTACAATTACTATATTATAAAGTAATTAGCCTCCAATTAAAATAAATTTATATTAAAAAATCTTAGATCTACAAATAGGATAGAGAAATTTTGCTTAAATTTGCTCTATAGGTTCTAAGTATCCCAGGCTATTATCTATCAATCCAAATAAACAGCGCATCAGAATTAAATTTTATTACAAACATGATTCTGTTTCAGAGTTACCAGTTTTTAGAAATTTTTTACAGCACAAGCATTACCACCACCTCCTAAATGAATATTTGGGTTAGTGGATTGTTTTAAAAAGTTTTTTTGAATTATAACAACACTGAATATTAAAACAGCAGTACAAGTCAGCAGATTATTTACAAAACTTTCAAAGCCCATACACAACATATATAGGAAACTGACACATGATAAAGTTAGACTTTGTGTTAAAGGTGACTGCATATAGTAATATCAAACACTGCCCTCACTTTGCTGTCCAAGAGTGTTTTGAAATTCTATGACTCCCAGCCATTTTAAAAAATTTTAATATTGCACTATTTCAAACATCGTGCATCATATACAACTTTCAAATATTTATTCATATTATTTTAAATTTGCATAATTTATATTCCCATAAAATGCGACAGCACTGTACTCAACAGGCAATCCTTTGCAGGGCTCAGAGGTGGATGAATTTCATCTGACACAGTTTGGTTTCTATTTCATCCTCTACCACCCCTTCTCCTTTTGCTTTTAATTTTTTCCAGCATCACGGTCTTTTCCCATGAGTCAGGTCTTCACATCAGGTGGCCAAAGTATTGGAGCTTCAGCTTCAGCATGAGTCCTTCCAATGAATATTCAGGGTTGATTTCCTTTAGGATTGACTGATTTGATCTCCTTGCAGTCCAAGGGACTCTCTTCTCCAGGACCACAGTTTGAAAGCATCAACTCTTCAGTGCTCAGCCTCCTTTATGGTCCAGCTCTCACTTCTGTACCTGACTACTGGAAAAACACCCTTGCCTATACAGACTTTTGTCAGCAAAGTAATGTCTCTGCTGTTTAATACACTGTCTAGGTTTGTCACAGCATTCCTTCCAAGGAGTAAGTGTCTTTTAATTTCATAGCTGTAGTCACCATCCACAGTGATTTTGGAATCCAAGAAAATAACATGTCACTGCTTCCAATTTCCCCCCTTCTATTTGCCATAAAGTGATGGGAACAGATGCAATTACCTTATTTTTTTAAATGCTGAGTTTCAAGCCAGCTTTTTCACTCTCCTCTTTCACATTCAAGAGGCTCTTTAGTTCTTTTTTACTTTCTGCCATTAGGGTAATTTTTAAATGTTTAGCCTATTTAAAATTTTTGTTTACGGTCAATTTTAAGTATGTAGTTTCTTAGCCAGTAAAAACTTTTTAAGGTATTTTTAATGTGCTATAGATGGTTTCATGTTTTATGTATTTCCCATCAAATATAATCAATGATTTAATTACCAAAAATACTTTGTGAACAATGTGATAGAATGATGATACTAACTTTGTACAGTTTTACTATTTGGAAAATTCTACAAATTGAAAATAATAATATGTTCATTTCTTATTCTTCCCAAAAGTTCAACTTAAGAGTAATACTGCTTTAAAATTTCAAAACATATTATCTGCACTTGTAACATTTTCAAATTTGTCTGTAAGAGCTTGGTGCTTTGAAAAGGAAGAGGACTAGTGGCTGTGAGGAGAGAAAAGGAAGGAAGAGAGTATTCTTTTGTTGTTGGAGTAAAAAGATTGGTAACATTAAGAGAAATAATGGAAATGAATTACCTATATAAGAAGTTCTTGCTGCTTTAGCACAATCTGGTGGTGATTAATTTTAGGTACAGTAAATGTCAGAAATATCAATAAAATTTGCTACTTTTACTCCCATTTTAATTCAGAAATGTAAATAAACACATTCATGGCCAACTATTTAAAAAAGGATATACCTTATTAAAAAAAAAAAAAAGGCATTTCTAAAAAAGGAGTTACCCAAAAGCAACAGCAAATTTACATTATTACAGTAGGCTGAATCTGCACATATACCTTAAACATCAGAAAATAATTACACACACACCCCTGTCAAATTGTTTTATAAAATCTAATATTGGTACTCTAGGAACATAAGCATCTCTGCGACTCACTGCTCAGACAGCATAAGCACTCTTTTCACTTAAGCATCTCTTCCCTGGTCACAATTCTTTAGCTTTTAGAATTTCTTGTTCAGTCAATTTAAGAATGGCGACCAGTTACACACCTAGCCACTGGTTGTTGATATAAGCTCTCACTCTTCATAACAGAGTATTTGTATACGCTGTTAAACTGGATGGCATTTAATACACGGTATGCCATCAACTGAAGTTTATTAAGAGAGGTGTGAAATTAGATTATCCTAACATTTAAAGTATTAACAATGACACCCTGTTAGAAACAAAAGGGTTTTGCTATAGCTCCTTTCAGTTTCATACCTTTCCTCCTGTATTAAGAAGCATATGCATGAGAACTTGGTAGACACTGGACTTCCCAGGACATTCAGGAAGATCCCTGAATGTGTTCGGTGTAAGTACAGGGAGCCAAATGCCTAGAGCCCAGAAGGTAGGTATGAATATGTGTTTTATGCATTTGTGCTGCAGGAGTTTATAATTCGCTTCTCTGCTTCATGCATTCTATAATATTTATCACAAACACTGACTCGCATGTGCTCCCTGGGCTCATCTGAAGCACAGAACACAGTCAATTATTTGAGTGATTATTTTCTCCATTCTTCTAAGGATGGTACAAAATCGGCACCGTTCTACATGCCATAGGGAATTAGGGCTTAATTCTCTCCTGGAAACCTAATTGAGAAAGCTTTCGACAGACACTAGCAAATGTCCTTTTCTTCCCTCTCTCTTCCTCCCCAGAATACTCCAGCCTCAGACCAAGGGTCATTTACATAATGGCAGACTTTGTCCTGCATTACCATTCACAGAGGAAAGTTGTTTGAAAACTTCAAACAACTTCACATATTTAAATCTTAGGCTAGTCCTCTTAAAGTTGTAATTTTCTCTACAGTCCCGACCTTTGCCAAGTTCAGTATGTAACAAGTCATTTTTTAGTGATTCTTTTACTTATTTTCTATTCACAAACTACAAAAATCTTCTTTCTGGAGATCTAGAATACACTTTTTTTTTTTTGCATATTTTGCAAAAGTATACAAAAAAAATACGAAGTAAACACATAAATGTGAGTTACAAATTCATGGGAACTGACGATGACAGTTGAATATTTTGCTCAAAAAGGTGGTGTGGACTTTGAAAACCTTTGACTCATGTTAAGAAGATAATCAAATGCTAGAAGATGGTAAGGTTTAAATGCTAACTGGAAAACTGTTAAGATGTATTTTACTGAGCCACAGCAAGTAAGTTAAGAGCATCTCATTCCACACTACACAGGTCAGTCTTTGCAGGCTGCACCTGTCTATAGCAACTAAGTCAACTGCACTGTTGTACAAAAACAGCCATAAACAGTGAGTGTGGCTGTGTTCCAATAAAATATTTTTTTATGGACACTGAATTTCATATTAATTTTCATGTGTCTTGAAGTATGCTTTTTTTTTTTAAACTATTTAAAACTGTGAACAATTCTTAGTTGACAAGGCCATGCATGAAAAGCAGGCAGTGGGCTGGATGTGGGCATCAGGCTAGAACTGGCTATTAATTATTATACAGGCTTTTATATGTTATGCAAATGTTTAAAAATTATGGGTTCCAACTTGAGAGACTTTGGAGACATATGATTTTTTTAGCTCTCTCATTTTAAAACTTACACCAAACAAGTTCTCTTACTTTCTGGATAAATATATTTACATAAGAGAAAAAATAATTCAGTATACAAACTCCTACTTTGTTTAAAACAACAAACGAAAATCCCAGAAAGCTATAAAATGAATGTTTCACCTTAAAACATAATTAGGAAACACATAATTTTTATTCTATGCAATATAAAATAATATGCATAGATTTAGTACATAATTTTTTAGTTTTTAATTTAGGAAAAAGATAATGAGGAAAAGGTTTATAAATCTATCCCTTTTATAAAAGCTGCAACTGACACCAGAAATTCCTCACTTGTACAACCATCAGCTCTGACTACAATATGAATTATACCCAGGATTTGGAATTTACCAGCATGAGTTCTGGATGCTCTTTTAAAAATGCAGTTATATCATAGAACGCTATGGCTTCTACAAACTTTGAGATACTTATGAATAGGAAACTCCTGCTTCCATAATATAAGGAAACAAGAATATTTTTTCCATAGTCATCATGTATAAAAAAACTTCACAGTCTGATTTACCTTTATCAAAGGTAAAGTGATTCACTGCTACATTTCATGTATTATTTTGATGCTCAGTAGTTCCTAAACACAAAATAAATTCCACATGAACTCTTATCTGTTTGGGTTTTCAAAAGCAAGACACCAATACAAATGTATTGAATTGGCTGGCAGAAGTCCGTGCGCTACAGAAAAGGAATTAAATATAAATGTTCACCAACTTTATCCATTCTAATTTTACAACAGCTTTGGGTATTGGGACCTAGCTGGTTTCTTATGTCTATCCGTTATGAACATAACTCAATCTTCTACTTCAAAGCTGCTCAGGCTCACTTTTTGCTGGGTATTTAACTGAGCGACGTATAAGGTCTTCTCGTCCAACTTCCATCATCTGTTCCTCCCAGGATTTCATTTCGTTATAATAACGAATTTTATCATCTTTAGCAAGCTGAATATATACCTGAGAAAGAGTATAACTGTTAAAATGATTTCTTTAGAGGAATCTTTGCAGTTAATTTCCGGGATGCGCTCCAAAAATATTCTAGAAATTATCTTACTATTCTATATGTTAAAGGGGGGTTGGAAAGAAATATTCTTGTGAGATAAAAATTAGATGAGAAACAGATAAGAGATAAAGATTTTTAAGTATTAATGAAGTTGCTGCAATTTCAGGGTTTGGAGTGTGGAAAAGCAACAGGGGCAGGGTGTGATCATCACTGGATATGATGACATTAAGTTACAAGGGACACTGTTTTAAATACCAGTTTGATATGGAATCAAAAACTACCAAAAGAAAAAAGCCAACCTGGTTCCAAGAATATGACAATACTTTAAAACCATTGTGTAATATAAAGTTGTTTTCACATGAATCAAGCCTTGCCCTAATATATTCTCACAGATATTCTAACTAAGCACTTGGGACTAAAACCATACAACTTACTTGCTTTTGAGAATTAGAGAGATTTTTCCAGTTTTCATTTATAGCTTTCAGCTTTACCTGTAAAACAATATACATTTAAGTACCAGATATAGGGACTTCAGTGATTAAACAAAGATGCCGTTTTCTTATGCATTCCAAAAACAAACACTCAGATATCAAGAATCACAGGCAAAGACTCCTCAAAAATCCGAGATGTAACTGACATATAACAATACTTTCAGGTGTACAGTGCAATGCTTACTGGGAGTCTGTGCCTTTCGAGCACCTTTACCCAATTCACGCTCCTGCCCCACCCAGCAGCCTGCCTAATTATCGGCGTGCATCTGTGTCCACGCGCTCCTTCTGTTGCTGTTTTAGCACAGGGGTTCCCCTTCTACTGCGTCTTCAGTAATACCTGTTTTTTGTAACAGCCGCTCTAACACATATGAGGTAGTAGTTCAGTGTAGTTTTGATTTGCATTTCCCTGATAACGATGTTGAGCACCTTTTCATATACTTACTAGCCATCTCTACGTCTTCTTTGGGCAAATATCTATTCAGATCCTTTGCCCATTTTTTAATCAGATTTTTTTCCTCTGGGGTGAGGGAATGAGTCATATGAGTTCTCTAAATTATTGTCTCCCATTTGGCAGGATTGCTTTTCATTTTGTTGCTGGTTCCTTTGTTTGTGCGGATATTTATCTTTTTGAATTCAAAGATATTAATATTCAAATATAAGCTACTGTCACAGTCTAGCTTCAAATACTGTTCTGCCTCCTCTGTGGCTTAAATGCTCACTTAACTCCTATGTCTGTGCACTGTGTTTTAGTTGTCATCACAGGAGCAACGCAGCACCGACTCTTCTTCCACACAGCTGAGCTTAACCATGTGACCTGGGAAAAGTTCTATGACCTCCCTGAGGTTTGGGAGCTTTATCTATAAAATTAGAGGGATGCAGGAATCCCACAGTTGGAGGAGAGGCAGAGAGACAGTGAGTACGCCTCACACAGTCTGTGGTGTTGCTGCCAGAGTGCAAAGGCTGAGGAGGAAAGCAGGCAGGTGGAGAATAAGGAGCAGAGAAGAGAGAGAGACAGAGGCGAGGAATGTGAGGGAGAGGGGCATGAGAAGCGTCTGTTAAAGGCAGGAGGGTATCATCAGTGATTTTAAGGGGTAGTTAAAACTATTAATATTAACTTCACTATCCTGACCAGAACTTTTAGTGAATTTTGTTTTCCTATCAACAAAAAGTGAGGTACCCAGATAGTACCTGGGCCTGTTTTGAATACTTTAAGCTTACCTTTATAAATACATTTAGTATATTCAGGGATAGTTGCTCACTAAACACCTGCTCTCTGAGCTTCGCAAAGAATTGCTTTCATGCTTTTAGTTCTTCCATAATGTACCTTCTTGCTTATATTTAATCCGTAAGTTTCACATTCAGTGTGTTAAACAATAATTTATGAAGCTGCATGCATAAATAATCTTTCACCTAAAAAACTAATTCATGGAAAAAAAATCAAAGGGATGGGAAGGT
This sequence comes from Ovis canadensis, assembly GCF_042477335.2. Taxonomy (NCBI): domain Eukaryota; kingdom Metazoa; phylum Chordata; class Mammalia; order Artiodactyla; family Bovidae; genus Ovis; species Ovis canadensis. Next base: position 62,867,858 of record NC_091269.1, read on the forward strand.
ATTTACTTCTGGTGCCATCTAACATCACAGTGAATGACTAAATCACTCACACCACGTGAGGACACAGTGAGAGGAGGTGCTAGCTACGAACCAGAAGAGGGCCCTCACCATGGTGTGGCCTTGATCCTGGACTTTCAACCTTCAAAACTGTAAGCAATTCATGTCTGTGATTAATTTTTTTTAATTAAACAACTAAAATTTCTAAAGGCATAAAAACCACAGCGACAAAAACAATAGGAAAGAACACTACCAGCCCGGCATTGGGGGAGCAGAAAAGCAGAGCTAATCCCAAGCTCTAAGTGCGGAGTGCTAGTCACTCAGTTGTGTCCAACTCTGCAACCCTATGGACCATAGCCTGCCAGGCTCCTCTGTCCACGGAATTCTCCAGGCAAGAATACTGGGGTAGGTAGCCATTCCTTTCCCCAAGGGAGTCTTCCTGATCCAGGGATCAAACCCAGCTCTCCTCTCCAGGCAGATTCTTTACCGGCTGAGCCACTGAGCTTCCCACATGGCGCTAGTGGTAAAGAATCCACCTGCCAATGCAGGAAATTTAAGAGACACTGGTTTGATCCCTGGGTCAGGAAGATCCCCTGGAGGGCATGGCAACCCACTACAGTATTCTTCCAGAGGAGCCTGGAAGGCTACAGTCCATAGAGTCACAAAGAGTCGGATATGACTGAAGCAAATTAGCATGCACACATAATAGTATTAAGCACTCAACACTGATCTAACCAAAATTATGGTAACTATATTGGGAGGTAGGTTGATAGAAAAGTGAACAGTGGAATGAGATAGAGTTAAGTGTTCATCTTACACAGTGAGAGATAATGCCTAAAGCATAGGCAATGCTTAGAATTTTAGAAAAATCAGGAAGTAACAATATAAGAACATTATTTAGCGATATGGAGGTAAATACCACAAGAATCAACTAGAATAGAATGCACGTGCTCCTGGAGTAAGGGATATGGCAGCACAGTAAAACCTGTATCTTCCATAACAAGCCTTATTTTGATTCTTTAAAACTATGTGTATGTACTTTTTTACATGAATAAAAATGATATAATTAAATTAATTTTAATTTTCAGAGATAAAGGCCAGCCATGAAGCTTCTGAGGTGATTCCAAGATGCAGTCAGAGTTGAGAACTACTGATTCAGAAGGATTCTCTAACACAAAACCTTCTTATACTAATAAAACTGAATCCACGCTAAGTTAGTGACAGGCTTGCTGCTGTAGTAATGTAGGGCCATGGAAACTAAATTTAAACTCCAGGGCTTCCCTGGAGGCTCAGGGAACCCACCTGCCGATGCAGAAGACATGGGTTCAATCCCTCACACGAGAAGATCCCCTTGTTTTTCAGAAGTAACCTACTATATATTCAACACTAAATAAAATGGTAAAGAAAAATAAAATCCCAAGGGAAGTAATCAGTGAAATCATACACAGCCAGAAAAAAAACATTACATACACAAATAATTCAATCATATGTCCAACAGATCTAAAGAACCCCAAGAGTCAGCCTGGCAAAAGCCTTCATCTCACACTAACGAGAATTAGGAGTCTGAGCACACAAGTCTTCTGGCCGCGGCATATAAGAGGAATAATACAACTGACAGTTTGGAGCCTCGAAAAAGGAAATAAAGGGAAGACTGAGCCACAGCAAGGAGGACAAGCTGTTTCTTCTTTCTGCAGTCACAGATGCCACTCATGTGTGTCATCAATACATTCCCATGGGTAGAACCAAAAGCTTTTAAAGGACGTCACATGAAGCCACAGGTTACGCTCAAATCCCAGTTTGAAGCGTTACACCTCTAACTCTCACTCCTTCCCAGTGATTGTAAAACCATGCAGAAGTGCTGGATAAGGAAAGTCTCCAGAACTTGAACACTCCTATAAAGGTGAAATTTTTGTTTTTTTAATTAAAAAGTTGACTATGTATATACATGGCTGAATATGTATATATACACATTCAAATTTTAAACATTTTATGTGGTAAGAAAAAGGATTTTTAGGACTTATTTATATATACTATTTTTTACAGTAATTTACCACTTTTTTTCACCACTTGACAGGTTGCACCCCTAAAGTTTCCTGTCTATATTATTTTAAAAATTAGAATAAACATTTTTAAAACATACAGAGTTCTGTTTTACCTGTGATGTGCCATCCTTAGTTTCCTGAAAACGTTCAGCTATAAAAATGTTATAAGCTGACCGAGGTCTTTTTGGTTTTCCAAGCATTGTTAACTCCTAAGTGAAAAAAAAAGAAAGATGAGATAAAGTTTAAACTCTATGATACTTAACTTTACCTAGAGAAACTTCATTCACTACCATGAATTACAGAATATTCTTTACAATGAACGTTATGAGTATGCAACTGTTCCCTCTTGGGATCAGAATTTTTGATAGTACTATTTTGAAAATTCTAGTAGATTTTTTGAGTTACTTTTCATATGGAAACATTTCCTTTACATATTACTTTTATGGTCTCCACCAACCTAGATAGTATATTCAAAAGCAGAGACGTTACTTTGCCGACTAAGGTCCGTCTAGTCAAGGCTATGGTTTTTCCTGTGGTCGTGAGAGCTGGACTGTGAAGGAGGCTGAGCACCGAAGAATTGATGCTTTTGAACTGTGGTGTTGGAGAAGACTCTTGAGAGTCCCTTGGACTGCAAGGAGATCCAACCAGTCCATTCTGAAGGAGATCAACCCTGGGCTTTCTTTGGAAGGAATGATGCTAAAGCTGAAGCTCCAGTACTTTGGCCACCTCATGCGAAGAGTTGACTCATTGGAAAAGACTCTGATGCTGGGAGGGATTGGGGACAGGAGGAGAAGGGGACGACCCAGGATGAGATGGCTGGATGGCATCACTGACTTGATGGCCGTGAGCCTGAGTGAACTCCGGGAGTTGGTGATGGACAGGGAGGCCTGGTGTGCTGCGATTCATGGGGTCGCAAAGAGTCGGACACGACTGAGCAACTGAACTGATGAACTGAATAAATGAGCAGTATGTACAAAATCTTTTTAAACATTAAAAAAAAAGGTTTTATCCTTGTAAGGCACCACTTCTCCTTGGACAAAGCCCTACGTACCTCCACCTGACAACTCAAGGACACTGGAGTATTTGCCGCATTATCTAATGAAGGGTGCTGCATCGTCCTAACCTACCGAGTTTCTGAACTTAGACAGAAATTTATAAAATGGTGGGGATTTTAATGGCAACTTGGTTTACAGTCAATAACAAACCCAACTTCCATTCATAAGTAGGGCCCCTGTGACTTACATACAGAGACCACTTTCTCGGCCCTGCGCATCTCAGGAGAGGAAGCGTTTTACACTTTGACTCTGCATGGCCCCTTTTGTTTCTAGAGCTACCACTAGGAATCTCTTCTAGGTGCTTCACTTGCAACTTCCTGGCCCCCTACCTCTCACCTAAACTGTAAGTAGTTGGAACTGGGGATCTAATGGGGAAAAAAATTCCAGCAGGGAGAGCAAATGGAAGTCTTAGGGAAAAATCACTCAGACTTTCAAGTTCCTGGTTCTACATGTAAGGAGTTTGGAAGTCACCACCCCATCCAATAAGTATAAAGCTGATCAGACTGCAAAATCAACAACTCTCTTGGATCCACTTCAGAGGGGACACGGCAAATTGCTGCTCCCAAGACTGGACAGACAGACACAGACAGGTGAACACAGGGAGTCGAGCCTTACTGGAACAGATAGAGGAATGGAAACCAGTGGTGTGGAAGAAACTGAACCACAGTTGACTTAATTGCTGGAAGCTCCATGTGGACAACTCTGAGAGCTACCAACACTCACAGGAAAGCCTCATAATATTGTGAGGTTTTTCTCCAGGAACTTGACCAGATTCCCACAGTAAATCAAGGAAAAAAACCCTCTTGCTTTCAGCAGGAAGTAAAGGAATCATTTCAAAATACCAGAGTACTTTATCATTCTTAACAAGGCCTGCCCTCAAGGGACACGAGCTCATCAGAGCCTCATCTGCGGGACTTCACTGCTGGTGTGCCGGTTAAGACTGCGCTCCCCGTGCAGGGCTTGGGGTTCAATCTATGGTTGGGCACTAGATCCCGCGCTGCAACTGATGATCCGGTGCAGTCAAATAAAGAATAAACACACAAACATTAAGAACCGAACCTGCTGTTATACTATCAGAGCCTAAGACTTCAACGAAAGGAAACACTAGACTAAAGCTTACTTTAGCCATCCTGTACCACCTAAGCGCCAAGCCACAGGCTCATTAAAGGTTTTTTTGGGTTTTAATTGCTAACTCATATCTGACTCTTTTGCAACCCCATGGACTGCAGCCCACCAGGCTCCTCTGTCTATGGGATTGCCCAGGCAAGAACACTAGAGTGGGTGGCCGCTTTCTTCTCCAGGGGACCTTCCCGACGGATCTGCTTTGGCATGTGGACTCTTTACCACCAACTCACCAAGGAAGCCCTTATTAAAGGACCAAGAGCAATCGTAAGGCTGTAGAATGCTTCCCCTGCCCCATGCCTTACCACGTTACAAAGGCCCATACACAGCAGTTCCTTTTACCCAGCACATCATACGTCTAACTATCAAGAAAAAAATCCCAAAGCGTACTGAAAGACAAAAAAGCCTAACATAAAGAAACAGAACAAGCATCAGAACTGGCAGGGATACAAAATTATCAGACCAGCATTTTAAAACAACCGTGATTAATATGGTACGGATTCTGGACAGCCTGCATGAACAGACATTGTAAGCAGAGAGGGAAATCAAGAAAGAACCCGAAAGAAGCGCTAGAGATAAAGGGAATTCCCTGGCAGTCCAGTGGTCAGGACTCCAAGCTTCCACTGCAGGGGGCACACAATCAATCCCTGGTCAAGGGACTAAGATCCCAAAAGCCACACAGCATGGCTAAAAAAAAAAAAGAGAAATCCCTGAAAATCCGAAAGTAAAGAGAACAAAGACTGAAGAGGAGAAAGAAAAGAATATCCGACCACTCCTGTGTCACCATGGGGCACAATACGCACAGCACACGCGCAAGAGAAACGCTGGGCCGGATGCAGCACAAGCTGGAATCAAGACTGCTGGGAGAAAGATCGGTAACCTCAGATATGCCAGCGAGACCACCCTTGCGGCAGAAAGTAAGGAACTAAAGAGCCTCTTGATGAAAGTGAAAGAGGAGAGTGAAAAAGGTGGCTTAAAGCTCAACATTCAGAAAACTAAGATCATGGTATATGGTCCCATCACTTCATGGCAAATAGATGGGGAAACAGTGTCAGACTTTTTTTGGGGGGCTCCAAAATCACTGCAGATGGTGACTGTAGCCATGAAATTAAAAGATGCTTGCTCCTTGGAAGGAAAGTTATGACCAACCTAGACAGCATATTAAAAAGCAGAGATATTCCTTTGCCAACAAAGGTCCGTCTAGTCAAGGCTATGGTTTTTCCAGTAGTCACGTATGGATGTGAATTGGACTATAAAGAAAGCTGAGTGCTGAAGAATTGATGTCTTGAACTGTGGTGTTGGAGAGGACTCTTGAGAGTCCCTTGGACTGCAAGGAGATCCAACCAGTCCATCCTAAAGGAAATCAGTCCTGAATATTCACTGGAAGGACTGATGCTGAAGCTGAAACTAATACTTTGGCCATCTGATACGAAGAACTGACTCTTTGGAAAAGACCCTGATTGAAGGTAGGAGGAGAAGGGGATGACAGAGGATGAGATGGTTGGATGGCATCACCAACTCAATGGACATGAGTTTGAGTAACCTCCGGGAGTTGGTAATGGACAGGGAAGCCTGGAGTGCTGCAGTCCATGGCGTCCCAAAGAGTCGGACACGACTGAGCAACTGAACTGAACTGGAATAGAAGAGAACAGAGAAAGGAAGAGAAATAGCTGAATAAGAAACTCCTTATATCTGCTCAATCCTCATTTCTGGTCCTCCCCACTCAAAGTACCAGGTGGGTGCATTCAAGAGCAAGGGAGAGCGCGAGAGAGAGAATAAACCCTAGTTTCCACCCTCCAAATACCATCCCTACCTTTTCTGGCTTCCTTTTACTAACTGGATTAGCAGTCTCAGATTACTATCATTGACTTGAAATTGGGTAAGTCCTCAACCCAAGAGCTAGGAGGGCTTAAGACACAGGCATCAGGAAGAGAGATCCCATCACTTCACATTAAAGGCTGGAATCTACTTTTTCAGAGAAGTAAGTTTTTGTTCTGATGACCATTTTCTATGGTATATATACTGGATCAGCAAGTTCACCACCTCACACCTAATAGTATGGAAAGATGTAGTCTGACAAATAACAGAATTTATATGGACTGATACCTTCAACTAGAGGCTACTAATTTTGAACCATGTGGGATTTTTAATGAGGAAAAATCAAATTTCATCCTAAAGGCACTTTAACTTTATTAGCTACAATAGGTACTTTTAAAACATTGAGAAGGTAATGAATTCAATCTATTCAGCAATATTCAGAATCAAATTCACCATCACCTATAGAACAATTCAAATCAGGAAGTTACTCTAGAAAGACCCAGATGCAAGACTTCTGCTATTCCTGATTTTCCTGTTTCCTAACTCTGTTCCTACAGCTTTTACACCAGTCCTAATTATGTATCTCGAACTCAGATACATCCAAGAGGAGGAAAAATGGTTTACAGTGTACTAACAGGCATGTGGTCCTGGCCGCAGAAGGAAACTATCCTAGTTTTTCCTAACTAAAGTACATTCTCTACCATATCATCAAAATAAGGGGAAAAAAACAAACCTGTATTTATAGGCATATAAATTTCATTTTTTTGCCAAAGGAAAAGACTATTTCAACCATACTCACTCTCTTTTTTATTAACGCTTTCTTTTTTAAACGTTTCTGCATGATTTCTTTTTCCAAAGATACTATTTGACTTGGAGTTAGTTGTTCTTGAATTCTGTTTATTTCTTCCTTGTATACCTGCCAGTCTGCCCTGTAAGCATCTTCATATATCTGTAAATATAAAATCCAAGTCAGTGAATAAACTATTGCTGGCTAATTAAACATAGCACACCTGACAGGGAAGAACAACTGCATAACTTCAGGAAACTGACTGAACCACCAGTGGAAAATGTACTCTGAAACCCCACTTATAAATCACGTGTTCTTCAAACATGTTATCCAAGGTGAAGGTCTAGCAACTGGCCTCCAACTTCAAATTGCTTCAAAAAACCAGCCCTTCATCACCACTACCATTTATCCATATTCTCATCATTTATGTGGATGAGAAAGTATGACATTCCTTTGAGATAACAAACGTTAAAAAAAAAACAAAAACAACTCTGGGTCATCTGGTTCCTTAAAGGACATGACAGTTGTCCTTACCTGCAAAATAACTGGTCAGCAATGTTGAAAATTTATATGCTTACCTTTTTCTCTGAATCAGGAAGTTCCCTCCATAGCTTGGCAATTTTTTTAATTAGTTCTGAATTTTTTGCATCTATGAAATGAAATAAAAATTGATGTCACCATTTTACATCTCAGTATCAATTTCTAAAGACTTTCAGGAAAGCATAATCCATTAGCTCTAAAATTAAGTATTTTGAGAGACATTTTATCACAAACAACTTAAAATGGTTTAGTTTTTCTTTAACCAACTAATTTAAGTACAATAAATAATTTAATATTTTATCTAACATTGTTAGTCTATTATCTAATAATTAAGGAATAGTATCATTTACCACCAAAATGGTCCTCAGGAATTGATTACTAAGTTAAAGCAACTGGGGAATCAGTGTTTACAATTTTCTACTTCATATTTCAATCAAAAACATTTTTTCAAGTCTTTCAGGAATGACCAAGTTCATAAAACCTGACTAGACAACAAAACATAGTCTTGATTCATATACCACCACCCTGTATTTCAATTACAGAAATACTGTTTGCAAACAAGCTAAATTATTCTAAAACTAAATCATTTTTCTCCATTTCCTTCCCATCTTAACTGGAATGACAAGGTATAAATTATTTAACAAACCACTTGTTAATTTCAACTCCTACATTTCAAAAGATGCGAGTACTGAAGCATGTCTCTTAAACCAGTTCTTTATGTGACTATTACAGCTCATATGATTTTCGTAAGTGCCCTGTGATGTAACGCGTATGAAAAAGCTTTAGACATTATAAGAAAAGCTCAGCAATTACTAATTTGGTCACTATCTTTACACTATAGCCCCAATAAGGAACCAGTCTTTCTAGGGAGTCAACAAACCTAACTGGAAATCTTTCAGAAATTCAAGAACTGGCTTTCAGTCAAAAAGCTCTTAAAATTAGTGATAACCTGTATTCAGCTTTAAAATTTATGCAACACATCCACATAAATTACTTCACTGCACCTTTATGAATAATTCGCAGAGGCAGAAGCAGGAGCTAAGCGAGAGGGTAAATGATTCGTCAATGGTCCTCTAGGCCAACGGCCACAAGGCCCCAAATTCAGCTTCTTCATCCTCTTTCCTGAATACTTTCCATCCTACATGCTATTTTTAAAATACCGTTCACCAGTTCTCGACTTCATTTAAAGCATTTTTATTTGGTAAAATTACCTTACTGCTGTGCTTACACTGATTTCTTATGCATGCCTGCTAGGTCGCTTCAGTCATGTCTGACTCTGCAAATCCATGGACTGTGGCCTGCCAGGATCCTCTGTCCATAGTTTTCCAGGCCAGAATAAAGGAGCAGGTCACCATTCCCTTTTCCAGGGGATCTTCCCCACCCAGGGATTGAACCGGCGACTCCTATGTCTCCTGCATTGGCAGGTGGCTTTCATACAAGCCCATGTTAAATCTATTTTACAGGTCATCAAACAGAATGGTTATGTTTCTGCATTCAACAGATGCCTTGATACTGAAAATCAAGCCTTCAATTTAACTGCTTAGTGGCATCTTTACTACATCAGAGAAGAGTATATAACGCAAACTCCTTACCTGGGTTTTGAGCTTTAAATATGGGCAGCTGTTCTTTAGAAAATCGAACGTATGAAGTCATAGGCTTCTTTGGATAACCACTCAAGCTGGATGAAAACCATTTTGGAACATACGCAAAACTACATATAAATAAAACGAAAATAACCAGTGTTAAACATTTAAGTACCCGTATTCATAATTATGTGAACACAGATGCCAAGCAAGATATCAAGGTGCTACACATCTGACACCTAACACCTTCGGTAAGAACAGTATTATTTAAAATCCTGTCCTCTCCAGGCTAAAGAGCGTGCAAAACTGAAGTCTCCTAGCAAGGGCAGAGAGTGAAGGGAAACATGTATCTCCAGCTCCTGGGCCTTGCCTCAATGGCTAGATGAAGGCAGGACTCTCGGGGCGACTTCGCAGGGGACGCCGAACCCGGTGCTCCAAGGTAGGAAAGTGAGCAGGGACGGGAGGAGGGGAAAAGTGGCCGGAAGGAAGGCCAGGGGTACTGATGCCGTAAGGCCTGGTCTCAAAGCTATCACCCCCTTGGCAAGGTCGAGGTCGGAATCACAGGGCCAAGTCAGTCCTGACCATTTTAGGGGGGACAGAAAGCGGAGAACAGCGTTTACATTCTAACCCCAAAGCGTCCTGAACCCTTCCGCCTCCGAGGGTGCAGGCAAGCAGGCTTACCTAAAGGGGGAGCGCAGTCGACTGCCACAGCCGGCGCAGAGATCCGCTCCTGACTTTCCCAGTGCATTCAGCACGCCCCAAACGCCCCGGAGAAGCGCCATCGCATCCGCAGACAAAGCACTGACCAGGCCCCACTTCCCTGCAGCGCCCTGGCACGAGAGAAAACGCAACAAAGCCGCCCTAAAGCCGCGAGACAGCCTACCCACCTTCCTATCATGCCCGCCCTCGCGCGGCACTGTGGGAAACCGGCTCACTTCCGATTGAGCTAGGAGGCGGGGCAAGGCAGCGCGCGCAGGCGCCGTAGCGGCTTCCCGGGGGGCGGGGCTACGGAGAACGAGGAGCCCGGAGGCGGAGCGGGGACGCGGCGAGCCGGCCAGCCTGCGGAGGGACCTGGCCTCCAGGGGGCGAAGCTGAGCCGCCTGTGTCCCAACCCCACCCCCCGACCCCCCGCCGCCTGCTCCGCAGCCGGCCGGGAGGCTGATGGGCGCGCGCCGGGGTCCCGCCGCGGGTAGGCCGCTGGCTGGTCTGTGACGGCGGGAAGGCCGAGGACGTAACAGACGGCCGGCCGCCGGGACGCAGGCAGCCGAGCCGCGCGCGCTGCTCCGCGGTCAGGCGGCGCGCGCCCCGCAGAGCCCCTCAGCGCGAGCGGGAGCGCAGAGTCCAGAGTCACCGCAGGGGAGGCGGGGTGCCCCGCGGTCTCTAACCTCAGAGTGCCGATTCCCGGGCCTGGCCGCAGGGCCGGCTGCAGCGCTGGCGTGGGTCCCGTGTCTCAGCCTTTTTAACAAGTTCCTCAGGGGTTAACAAGCTCCGATGCCAGTGGCTGTGGGGCCACATTTACAGCAACACCGATCCACGGCCCCATCCCCTGAGGCTCTCGCTGACCTGACCTTCAGGCTTGACCTCCACCCCTGCTTGCTTTGTGGGGAGGAGACTGACTGGTTACCTGTCCGGAGGTTAGAGCCCTGGCCCCATCGTTTCCATTAACGTCTTGATCTGGGAATGTCACTTCCCCGCTGTAAGACTTAATTTCCCCCACTGCAGACGAGGATGTTGGGCCAGCTCAGTCTTCCCAACCAGAGCTCTGAGAACGTGTCACAATTATGCCTTGAGATACTGATGGATGTGCGGTACCGCCATTTCCCATGTGAACAATGGCGTGAAAAAAGATGGGGAAACTAGTCTGAAGCTCTCTAAGGACGCTTCTAGCTCAGGTTCCATTTATTTCAAAGAGCCACTTCCTGAAACAGCTTTTTCTCTGTCGGATAGCTTTGTAGGAAAATTCTTACTAGTGTCACGTCGAGCTGAGAGGCTCTCACTGACCCTTCGGGGCTACCAACCAAGCCCACTTTTAAGTGGTGAGCAACTACCGCCACTTCCTTTCCAAAAACTCTCAGGATTGAAAGGGACCTTTTAGGTCATCTGTTCAAATCTCTTACTCTGTCGTGGAGGAAACAGGGTTGGATTTTGTTTGTTTGCTTATTTCCTGAGTACACATTATGTACAAAGCCACAAACTTAGATTAAAAAAGCACAGCCTTCTCACGCCAGTGAACTCTAATGGGAGAGGCAAAGAGATGAACAGTTAAATTACAATGTCAAGCTGAAAGTGTAGGATAGATTCCTTATAATCACATTTTAATTGATTTCTGCAACAACCTTTCCTTACATTTTGCTAGAGTGTTTTTATTCTTTCAGATGTTTGATAGATATAAAGTTAAACTTTTTTGAATATTTAGTCTTTTTGTTGTTTTAAAGTGATATTTTGATAAATCTTGCTATAAAGTTCTTATAAATCTGATCTATAAATCTGTTTTCATCAGCTGTGAATATTCTTCAAGACTCATATACATTACTGTGATAATTTTATTCCAAATTCAGTGTTTACACAGAAAATATAATTCTACCTACTTACCCAAACTGTCTTTGTACAAAAGAGCATGTGGCTTTATGTATATTTACTTTATAAAACTTGAAGACTTACTGCAGCGTTTTTCAGGGCTCTGTCCCTTTATTTTGCTTTAAAACTTCATCTACCCCCAACGTTTCAGTTCCAGCTGACTTCCACCATCAGTCACATCCTCATGGTTCCCATATTTCATGTTGAATCCATAGCTCTCTATTTACTCTCACATCTATATAGCCACTATCTTCTGGACATCTTTACCATCATGTTTCACAAATTCCTCAGTTTTTCCTGAACTGAATTCACTATCTTTTGCCTATCTTGAACTTCTCTTCTTGGTAAGATGCACCAGAATCCTACTGGAATCATGCAACCCAATAACCTGATAAACCATTGTATAATCTCCCTCACTGACCTTCCTCACCCATCAACCAACTAATGATACGTATTGCTGATTCTACTTCGTTAACCCTCTAGTACGTATTTTTTCCTCTTCTGTCCCATTGCTGCAGCTTTGGTTCAGGCCAGTAGTGTGTTGGTAAATCTGCTCTCCAAAAAGAGAGCCCTAATTTGTAGTGTTTGCTGAGATCTGTGGTGTAGATAACCCCACCAGGGCTGGTTTCAAACCATCCACTGAATGTCACCGAACCTAAAGTTGGGAGGAAGTATACATGACTGCCTCTTCAAGCCGGTGCTTGCCAGCCCCATTGCGGCTCTGCTGTCTTTCCCCAGACTTTTACAGGAGCTTTCCTGCTTTCAGTCTCAGTCCCCTCCAAACCACATTCCACAATGTCACCAGGTCAGTCTTTCTAAAAGGCAAGTCCCATTCATTCATTTGGTCATGAAGTGTGTATGGAGCACCAACAGTATGCCAGGCAGGCTGTGATCACATTTCTGTACTTAAAACCTTCTATGGCTCCTTATTACCCACAGAATCAAATGTAAATGGTCATACATGGCAAATTAGGTCATCCGTGCACTGGCCTTTCTCTTCCTTCTAAAGCTTCATTCCTCACTTCACCTTTGCTTGTAATAATTTATTATTTAATATCCATCTCTTATCTGGGTTAATAAACATCCCTGCCTTCTGTGTGGCATGCCAACGCTATGGAAATTACTGGATGAGAATACAGGCTGAGGGTTTCCTCGGTGGCTCAGTGATACAGAATCTGCCTGCCAACGCAGGAGTCACGGGTCCAGGCCCTGGTTCAGGGAGATCCCCCGTTCCACGGAGCCGCTGAGCCTGTGCTGTAGAGCCAGGGAGCCGCAGCTGCTGCGCCCACCTTCCGCAGCTAGTGCCACCCGCACCCTCGAGCAACAGGAGACACCCCCGGCCGCAGCTAGAGAGAAGCTGTGCAGCAAGAAAGACCCAGCACAGCCAACAGTAAACAAATAAAGCAAATAGAGGCTTAGAAGTTAGGCAGATAGATTCAAACCCTGTGCTTGTTAGTAGCTGTGTGACTTTGGCAAACGAAAATATCTCTGACCCAGGGTTTCCCCCTCTGAAATGGGAACAATGATGACAGATTCTTAGGATTGTTATGAAGATTAAATTAGAGAATACATAAAAAGTTCTTAGCACATTTCAGTAAGTATTGCCTATCATTATCCCCACATTATTCATAACAGTTATTAGCTTTTAATTAAGTATAGGTATACTATAGTATGGATTGTACCTAAAAAAGTCATATTGTATCACAGCCCTGTCTTTTATTTTGTCATTTTCTCTCCCGATTAAATAACATATATATCAGTATTGCTCCCCTCTTCCTATTGAACTTTTAACATTTCTTCATTATTAGTGATGTTTAAACATACACACTATGGTATGTGATGAAAAATTAAAACAACGCGCCCTTAGGTTGGAATTTTTTTAGCGTTTTCAGAACATCTTTATATAACTGCATCTGATTGTATGATTCACAAATTGAAATAGAAGAGAAATATTATTATAATCATGGTTCCCAGCTTGCAGATGAGGGAGATTAAGTTCGGGTCCAACAGTCGGTGGTGGAGCGAACGCCCAGTCCCCCAGTTCACTGCTTCTTCGTTTATATCAGGCCAGTCCTCAGACCCAGTCACCACACCGCAGGGTTCCAGCCCAGACACCTTCCTGGGATCTTCCAGACTCTGTGATCTGATGCTGGTGCTTGTGATAGACCGTACAGCATTCTGGTTGTTGATCTTTTACGTGCACATATGCATTTTTCCCCTCAATAGATGGTAAGCCATGCTTTTAAAACCTGTTTATTCATTTTGGCTGCAGATCTTAGTTGCGGCAGGTAGGATCTTTTTAGCTGCAGAATGTAGGGGCTTCTGTTTGTTTTTTTCTTTCAGCTGTGGCACGCAGGATCTAGTTCCCTAAAGAGAGGGGGAGCCTGGGACCACTGCCTTGCGAGCATGCAGTCCTAAGCACCGCACCACCGGGCAGTCCCAGTGGTGAGCTATGCTTGAGGACAAGATTGAGTCTCATGCTTCGTTCTGTTCCCTGTGGTGTTTCGCATAGAACTGATACATTGAACATGACTGATGGACAGAAGGAGGGAGGGAGAAAAAGAAGGAGACAAAAGATGTAAACAGATTAGTTCTGCACAAATTATTTATATACAAATTTGACCCCGTAGAAAAAATCAACTACTGTTGGCAAAAATGTCATTTGCCAACAGAAGGGACAGTTATGTGTGGAAGGGACAGTTACATGAGAACCATGTAAAATTTGGGAACATAGATACAATGTTCCGCATGCAGTGAGCATGGCTTATTCATACTTGCACAGCGCTAAAGCTGAAGGCAGCACCAATGAACAGCAGTCCGAGACCAGGCTAATTCCCTGGTGAGTGACAGAGTGAGAGATATAGATATCACCTGGAGAAAAAAATTTTCCTAAGAGAAAGCAGTGTTGCTTTTCTAATTATGGTGGATAAATAACACAGCTACAACAGGAGCAATCATCAGATAGGTTTAGCACGAGGAATGGATGTAATTCTGGACTCCCAAACACACGCACATTATAGAAGCATAGCAATTGATTGAGCACTACAAGAAAGAAATTATAATCTGAATATCTCCTAGCTTATCTTCCCTGTAAATCAAGACTTTAATGAATTATATATGAGGAAAGTGACGTGTAATTTTTTTCCTTCAAACCATTTTCATTTAGTTAGGGTCTGTTATCACTTCACAGGGTTTTGCCTTTTAAAACAGTATACAAAAGGGTGAAAGGGGGAGAAAAATAAGAAAGGGCCTACTGCATGTTATTAGTTCCCGATATCCAAATTAGTTTATGAAGTACTTCTCAATTAGAACAAGGTATTCAGCCTTAATTATTAAGAGCATATCAGAGTTATTTTTAGCCATTGCTGTAGCAGTATTATGCAAAATAAATATAGCTTTTCTATTTTAAAGCTGATTCTGTGACTCAGCAGGAGGAAGGACAAGTAAAAAGGACAGGTGTAATTGTATGCAAATGTACACATTTATACAGTCTGTTGCTCCACGTCCAGTTCTAACTGTTGCTTCTTGACCTGCATTCCGGTTTCTTAGGAGGCACATAAGGCGGTCTGGTATTCCTGTCTCTTTAAGAATTTCCCACAGTTTGTCGTGATCCACGCAGTCAAAGGCTTTAGCATAGTCAATGAAGCAGAAGTAGATATTTTTGTGGAATTATCTTGCTTCATCTATGCACATGGCAGTCACACTATCATTCTAACTGGTTTCAAATGCAGGGTGAGGTAGGGACCATTGCCACCTACTTCCAGACACCAGGGCTGGACGCAGCCACCCCCACCAGCTGGAAGCCTGGGGAATCGCTTTGTCCTGAACTGTTGTCTACCACCTTCCTGGGACCCTGCCTCTCTCCTGGTCTGTGTCCTGAAGGGCCAGAGGAAGGTAGTGATTCCTGGGAAGGAAGGAGGAATCCCGAGGCTAAAATGTAGGATGATGGGGCCCTCTTTGCAGCCTCCAGGATGTGCCAGCCCAGGGATTTATTAGTTTTCAGAAAACCCAGCAAACCCAGCCAGGGGACTTGCTGGAGAGCCCTGTGCAGCTGATGTGCCACAAACCCAGGCCTGGCAGAAAGTTGACTGACATCCTAGAAGTCTTGCTTCTTTCCGAGTTGCCTTGGGAATCTTGGTGTTAGATGACGGCAGGAAGGTGACTTCAAGTGAGGGGCATCTCCCCGTGCCTGCGCCCTGCCCTGCCATGAAGATCGCCCCCACCCCACCGGGCTCTCTCTCCCTCAACCTCAGCTTCCAAGGGCGTTTGTGTGAGAGAAGGTGCAAACCGGGAATGTGAGGCGTTTGTGTGAGAAGGTGCAAACCGGGAATGTGAGAGCGGTCCCGGAAGTCCTCCCTGATCAGCAGAGGAGTCTGACAGGCTGTCTAACTTCTCCAGGCTGCCTTCTCACCCAAGGAGCTCCTGTAACCTCGCCGCATGACTCCCAGCCCCTCTCAGAGGGCACGAACCAATAGCAGTACCTGTGGAATGGAGTCTGGAGGCTGGCAGACACCTGCCCAGCCCGGGCCAGCTGCTGGGCCTCTCCCCTCTCTGCCTTCTGCTGGCTTGCCCCCCAGCCAGCTGCATCAACTGTGTCTTAAGCTGCCTCTGCCTCCTAACTCCTGTCTTTCAATTGTTTTTTTTTTAGTCCAGGAGAATTTTATCAAATTGTCTCAAACTGTGGATTAAATAGAGAAAAATGCAAAAAGAGAAAACTCAGAAATTCTCGTCCAGCCAGTGCAGATTAGCCGTCAGGTATAAACTGGCCAGACACTCACGTGCGCCTGGTGCCTCTGCCGGCCCAGCGTGGCTGTAAGTCCGCACGTCCCTGTGCCGGCCACAGGGTCCCCTGCATCTGTGTGTGAAGGGGCGCCGTGAGGGGGTGTTTACCATCCATGGGTCACGTGGCACGTATGTTAACAGGTGTGGCTGCCTCCTCTGCTGAATGTGCAGTGTGTGTAGCCTCGTGGGGCACATGTGCCCACCCGTCTGCCCTGGTGTGTGGCACTTATGCCAGGGAGTCCTGCTTATGTCTGTGGGGCCTAGGGCTGTACTGGTTTGTGAGAAATGCTGTCTGGAGCCTTGAGGACCAGGGTTACCCTCTGTGATGGGAAGATCAGAGGGTCTCCACAGACCTGAGGTGACCCCAGACTACAGCTTAGGGGCCTGAGGAGGGAGGCCAGCCTCAGGGCACCAGCAGGTGGTTCTCCTGGAAGACTTGGGGTCGAGCATCCAGGAATGTTTGTTTTCAGGGCCTGTGTGGCTCACGTTGCACCCATATTAGGGGCTCAGGCAAAAAGACATTTTTCTATAAAGTACTTAATTTTAAATGGGAAAACCACATTTCTAACAAGGCTGGAGAACCTGTGCTAATCCCAGACGCGTGCCCAGGGCAGTGGAGGCAGAAGGGGGCATGGGCTGGTGGGGCAGGCTGGAGCAGCAACAGCCTCTGAGGGGTGAGTGGAGCCACAGAGCGAGCCCCACCGTGCAGAGGAGGGGCTGTCAGGCCGCAGGCCCTCGGCGGGACCACACCCCGGCTGTGTTCCATTAGGGAGCCCACCCTCCTCACTCAGAACCCACCCCTGGGTGACTCCCCGTCTCACCCCAGTCAAGGTCCAGGTTCCGCCCAGTGCATTCTTGCCCCGGGCTCTCTGGCGGGCAAAGTGGCCACCCGGCCCCTCTGTGCCCCTGAGTTTCCCGGTTCTGGTTGCTTGCATGCCACCCCCAAGCACAGCTGTGTTTGCCAAGAAGGTGGTGCTGGCGGAGCGCCCGCCCAGGTTCCCACTGGGTGGCCAGGCACTTGCTGCAGCGGCGCACTCGCCAGTGCTGAGGAGAAATGCAAGCAGAGCCTGAACCACAGAGCTTTCTGGCCCTCGTTCCAGGAGGGGGCAGAGACGCTCTCCAGCCTAGCCTGCGAACGCCTTTCTCTTATCTTGGAGAAATTTCAACTCTGGCAAAGAGATGGCGAGTTGTAGGCCCCAGAGGGACACATGAAGCCAGGAGATGGCCACGTAGGCTGAAGGGTGGGTCCCCTCCTGGACCCGGGATTCCAGTCACACCTGGGTAGGCGCTTGGTTCTGTCAGGTACTGGCCGTGTGGCATTAACCACCTAGCTCCTCCTATGGTAGAAAGGGGATAATAATAATCCCAAATTTTAGGACCGTTTGGAATTAAGTGAGATGACCCTGGAACAACAGAGGTGGCCTTGGACATAGCAACTGTCGGCGGCTATCATTGTTTAGAAGATGCCAGATAATGTTGGAAGCTCAGAGCATAGTGGGGTAGAATCAACGAGGGCCTGCCTCTCAGAAGACTTGAGCGCCAAGAAGGGACACAGGTAAGTCATTGCATCAAAATAACATAAATGCTGAAATAGGACAGCCAGCAGTTCCTGGGCAATGTAGAAGGCTTCTTGGGCCAGGCCCCTGAGCAAAAGCCCACATTCCCTGAGCAGAGGAGGGCCTCTCAGATGGATGGAAGATGCCAACGGGAGCAGGCAGGGATGCCTGGGAGAGTCCGACCATGTGGAGGGGCCCAGGGTGCAGGGCCCTCTGGGATCGAAGGAGGCTGCACACAGGACAGAGACTGTGGGGAAGCCTGGGCCTCATTCCAGGATAATTCTGAGCCCACTAAGGGGGCTGAGCAAGGGGTGGGAAGGCCCCTGCTGGTGGTAGGGGTGGCCTGATAGGCCAAGGCTGATGGCAGGGAGACCAGTTAGGAGGAAAGGAAGCTACTGGAATTTCTCAGAAGAAAGGCTTACCCTTTCTGTGATAGCCGTATCAGACTTAGGAAAATACTACACAATCAGAAGCAACTTACGCCTGGACCATCACAGCATGGCATGTAGATGTGTGTGCATGCGTGTACACACACACACACACACACACGCACACACGCATACACAGCCTAAAATAGAAAAAAATAATAGAGTCCTTGAGTGACTGAGTGAAAGCTGCTCAGTCGTGTCCGACTCTGCGCAATCCCGTGGCCGGCAGCCCAGGCTCCTCCGTCCATGGGATTTTCCAGGCAAGAGTACTGGAGTGGGCGGCCATCGCCTTATCCGTGGTCAGAGGTTGAGCCCTGACTAATCCAGCATGGCAAATATTGACTCCTGGTCCCAGGCACCAGTTGGTGCCACTTGGGACTGTCACCTCCAGACTGCTGGTGTGGGGTAGCGCACGGCAGACAGTGGCTCCCCTCCTGAGAGGGAGATGGTTCAGGGAGAGAGCTCCTGCGGCACATGCCGTCTGTCCACCACACGTGTCCTAAGTGCTTGCTGAGTGATCTTCTGTCCATACTGAGCACAGCCCGGGCATCGTCTCGGTAACAGCATGAAGGATCCGCAGCAAACTGCCTCCCACCCGTTTCTGCATGTGTACCCTTGGGCTCTAGTGGGACGTGTCGCCTGACACTCCTAGATAAAGCTTTGTTACCACTCGCCACCTACTGACAAGACCGTCTCTGACCCTGAGTCCCGGGCCTCGGGGAATCATGGGGGGACACAGAGGGCAGGGGCACCCCCCGAGCAGCTGGCTGTCCCCTGAGCTCCGCTGCAGCCTTCAGCCCGCACAGCTCCTTGGCAGCGGGCTCGGCAGCTGTGCCTCAGTCCAGTTTGTGTGTAGCCCCGCCCCGCCCATCCTTTCCTCGCTGCCCCATGCTGGGCACCGAACTGCACACCCCTCTCTCTTGCCCTAACCCCTCCTGTCACCACTCACCCCTGGCCATTGCCACACAAAGGGGATCTGGGGCTGCTCGCTGTAGAATAGAGAGGTGCTGTTGGCCGGGGAGTCCACATCCTCAAACAGGACGCCTTCTCCAGGCACGCCTGCCTCAGCTCCTCGAAGCTCTGGCCCGAACAGTAGATGATGCGGGCCTCTTTGGGGGTGGCAGGCTCCTGAGGCCCTGGGCCCGGTAGAGGTAAGGCATGGCTGTCCTCAGACCATGGGCTCAGGCTCAGTGACGGATGGGAAGAGATGAGGTGTATGTGCCAGTCAAAACGACTCGGCACAGCGGCACTGGGCTGACTGGCCCTCGACCTCCGCCTGCCTCTCTGGGAGCCTCCCTGTTAGACGGAAATGGGGCGGAAATGGGGCACACCCTGATGGCAAACTCTCCCAGAGGCTCCTGAGGCCCAGAGGGAGCTCTGAGGCTGGGCCAGTCCTGCGTGGAGGCAGGGCTGTCTGTTAAGGGGGAGACCTGCTGGGAGAGACATCGCTTCATGGAGGAAGAGCGTACCATACCAACTGGGTCCAGCAGGTGGCAGGCAGTGCTGGCTTTCCTGTGGGGAGAGGCCGTGGGGTGATCTTGAATCACCTCTTAAATCCGAGAATCGTGGCGTTCTGTTGGTGAATCGTGGCGTTCTGTTGGTGAATCGTGGCGTTCTGTTGGTGAAGGGGATCTTAGTGAGTCACGGTAGTCCATGGTGCGTGGACAGATTACTCACAGTCTCACATTCTGATGCAGAGCAGGGCTGGCAGACTTTTTCTGTGAAGAACCAGAGAGTACAGCTTTCTGGCCTGCGGGCCCTGCGGCCTGCGCTGCGACGACTCAGCTTTGGGCTGTAGAGCAAGAGCAGCCGCGATGCTGCGTGGATGAGAGGGCAGAGCTGCGGCCAGTCCAACTCCGTTTACCCGGCAGAAGGGCTGACTTTTGTCCGCCCGGAACTGGGTGGCCCTGGCCCTGATGTGGGTCCGCTTGCAGGGGACGTCCGTCCACCTCCCCACTCCCAGGACGTGGATTCCTCCGTCTCCATCATCCCCTGAAGCTGGTCTTGGAAAGTAGTTGCAAAGACAGGCATTGCATTAATGAAGTTCCTTCCCCTGCCAAACTCTACAAATAGGCTCTCGCATTTGAGAAGAAATGATGTTCAGTGGCAGCAGTTTAATAAAAATCAGCCGCCGTGTGAAACGCTGGGCTTCTAAGCTCTTTAGCGCGGAGCCAAGGTGTCTGGAGTAACACCTGAGGTTAGAAAACTGGCGTGAGCTTTCATATGGCCCCCCATTCCCAGGAACGTTCACTTGACTTCACACACTTTCCATCAAACAGATCCTGCACATGGTCCACAGGGATGCGCAGACACTGAAGCTGGGGACATCCGTGTTGGACGCCCAGATTCGCCTGAGGTGACCTTGGGCAAGACCCCTCTGCCCCCGGTTCTGCAGTGAATTGGACGACAGATGACTTTGAGGGCTGAGGTGTGTGGGCTGGGTCGGGAGCTGCGGGTGCCTCCTCCCCTGTCCCGTCTGCCCCTTGCCCCAT
This sequence comes from Ovis canadensis, assembly GCF_042477335.2. Classification (NCBI taxonomy): domain Eukaryota; kingdom Metazoa; phylum Chordata; class Mammalia; order Artiodactyla; family Bovidae; genus Ovis; species Ovis canadensis. Next base: position 62,888,637 of record NC_091269.1, read on the forward strand.
CCGCCCCTTGCCCCATCCTAGACGCCAGGTCTCAGGACGCCCCTCCTGGGCCTCCCTTGCTGCCTCTAATGAAGACTTCTTACGATTCTTTGACCAAACAATAAAGGATTCTGGACTGAGATGGCAGGGCTGCCGGCACCCTGTCAGACATCTGTTTCCAGGTGATTACGGAGAAGAGCCAGGGAGACCTGTGCGACAATGCGAGGATGGACAATGTCACCCACTTCTGGTGACACCTTGGTCTGGGAAACGATCCTCAGCCTAGATTTTTCAGAATTTCCCCTTCAAATCACCCCCTCTCCCCAAGCCTGGGGGAAAGGACCTCGAAGTGAAATGCAACCTCAGTGTCATAAATGGTTTCGGGATACTGGGCGCTCCCCAGGCTCTAGGAATGTGCATCTGAATACAGTGTCCCCAACCCTCCAGGTGAGGGGTCCTGCCCGTCCGTGTTGGTCTCTCCTGTGGACTGGATGAACTCCTCTTTTTATTTAAAGCTTACCTTGGGTAATCAGAAACTGCATTGTCATTTGTGACTAAAGGAAAATGCCTGGGAGTGGGAAATTCACTGAAAGGACTGAGCAATGCCCTAGCGCCCTATAGGTCATCCCGCCCCCTTGCTCTCCAGGACCGTCATCGCAGTGCAAGGGACAGGCCTGCTGCCAGCACTCCGCCCTGGCAGGCCTGCTGGCCTGCGCCTGCAAGGGGCTGCTGGGAGGGTCCATAGGAGAGAGTGCTGTAGTTGTGTGTCCGCCTGTTGCCGCCGTTCCCCGCTTCCTCCCCTCACCGTGCCGCAGGCACAGGCGCTCCGCAGAGCTTGTTGCCCTGACTTAGGGCTGTGTCCCTGGGCTCTGAGCCCCACTCCACTCAGCCCAGCAAGAGTAGCTGGATGCAGATTTGCCGTGGGAACACAGAAAGCAGATACCATACCTGAGCCTCTCAGCTGAATTTTCCAAACCTTTGCTTCTTCACTGGGTGGAACATTTAGAGGAACTCAAGCCATGCCATCTGGAGGCCCGGGGGATCTCAGCCTCCTCCGTGCAGCCCCAAACATACCCTGGGAAGAGCAGTGCCCTCCGGAAGGCAAGGCCCACAGATCTGCTCACCAACAGGGCAGGACAGCGCACGCTTCCTGTGACGAGCTCTACCCACGTAGCAGCGGCCAAGAGGTGGGAACCTCGAGGTTCCCGTAGGGACCACCCATCATCTTAGCCGTGTTCCTCCCTTAAAGATCGACTGCTGGAGTAACCTCCAGGTCAACTGGCCCTCGCCCTGGCCCTGGGGACTCCCCGTGCTCTCCTCCTCTCTCCTCCACACCCTCGGCCTGCAGAGGCAGCCGTGTTTCTCTTTCTCCAGCAAAGAGGCCTGAGTGAGCCTGTGTGTGCGTGTGTGTGTGTGTGCGTGTGCACATGTGTCTCTGTGTGTGTGCGTGTGTCTGTGTGCGTGGGTGTGCGTGTGCACGTGTGTGTCTCTGTGTGTGTCTGTGTGTGCGTGTGCGTGTGTGTGGGTGTGCGTGTGTGTGCGTGTGTATGTGTGTGTCTGTGTGTGTGCGTGTGTGTGACAAGGCTGTGGGATTCAAGAAGCTCCCTGGGTAGATCTCTAAGGCTTCTGGGCAAAACCCAAGAACGATGCCCTGAACCTCACCTGGGTGCAAAGGCCTCGTCCTGGGACTCAGGGGGACTCGGAAGTTACAGCAGAGCAGACTCTTCACCAGGCTTGGACAGGTGTGCAAAACGTAGGACCCTGCAGGGGGAACTGCTCTGTTGTGGGTGCCTGTGGGAAGTGATAAGGAGCCTGCCTGTGGCTCTCGGTGAGGTGTGCACCCCGCTGCCTGCGTGTGGAGAGGAGGTGGAGGAAGGTACAAGCAGGAGGTGAGTGGGGAGGCCCACACAGGTGTCCAGGTGAGTGGGGCCATGGCTCACACCAGGTGTGGCAGGAGAGAAGGCGAGAGGAAGAGGCAGATTGTCTTCAGAAAATCCCTGCCTGGGCTTCCTCACTGAGGGCAGGATGGGACCTGAGAAAATGGAGAAAGTAGGGGCGGATCTGGAAGGCAGCTTCAAAACTTTGAGACAGAAACAGCTTCCTAATAGCTGGTGGGAGTGATATGGGAATAATTTTTTTTGGAGAGCAGTTTATTAATATCAAAATTACAAACACACAGACTCTCTAATCCAACCACTTACTCCTAGCAACTTATCTTGCAGACGAACCTGCACCCCTGAAAAGTGAAGGTGTGCAAGTTAACCCATTTCATTGCAGCATTACTCACTTCAGAAACAAGCTGGAAGGCACGCAGTGTACACCACCGGGGGGAATGATAAATAAATCAGTTATGGTCCAGCCAACCAGGAAATGGGTGCCAGGCAGCCACAGAGCAGAGCCAGGGAACTACACGAGGCATAGTCAGAGGGGTGGGCTGAGTACAGGGACATGCTTTCACTTGGAACTCCCTAGACTCATTCGGTTGACTTTCTTCTTACGCTGAGATGTCCATGGAAGGGTCACTCCCAGTGGTGGTTAGACAACAGGGAAGTTTCACAGAGGAGGCGGCCCCGGCCAGCACCCTATCTGTCGCTGCCCGGCTCCCAGTGCCCCTGCCCTCGGATCCTGGTGGCTGCCTTCCCTCAGCGCAGAGCACTCTGCGCTTTCCCCTTACTGGCGGTCCTGGCCACCTCCTTCAACCTGTGCCCCAGCACTTGGCACTCACAGCAGGCACAAAGGAGCTCCACACACCCAGGGTGAGAGCCATCAGTTTCTGCCGCACGCGGGGTCTGGTGTCGCAGAATCCCACCCGCGCCTCATGCGTCCAGAAATGCTATTCTCCGCTTTCCAGCGCCTGCGTCCCCGCTAGCCCTTGGGCTCCAAACCTGCACGGAACGCACAGACACCCTGGCCCTCTACAGGGTGTTCAGTCCAATGCAGTAAGTTCCTGTCAGTTTTAAGTATGACTGTCTCAGTTACTCTCACAGCGAAAGCCGAGTCGTCTCAGAGCGACACCATCTGCAGCGCTTCCGCTCCTGCGCGCTCGCTGTCAGCCTGCAGGTGCAGGGAGATCAGCCCACCCGTGGCTGCCGTCCTCCCCAAGTCCTCATGGCGCCCAGCCCCAGGAGGCTTTCTTTCTCAGGTGGAAATGACTTTTACATTACGACTGTTGTCCCTTGGCGATTTGCTTTACTCTCCAGTTACTCCTCCAAGATTTGATGTTAAAAGTGTCATTTGTGGGTTTTGAGAAACTCTTTGCTCTCAATCGACAGTCCAGCTGTCCAAAGCCTTCAGTTCAGTTCAGTTCAGTTCAGTTCAGTTCAGTTCAATCGCTCAGTCGGGTCTGACTCTTTGCGACCCCATGAATCGTAGCACGCCAGGCCTCCCTGTCCATCACCATCTCCCAGAGTTCACTCAGACTCACGTCCATCGAGTCGGTGATGCCATCCAGCCATCTCATCCTCTGTCCAAAGCCTTACCATAGACTTAAAAGTCTAGCTTGAAGCTCAGAGCTGAGCAGTGATGTCCTTGCTCTGGCTGAGCTCTGCCTCCCTCTTTGGGCCTCCCCCAGAAGTCTGGGCTTGCACAGGAGGCCCAGTTGTGGGCATGCATGTCACTGCATGCCCTATGAGATGAGGGCTTGTGCTCCGCCTCTTACCTCCCAAGTTCATATAGCAAACCTGGCCACCAGACAAGGCTCCCGCTTCTCTTCCCTGGCGCCTGCCATCCCTCATCGGGCTGTGCATCCCTCCCCTGCAGGAGTCCATCTTCTGGGTGGGAACGAGCCTTGCAAAGGCATCACATCACAGAGTTGGAGATCATCCTCAGGCGTCTGCCCAGCACCCCCATGCCCTCCTCCCAGTCATGGGCCTCGTTGGCTCCAGAGGGATTCTAGTTCGGACATACAGACCATGAACTTTCCTCCCACTTCCCAGAGCTGAGGAACCTGCCTGAAGGCTCTGTTGTGGAACACAGCTTCCTCTGGAGGCTTGCTGACACTGTTGAAATTGCCCTTGTATCCCTGAGAAGGAACTCTACTCTTCAAAACTCCTATGTTGGGATTGACAGACGCACACTACCATGTATAACATAGATAAACAGCAGGATTTACATTCAGTGTCATGTAACAAACTGCAATTAAAAGAATCAAAATATCATTTAGCTATATACATATATATGTGTAATAGAATCACTTTTTCTTTGTACTTGAAACTAACACGATATTGTAAATCAACTATACATCAATAAAAAATAGAAAAAATAGATAAACAGCAAGGATATGTTCTATAGCACAGGGAATTATAGTCATTATCTTGTAATAACTTTTAATGGAGTATAATCCATAAAAATACTAAAGCACTCTGCTGTACGCCTGAAACTAATGTACTATTGTAAATCAACTATACTTCAACGAAAGCAAAGGAAAGACAAAAGTGCTGCAGGAGATAGATATTCCGCAGCTCCTTCTCCTGCCCCGCACTGCTCTCTGCCATTTGACCTCACTCCAGGGGCTGTCAGGGGCCCCTGTGCTCAGCAGTCAGGGTGACTGGCACCCTGGGTGTTTCCTCCACATAATTTAAGGTGCAAACATTCTAACTTTAATTTTTAAACTATATATTTTATCTCCTCTTGCTCTGAAGCTCCTGCTCCACACAGTGCTAAAAGTCCATTTCAAATTTGCTGCGTGTCATAACCTTTCATTTTAACATAACCTCTCCCTCTTGGTCCCTCTGTCTGTAAATTAGCAGTCACTTGAAAGTTTAAACACTCTATAAGGTGCATTTCTCCCACTCATCATCTTCCTCTCCCTTTCTTTCCAGTAGTGGCATAGGAATGGGAGATGGATCTTAGGTATCCAGGGCGCCAGGGTGGGACCTCGGGGCCTCTGGGGAAGGACCAAAGCTGGTATAACCGGCAGCTCAGTTTCTCCTCCGGGACCATGCATTGCCCTCTCCCTGGGCTCAGCCTGGATCCAACATTTTCCTCCAATGAGAAGCCTCTGCCAGGTCGGTCCATCAGTTGCTTCCCCAGCTCTTCAGTCTCAGCCATCCCCTCCCCAGTGGTGGAAATTGCTGTGCCTGGGCTGCCTGGCATCCTTCTCCCTAACTAGAGGGTTTCTCATTTTATAAGCCCCATGTCTCATTCCTGGGTCTCACTGGAAGCAGATCTCCCTCCTGGGTCTTCCTGGAGGCCCGGCTTCCTGACGCAGGACCTGCTCATCAGATGTTCCTGTGTGAGGCTGATCCAGAGCCGGTGGTGAGAAGAAAGGAGCGGGAAGGAAGGGCTGGCTGGAGAGCAATGTTTCTGTGAGCGTCGGTGACAACACCGTTTCTCTAAGGCAGCCTCCTTACGGTCAGTTGTGGCTTCTGGCTTAGTTCTTTCTGGGCCTGATTCTCAGGCTACACTTGGAATAGTCAGCTCCCGAAGATCCCGTCATATGCAATTTTTCTGAACTGGCAACTGTTTCCCACTGGAGGCAATCTGCCTGCCTGCCCTGGAGGGGCTCATCTCCAGAAGCCTCTGGCCACCTGTGCTTTTTTTCTGCCCCATCAGCAGACTCTAAGGACATCTGTTCTGTGAGACTCTTGTGGGTAAGGGCTTCTGGTTGTCACTCACACCCTACTGGTTAAGCTGAGTAAGGGATAGCTAACTAGCAACCCAGATACTATTGATGGTTGCTAATCATTTTTCCAGCCAAAAGTCTACATTTTTCAGCAGATTCCCAAATGAGCTTGTTTCCCCTTGGGTTAAAAACCACTTATTTCCCAAATAGTTTTCCAGTTCTGACATTTTTGTGATTTTTGAGATTCAGTAACACAAAATGAGAAGCAGAACAAAAGAGATACTTTCTCCTCACATGTGTCCTATTACCAACAATATTAATGACTGGGCATGTGGTGTTTTTACTTACAGGGAACAGCAATGAAGTCACTGATACGTGCAAGCAAGGCAGAGCAGCAAGAGCATGGCTAACATGAATTACTGCTGACAAATCAGGCTCTTTTTGGCGTGAGATAAAAATTTGTGCAGTTTTTCTATAGCTGAAGGAGACATAATAAAAAAAATCCTCTCATTATAGAGAGTTGTTCAAGCTGGATTTAGAGAAAGCAAAGGAACCAGAGATCAAATTGCCAACATTCGTTGGATCCTAGAAAAGGCAAGAGGGTTCCAGAAAAACATCTACTTCTGCTTTGTTGACTACGCCAAAGCCTTTGACTATGTGGAACACAACAAACTGTGGAAACTTCTTCAAGAGATGGAAATACCAGACGACCTGACCTGCCTCCTGAGAAATCTGCATGCAGGTCAAGAAGCAGCAGCTAGAAACAAACGTGGAACAATGGTCTGTTTCCAAATTGAGAAAGGAGTTCTTCATGGCTGTATGTTGTCACACTGCTTGTTTAACTTATATGCAAAGTACATCTTGTGAAATGCCAGGCTGGATGAAGCACAAGCTGGAATCAAGATTGCCGGGAGAAATATCCATAATTTCAGATATGCAGATGACATCACCCTTATGGCAGAAAGTAAAGAGAAACTAAAGAGCCTCTTGAAAGTGAAAGAGGAGAGTGAAAAAGTTGGCTTAAAACTCAACATTCAGAAAACAAAGATCATGGCATCTGGCCCCATCACTTCATGGGAAATAGATGGGGAAACAGTGGAAACAGTGTCAAACTTTATTTTTGGGGGCTCCAAAATCACTGCAGATGGTGGCTGCAGCCATGAAATCAAAAGATGCTTGCTCCTTGGAAGAAAAGCTATGACCAACCTAGACAGCATATTAAAAAGCAGAGACATTACTTTGCCAACAAAGGTCCATCTAGTCAAGGCTATGGTTTTTCCAGTGGTCATGTATGGATATGAGAGTTGGACTATAAAGAAAGCTGAGCACCAAAGAATTGATGCTTTTGAACTGTGGTGTTGGAGAAGACTCTTGAGAGTCCCTTGGACTGCAAAGAGATCCAACCAGTCAGTCCTGAATAAAATCAGTCCTGAATATTCTTTCGAAGGACTGATGCTGAAGCTAAAGCTCCAATACTTTGGCCACCTGACGCGAAGAACTGACTCATTAGAAAAGACCTTGATGCTGGGAAAGATTGAAGGCAGGAGAAAGGGTCAACAGAGGATGAGATGGTCGGATGGCATCACTGACCTTATGGACATGAGTTTACGCAAGCTCCAGGAGTTAGTGATGGACAGGGGAGCCTGATGTGCTGCAGTCCATGGGGTTGCAAAGAGTCGGACATGACTGAGCAACTGAACTGAACTTAAGTGATGTATTCTCCAAGTATAGTATTTCTGGGTTATTAAAATAATTGAGGTAATTGGAAACACCTCATTGGAGCTCTCTCTCATGACTACAGTTGCATGTCTAATTATGGGACACAGGTCTTCTTTGACTCTTACCTTTTCGTGGTAAAGGTTTACCTTCAGCATCTCCTCCTGTGCCTTCTCTTTTGTCACTATTTCCTCTCTTTAATATCCATTGTCAGATTCCCACAAATCGTGTATCCTCTTGCCTTGGGAAGGCAGCAGGAGGCAGCAAACATGCCACATTTGTGTGGGGGAGTGACTCAGGGAAAGAACTGTTTGTCTCCTTTAAGCTAGGACTTCCCAGGTGGCTCAGTGATAACGAACACTCACAAAGTCTTTTTAAAAATTAAATTTGTTTATTTTAACTGGAGGCTAATTACAATATTGTAGTGGTTTTGCCATACATTGACATGAATCCACCACGGGTGTACACGTGTTCCCCATCCTGAACCCCCTTCCCACCTCCCTCCCTGTACCATCCCTCTGGGTCATCCCAGTGCACGAGCCCTGAGCACCCTGTCTCATGCATCGAACCTGGACTGGTGATTCGTTTCACATATGATAATATGCATGTTTCAACACCATCCTCCCAAATCATCCCATCCTCGCCCTCTCCAGTTCAGTTCAGTTCAGTTGCTCGGTCGTGTCTGACTCTTTGTGACCTCATGAACCACAGCACGCCAGGCCTCCCTGTCCATCACCAACTCCCGGAGTTCACTCAAACCCATGGCCATCAAGTCGATGAGTCCCAAAGACTGTTCTTTACATCTGTGTCTCTTTTGCTGTCTCCCATATAGGATTATCATTACCATCTTTCTAAATTCCATATATATGCATTAGTATACTGTATTGGTGTTTTTCTTTCTGGCTTACCTCACTCTGTATAATAGGCTCCAGTTTCGTCCACCTCATTAGAACTGATTCAAATGTATTCTTTTTAATGGCTGAGTAATACTCCATTGTGTATATGTACCACAGCTTTCTTATCCATTCATCTGCTGATGGACATCTAGGTTGCTTCCATGTCCTGGCTATGATAAACAGTGCTGCAGTGAACACTGGGGTACACGTGTCTCTTTCAATTCTGGTTTCCTCGGTGTGTATGCCCAGCAGTGGGATTTCTGGGTCATAAGGCAGTTCTAGTTCCAGTTTTTTAAGGAATCTCCACACTGTTCTCCATAGTGGCTGTACTAGTTTGCATTCCCACCAACAGTGTAAGAGGGTTCCCTTTTCTCCACACCCTCTCCAGCATTTACTACTTGTAGACTTTTGGATTGCAGCCATTCTGGCTGGTGTGAAATGGTACCTCATTGTGGTTTTGATTGGCATTTCTCTGATAATGAGAAAACACTCATAGATTCTTATAGAAATCTTTATGATCCAACTTTCAAAGGGAATGTATCAGCTTAGGTTCCTATGAGAAGATAATTTAAAAGACACTGACTGTCAGTCATAGCTGCAAGGACATAAGGTAACATAATAATCATTTATTCTTTGATAGGACTTATTTTTTCATCAGAGTACTATGGTATGAGCTATCACAGTAATAAGTTCAGTTACTATGACTGATTATGAATATAATTTCCTATTTAATTTAAGTAATTGAAAATGTGCAAGCAGGTAGGAATTTAAAACGATACAGTCACTTTGTAAAACAGTCTGGCAGTTCCTCAAATGATTAAACAGAGTCAACAAAAAACTAATCAGTCAATTTAAAAAAGAAATGAAAAATTATACTCGAGCCGAATTTGAGGCTTATAGACAGAGAACATCTTCAAAAGCCTTGAGAGCTGCTCTGCCCACTAGCTGTCCAGGCATAGTTATCTAGGTTTTCTGAGACAGGGGGCTGGACATCAGATGGCACATTGACAGTTTACACAAGGAAGATCTAAGTGGCTCCTTAAGAAACCAAGAAAGGATGACCATCTTTAAGGAGTTGTTGAGACTGGGAGAATGTTGCTCCTTACGGTTGAGCAGGGATTTCTGCCCATGGAGGGAGGTTTGGTCAATGCCTAGTGCTGACAAAGCCCATGGACAGAGGAGCCTGGTGGGCTGCAGTCCGTGGGGTCACAAAGAGTCAGAAATGGCTTAATGATTGAACAACAACAGACAGGCACAGAATGGGGAGAGAAGGTCAAAGGGCAGAGAAGAGTTTTAGGATTAAATTTTGCTTCTCTTGCCATGAAATGTGAGTTTTACTTCTCAACACGCGCTGTATAGCCCAGCACTTCCGCTCCTAAGCATCGTTGGTGGCGTCGCTCAGTCACTAAGTCATGCCCATCTCTTTGCGACTCTGGACCGCAGCATGCCAGGCTCTGCTGTCCTTCACTATCTCCAGGAGTTTTTTCAAATTCATGTCCACTGACTCCATGATGCTATCTAACTATCTCATCCTCTGCCACCCTCTTCTCCTGTTGCCTTCAGTCTTTCCCAGCTCCAGGGTCTTTTCCAATGAGTTGGCTCTTGCATCAGGGGACCAAAGTATTGGAGCTTCAGCATCAGTCCTTCCAATGAATATTTAAGATTGATTTCCTTTAAGAGTGACTGGTTTGATCTCTTTGCCATCCAAGGGACTTTCAAGAGTCTTCTCCAGCACCACAATTAGAAAGCATCAATTCTTCACTGCTCAGCCTTCTTTATGGTCCAACTCTCACATCTGTACATGACTACTGGAGAAACCATAGCTTTCATTATAAGGACCTTTGTCAGCAAAGTGATGTCTCTGCTTTTTATTATGCTGTGTAGATTCGTCATAACTTTCCTTCCAAGGAGCAAGTGTCTTTTAATTTCATGGCTAGTCACTGTCTGTAGTGATTTTGGAGCCCGAGAAAGGAAAACCTGTCACTGCTTCCACTTTTTCTCCTTCTATTTGCCGTAAAGTGATGGGACCGGATGCCATGATCTTACTTTTTGTGAATGTTGAGTTTTAAACCAGTATTTGCACTCTCATCAAGAGGCTCTTTAACTCCTCTTCACTTCCTGCCATTAGAGAGCTATCATCTTTGTATCTGAAGTCGTTGATATTTCTCCCAGCAATCTCAAGTCCAGCTTGTGACTCATCCAGCCAGGCATATTACATGATCAGTTCAGTTCAGTTCCTCATTCACGTCTGACTCTTCGTGACCCCACGGACTGTAGCAGGCCAGGCTTCCCTGTCCATCACCAACCCTTAGAACTTGCTCAAACTCATGTCCACTGAGTTGGTGATGTCATCCAACCATTTCATCCTCGGTTGTCCCCTTCTCCTCCTGCATTCTATCTTTCCAAGCATCAGGGTCTTTTCAAATAAGTCAGTTCTTCACATCAGGTGGCCAAATTATTGGAGCTTCAGCTTCAGCATCAGTCCTTCCAGTGAATATTCAGGACTAATTTCCTTTAAGATTGACTGGTTTGATCTTCTTGCAGTCCAAGGGACTCTTAAGAGTCTTCTCCAACACCACAGTTCAAAAGCATCATTCTTCAATGCTCAGCTTTCTTTATAGTCCAACTCTCACATCCATACATTACTACTGGAAAAACCATAGCTTTGACTAGATGGAAGTTTGTCAGCAAAGTAATGTCTGTTTTTAATGTGCTGTCTAGATTTGTCATAGCTTTTCTTCCAAGGAGGAAGCGTCTTTTAATTTCATGGCTGCAGTCACCATCTGCAGTGATTTTTGAGCCCAAGAAAATAAAGTCTCACTGTTTCCATTGTCCCCCCCCCCCTTTTTTTTTGCCATGAAACAATGGGACCAGATGCCAGGATCATCATTTTCTGGATGTTGAGTTTTAAGCTAGCTTTCTCATCCTCCTCTTTCACTTTCATGAAGAGGCTCTTTAGTTCTTCTTTGCTTTCTGCCATTAGAGTGGCATCATCTGCATATCTGAGGTTATTGATATTTCTCCCAGCAAACTTGACTCCAACTTGTGCTTCATCCAGCCTGGCATTTCACATGATGTACTCTGCATAGAAGTAATATAAGCAGGGTGACAATATATAGCCTTGAAGAACTCCTTTCCCAGTTTGGAGCCAGTCCATTGTTCCATGTCTTGTTCTAACTGTTGCTTCTTGACCTGCATACAGATTTCTCAGGAGACAGATCAGGTGGTCTGGTATTCCCATCTCTTTCAGAATTTTCCACAGTTTGTTGTGGTACAGTCAAAGGCTTTAACATAGTCATTAAAGCAGAAGTAGATATTTTTCTGGAATTCTCTTCCTTTCTATGATGTTGGCAATTTGATCTCTGGTTCCTCTGCCTTCTCTAAATCCAGAGTGAACAACTGGAAGTTCATGGTTCACATTTTGCTGAAGCCTGGCTTGGAGAATTTTGAGCATTACTTTGCTAGTGTGTGAGATGAGTGCAATTGTGCAGTACTTTGAACATTCTTTGGCATTGCCTTTCTTTGGGATTGGAATGAAAACTGACCTTTTCCAGTCCTGTGGCCGCTGCGGAGTTGTCCAAATTTTCTGGCGTATTGAGTGCAGCACTTTTGCAGCATCATCTTTTAGGATTTGGAACAGCTCAGCTGGAATTCCATCATCTCCACTAGCTTTGTTCGAAGTGATGCTTCCTAGGGCCCACTTGACCTTGAACTTCAGGATATCTGGCTCTAGGTGAGTGATTACACCATTGTGGTTATCTGAGTTACTAATATATTTTTATGTAGCTCTTCTGTGTCTTCTTGCCACCGCTTCTTAATCTCTTCTGCTTCTGTTAGGTTCGTACTGTTTCTGTCCTTTATCGAGCCCACCTTTGTACGAAATGTTCCCTTGTTATCTCTAATTTTCTTGAAGAGAAAAATTTTGGTTACTCAGCCCCCAACCCCTCAGGCATTATCTTGATTCCAAGAAACCCAAGACCTAGGCAAAGCTGTTCAAGTGCATGTAAAAAAAAAACTGGGTGAAATTTTCCCTTCTGTCCTGTTCTAAGTCCCGAAGAGTTTGACTGCTTAGCCAGTGAGGATCTGGCTAACTCTCTCTGGTCTCTGCCATTTAGAAGGTGCATTTAGAGGGGGTGCCTTTCACGGCCAGTTGAGTAGACTGGGGTTCTGAGACAGAGTCACAAGCAGCAGTCTCTGTGTCCAGCCATTCCAGCTCCCACCGCTGGTCCTTGTATGTTTGTTGTCTCAACATTCGCTGCCTGTTACGGCTAGAAATGCCCCATTCCAGGAGAACCTGCCCAGGGCCATAAATTAGCAGCTTTGTAGGCAGAGGTACCCCACATTTGGGGCTTTCCTGGAAGCTCAGATGATAAAGAATCTGCCTGCAATGCACGAGGCCTGTTTGATCCCTGGGTCAGGAAGATCCCTTGGAGAAGAGAAAGGCAATCCACTTCAGTATTCTCGCCTAAAGAATTCCATGGACAGACCATGGGGTCACAAAGAGTAGGACATGACTGAGGGATAACGCTTTCTTTACCCCACATTTCTGCTGGAGACCAGGGGTACTGTTTTCACTATACCAGCCTTACCACCTATGCAATGGAGGTCTTTACTTTGTTAGACTATTTCTGGGAGTATACCTTTTTGAATCATAGGGTCTACCTCTGCCCCCTCACCAGGGATGCTTCTTACATCAGTGGCAAAGATTTATTCTAAACCTAGAAAATGACCTCTGGTTATTTTCATAAATAGGCTTATTGAAATTGATCCTGAAAGCTCAAGCTCTGTGCAGTGGTGCTGAATCAAATCTCAGAGACAGAGTTTTAGCTGAAGCAGGAAAGGGTAGCTTTATTGTTTTGCCAGTCAAAGCAGGGCACAGCAGGCTTGTGACCCTCAAAAACTGTTTCCTGACCTGGGAGGTTTGGTCAAGGAGTTTTATAGCAATGGTTCAAGAGAGGGATTGCTGATGATAATACTACGGTATGCTCAGAGCCCATACTCCTTTAATCTGGTCTAGGTGGTCTCCAGATAAACTTCTCTTGTTCTCATGATTATCAAACTGTGACCTTCTCTCTGGAATGAGGATTGGTTCATCTTCCATTCTCTGGGGGTTTTAGTTCTATAAACAGCCCAAAAGTGTTTCCCTTGAGGAATATGCCTTGTGTATATCCCTTGATACACAAGGAAGCAGAGGTCAAATTGCCAACATCCGCTGGATCATGGAAAAAGCAAGAGAGGTCCATAAAAACATCTATTTCTGCTTTATTGACTATGCCAAAGCCTTTGACTGTGTGGATCACAATCAACTGTGGGAAATTCTGAAAGAGATGGGAATACCAGACCACCTAACCTGCCTCTTGAGAAATATGTATGCAGATCAGGAAGCAACAGTTAGAACTGGACATGGAACAACAGACTGGTTCCAAATAGGAAAAGGAGTACGTCAAGGCTGTATATTGTCACCCTGCTTATTTAACTTACGTCAAGGCTGTATATTGTCACCCTGCTTATTTAACTTCTATGCAGAGTACATCATGAGAAGTGCTGGGCTGGAAGAAGCACAAGCTGGAATCAAGATTGCCGGGAGAAATATCAGTAACCTCAGATATGCAGATGACACCACCCTTATGGCAGAAAGTGAAGCCTCTTGGTGAAAGTGAAAGAGGAGAGCGAAAAAGTTGGCTTAAAGCTCAACATTCAGTAAACGAAGATCATGGCCTCTGGTCCCATCACTTCATGGGAAATAGATGGGGAAACAGTGGAATCAGTGTCAGACTTTTTTTGGGGGGGGGGCCTCCAAAATCACTGCAGATGGTGATTGCAGCCATGAAATTAAAAGATGCTTACTCCTTGGAAGAAAAGTTATGACCAACTTAGATAGTATATTCAAAAGCAGAGACATTACTTTGCCAACTGCGGTCCGTCTAGTCAAGGCTATGGTTTTTCCTGTGGTCATGTATGGATGTGAGAGTTGGACTGTGAAGAAGGCTGAGCGCCGAAGAATTGATGCTTTTGAACTGTGGTGTTGGAGAAGACTCTTGAGAGTCCCTTGGACTGCAAGGAGATCCAACCGGTCCATTCTGAAGGAGATCAGTCCTGGGTGTTCTTTGGAAGGAATGATGCTGAAGCTGAAGCTCCAGTAATTTGGCCACCTCATGTGAAAAGTTGACTCATTGGAAAAGACTCTGATGCTGGGAGAGATTGGGGGCAGAAGGAGAAGGGGACGAACGAGGATGAGATGGCTGGATGGCATCACGGACTCGATGGACGTGAGTCTGAGTGAACTCCGGGAGTTGGTGATGGACAGGGAGGCCTGGCATGCTGCTATTCATGGGGTCGCAAAGAGTCGGACACGACTGAGCGACTGAACTGAACTGAACTGAACTGAACTGATATCCCTTGAGGTGGAACCAGGACTCTGCCTCGAGGCTGCAGCATTGTTTCTTATTGTCCCTCCCTCGTTTCTGCATCCCTTCCCTTCCCTGATTAGCAACCGTTCCAATCTGCCCTTTGGAACTCAGGAAAGATCATGGAAGCTGGAGTCTGTCCCCTACAAACAAGTAACAGGGGACACAGAAAGGCTTCTATCCCAGGAGCCCCATAGGGTCTGGCTAAGTTTCAGATTGCGTTGCTATTGGAATAAATACTCTAATGGAGCTCTTACTCATCAGTGGCCAGAAGACAGATCTTTTGAATTGGAAAAGAAACTGGAAAAAATTTCAGGGTTAATGTGAAATAAAGATTCATATTTTATGGCAAGACAAGAAATTTTAAACATAAAAAAATCTGTACACTTTGGCCTCCTCTCTCCATACTGCGCGTGCGTATCTGCATTAGGCATTCACCAAACCTCTCCTGTGGCAGAAACACCCACTCAACCATAAGGAGCAACATTCTCCCAGCATCAAGAAGACAACTCCTTAAAGATCACATTCCTTCTTGATCTTCTAAGGGCCACAATGACCTTTAGATCTGGATTGTGTAAACTGTCAGTAATATGTCATTTGATGTCCAGCCTTCTGCCTCAAAACACTAACATAACTGTGATAATGGGTAGACCAGTTCTCAGGGCTTTCTGAAATGTTCTTCCCAGTTAATAAGCCTCAAATTTGGCTCAAATGAAAATTTTCCATTCCTCTCTTACATTGACTAACTAAGTTTTCATCAACACTAAGGCAATGGCACCCCATTCCAGTACTCTTGCCTGGAAAATCCCATGGATGGAGGAGCCTGGTAGGCTACAGTCCATGGGGTCGCACAGAGTCGGACACGACTGAAGCGACTTAGCAACAGTAGCAGTAGCAAGCAGCTGCCTTACTGGTATTTTGGGAGGATCAAATTGAAAAGAAAACCCAAAGAAGGGCTATAATACCTAGGCTTAGGGAATCCCTTAATAAAATGAAAGAACACAGTCAGACTTAGAAGAAAATTAAAAACTAAATCTGATGTAAATCCCCCTTTCAACAGAGAACAGCAAAATTCTGTAAAGCAATTGTACTTCAATTTAAAAAAAATAAAAATTTTAAAATCCCCTGTTTCCTCCGCCCTGTACTCCCCTATGTCCCTAACTCCCTGGCTCCCCAGAAGGCCTTCTGGATCTCTGGGTCCCTGGTTTAACCCCCACTGCAAAACCCTCAAACAGTTCCCTCAGATCCTAAGACCCCAGCTTCTACAGAAGACGTCTCGCTGCTGGTTTCACCCTCCTCTCCTCAAGAAGACTTGCAGAGGGCACTCGGGCCTGGCCTGTAGCCAGGGCCTCAGAGGCTACCTGTGTCGATGCTGAAGCCAGCCGTGAGCTTCGCAGAAGTAACCAAGGAGGGTGGGGCAGCGCCTTTTGCCGTCCCTGTGATTCCTCCCACTCTCCGAGGCTCTGTGCTCAGGCCCCGAAATGCTCCCCAGGCCAGAGAACTACAGTCCCCTGGATAGCAGCTGACTGTGAAAATCTAAAATGCTCTTACCGCCACTTAGAAGATCCAACAAAATTCACAGAGGAGTTGGAAAGATTAATTGCTATTCTTAACCCCACTCATAGACCCCTTGACTGGCTACTAGCAGGGATTCTTTCTGCCCACAGCTGTACCGTAGCTTGATGGTGCTAGTGGTAAAGAATCTTCCTGTCAGTGCAGGAGACCCAAGAGACAAGTTCAATCCCTGGGTCAGGAAGATCCCTGGAGTAGGAAGGGGCACTCCATTCCAGTATTCTTGCCTGGAGAATTACATGGACAGAGGAGCCAGGGAAGGCACAGTTCACGGGGTCGTGAAGAGCTGGACAGAACTGAGGGGCTGAGCACACAGCCTGTAGTTACCAGACAGGTTAGGCAGCCCCTGGAGAAGCCCTGCACCCCCCAGAGGCGACAGACGGCCACACCCTCTTCCAGGCCCTTTGTTGATGACCGGAAGGTGACTTTAGCTAGCATTAGTCGCATAGTCGTGTCCGACTCTTTTGTGACCCAGTGGACTATAGCTCATCAGGATCCTCTGTCCATGGGATTCTCTAGGCAAGAATATTGGAAAGGGTAGCCATTTCCCATCTCCAGAGATCTTCCTGACCCAGGTGTTGAATCTGGGTCTCCTGAATTGCAGGCAGATTCTTTACCTTCTGAACCACCAGGGAAGTCCAGCGATGGCTTTACTGCAAGCTAATATTCAAGGTTTCAGTTCAGTTCAGTGGCTCAGCCATGTCTGACTCTTTGCGATCCCATGGACTGCAGCACACCAGGCTTCCCTGTCCATCACCAACTCACGGAGCTTACTCAAACTCAGGTCCATCTCGTCAGTGGTGACATCCTACCATCTCATCCTCTGTCGTCCCCTTCTCCTCCTGCCTTCAATCTTTCCCAGCATCAGGGTCTTTTCCAATGAGTCAGTTCTTCACATCAGGTGGCCATAGTATTGGAGTTTCAGCTTCAGCATCAGTCCTGCAATGAATATTCAGGACTGAATTCCTTCAGGATTGACTCTTTTGATCTCCTTGCAGTCCAAGGGACTCTCAAGAGTCTTCTCCAACACCACAGTTCAAAAGCATCAATTCTCCGGTGCTCAGCTTTATTTATGGTCCAACTCTCACATCCATATGTGGCTACTAGAAAAACCATAGCTTAGTAGGTGCAATTTCAGAGGCACTTCCTCCTGAAGTTAATTGGTCGGAGATTGAAATTGTGCACTCTGAAAAGAGAACATCCAAAAGCCTTTGTTGAACTTTTAAAAATTTTATTTGTTGAACCTTTTGTACAAACCTTTCAAAGTCTCACTGCATTTAAATCTGGAAGCCCTAGCAGAGGCTTCAGAAATTAGTCTCCTAATTTCTACTTAGTAGGAAATTGTCTCCTTGATAATTAAAAAAAAAAAAACACAAATTGAAAATAGCATGGTTAGTTAATCAGGACAGCCATTAAACATGATAGTGGAGGCTGCCACGTAATTCTTTGAAAACAGCTTATAGGAAAGCAGGAGGGAAAAGGAATCGAAAGCGACCATTCTTGCTTTGCTTTCAGGTGGCTTCCCAGGTGGCCCTCATGGTTAAGAATCCTCCCGCCAATGCAGGAGTTGCAGGCTCGGCCCCTGGGTTGGGAAGATCTCCTGGAGAAGGAAATGGAAACCCACTCCGGCATTCTTGCTCGGGAAAATCCCATGGACAGAGCAGGCTGGCAGGCTGCACACGGCCCTTGGGGAAGCAGAGTCAGGCAGGACTGAGCGCGCACACACACTTTCCTGCTTCGCAACTTGAACCCTCAGGAAAAAGAAGTAAGGCTCTGAGGATAATTTAAAGGTCAGGCAGTGCCCTCCCCGCGTACCTGCAGACAACGGCCTGTATTCAAGAAGGCAGAACCTCGAGAGAGAAATGGCACTGAACTTACAAGAAAGGGAAGTTTAAAGAAAAGCCCTCCTAGGCCTCAGCACCCCCAGAATCTTCATTTTCTCCACCTGAGGGACAGTTTTCTCTAAAGTGAGGGTGTGAGCAAATCCTCAGTCAAACCCCAGAGCCTGCCATTTAAGATGGAGGCCTGGGGCCTGGATAGCGCAGCTGACACTGGTGTGACTTTCTTTCTGCTCAGAGGATCTCTCTCCACCTGTCACTTCTGATACAATCCAAGCTGTCCGAGCCTCTGGGCTGTGTCCCTGCGCACACCTCAGCTCTTCCCCACAACGTAAGGTCCTCTGAGCACCCACTGTTTTACTTTCTAACTGCTCACCAGCAAATCTTTCCAGCACAGATTTGTTATGTACATTTAATGCCACTGTACATCGTAATGAGAAAAGCATTTTTTCATCCTTGCTCTCAGACCAAATCTCAAATCTTCTACTTTTCTTACTAGAAACTCATCTTGACTTAAATGTCTCTGAAGAGATGAGTTCTTTAAAATTAAAAAAATTATCCCAGTTAGACTGTGGGCTTCACAAGCAAATGAAGTAGGATTGTTACTGAGTGCAGAACATATTCACGCTGCTTGAAAAAAAGAAGAGAGCATTTCCAACCCTCCTCTCCAGGGATGCAAAGCCAGGAATTGAAGCCATATAGACTCCCCTCTCCTTTTTTTTTAAACTGAAGTTGAGTTGATATACAATATTATATGTTACAAGTGTACAGTGTAGTGATTCAGAATTTGTAAACATTAGTAGCCATCAGCAGTGGCTACTGCTGCCAGTGGAATTCTAATTTTGCAGCCTGTGCTAAGCCTCTGCTAAGCCTCTGCATGGATGCCTCCCAGAGACCACCCCAGAGCCCATTTCCTGACCTCCAGAGACATGGACCTCCTTTGAAGCCTTAAAATAAGCTTTATCCACACCCCCAGCTCTCGACTTACCTAATTTTGACAAACTTCCTCATCTATGTTGCTGTTCAGTTGCTGAATTTGTCTGACTCTTCGCAACACTATAGACTGCAGCGTGCCAGACTCTTCTGTCCTTCAATCTCTCCTGGAGTTTGCTCAAGTTCATGTCCACTGAGTTGGTGATACTATCTAATCATCTCATCCTCTGCTGCCCCTTCTCCTTGTGCCTTCAATCTTCCCCAGCATCAGGGCTTTCTCCAATGAGTCAGCTCTTCACATCAGGTGGCCAAAGTATTGGAGTTTCAGCTTCAGCATCAGTCCTTCCAATGAAATTCAGAGTTGATTTCCTTTAGGATTGACTGGTTTGATCTCCTTGCAGTCCAAGGGATTCTAACAGTCTTCTCCAGAACCATAGTTCAAAGCAGGAATTCTTGTACAACTCTCACATCTGTACATGACTACTGGAAAAACCATAGCTTTGGCCATACAGACATTTGTTGGCAAATTAACGTCTGCTTTTTAATCTGCTGTCTAGACTTGTCATAGCTTTTCTTCCAAGGAATAAACATCTTTTAATTTCATGGCTGCAGTCACAATCTGCAGAGTTATTGAAACCCAAGGAAATAAATTCTGCCACTGTTTCCGTTGTTTCCCCATCTATTTGCCATAAAGTGATGAGACCAGATGCCAAGATCTTAGTTTTTCTAATCTTGAGTTTTAAGCCAGCTTTTTCACTTTCTTTTTTCACCTTCACCAAGAGGGTCTTGACTTCCTCTTCACTTTCTGCCATAAGGGTGGTGTCATCTGTGTATCTGAGGTGACTGATATTTCTCCCGGCAATCTTGACTCCAGCTTGTGCTTCCTCCAGCCCAACATTTCACATGATGTGCTCTGCATAGAAGTTAAATAAACAAGGTGACAATATACTGCCTTGCTGTACCCCTTTCCCAGTTTGGAACCAGTCCATGTCCAGTTCTAACTGTTGCTTCTTGACCAGCATACAGATTTCTCAGGAGGCAGGTCATGTCATCTGGTATTCCCATCTCTTTAAGAATTTTCCAAAGTTTGTTGTGATCCACACAGTCAAAGGCTTTGGCATAGTCAATGAAGCAGAAGTAGATGTTTTTCTGGAACTCTCTTGCTTTTTCAATGATGCAAAGGATGTTGGCAATTTGAACTCTGGTTCCTCTGCCTTCTCTAAATCCAGCTTGAACATCTGGAAGTTCACGGTTCAGGGACTGTTGAAGCCTGGCTTGGAGAATTTTGAGCATTACTTTACTAGTGTGTGAGATGAGTGCAATTGTGCAGTAGTTTGAACATTCTTTGCCATTGCTTTTCTTTGGGATTGGAATGAAAACTGACCTTTTCCAGTCCTTGTGGCCACTGTTGAACTTTCCAAATTTGCTTGCGTCTTAAGTGCAGCACTTTCACAGCATTGTCTTCTAGGATTTGAAACAGCTCAGCTGGAATTCCATCACTTCCACTAGCTTTGTTCATAGTGGTCCTTCTTGGCTTTTCACTCCAAGATGTCTGGCTCTAGGTGAGTGATCACACCATCGTGGTTATCTAGGTCATTAAGATGTTTTTTATACAGTTCTTCTGTGTATTCTCACCACCTCTCCTTAATATCTTCTGTATCTGTTAGGTCCATACTGTTTTTCTCCTTTATTGAGCCCATCTTTGCACAAAATGTTCCCTTGGTATCTCTAAATTTCTTGAAGAGATCTCTAGTCTTTCCTATTCTATTTTTAATCTCTGTTTCTTTGCACTGATCACTTAGGAAGGCTTTCTTATCCCTCCTCGCTATTCTTTTGAAACTCTGAATTCAGATGGGCATATCTTTCCTTTTCTCTTTTGCGTTTACCTTCTCCTCTTTCTCAGCTGTCTGTAAGGCCTCCTCAGGCAACCATTTTGCATTTTTGCATTTCTTTTTCTTGGGGATGGTTTGATTAAGACCTCCTGTGCAATGTCACAAATCTCCGTCCATAGTTCCTCAGGCACTCTATCAGATCTAATCTCTTGAATCTATTTCTCACTTCCACTATATAATTGTAAGTGAATTGATTTAGCTCATACCTAAATGGCCTCATGTTTTCCCCTACTTTCTTCAATTTAAGTCTGAGTTTGGCAAAAAAGAGTTCATGATCTGAGCCACAGTCAGCTCCCTCTCTCATTTTTGCTGAATCTATAGAGCCTCTCCATCTTTGGCTGCAAGGAATATAAGCAATCTGATTCTGGCATTGGCCATCTGGTTATGTCCATGTGTAGAGTCATCTCTTGTGTTGTTGGAGGAGGATGTTGGCTGTGACCAGTGCGTTCTCTTGACAGAACTCTGTTAACTTTTTCTCTGCTTCATTTTGTACTCCAAGGCCAAGCTCGCCTGTTACTCCAGGTATCTCTCGGCTTCCTAATTTTGCACTCCAGTTCCCTATAATGAAAAAGACATCTTTTTTTTCCTTTTTTTTTTTTTTTGGTTTAGTTCTAGAAATTCCTGTAGGTCTTTATTGAACCAGTCAGCCTCAGCTCCTTCAGCGTTAGTGTTTGGTGCGTGGACTTGGATTACTGTGATACTGAATGGTTTGTCGTGAAAATGAACAGAGATCATTCTGTTGTTTTTGAGATTGCACCCAAGTACTGCATTTGGACCCTTTTGTTGACTACGAGGGCTACTCCATTTCTTCTAAGGGATTCTTGTCCACAGTAGCAGATATAATGTTCACCTGGATTAAATTCACCCATTCAGGTCCATCTTAGTTCGCTGATTCCTAAAATGGTGGTGTTCACTCTTGGCATCTCCTGTTTGATCACTTCCAATTTGCCTTGGTTCGTGGACCTGACATTCCAGGTTCCTATGCAGTGCTGTTCTTTACGGCATCGGACTTTCCTCTCACCACCAGACACACCGCAGCTGAGCGCCGCTTCCTCCCGGCGCGGCCTCCTCGTCGCCCCCGGGGCTGTACCCCGCTCTTCTCCGGCGCCTGCTGTGCACCTGCCGGCCTGGGGAGGTTTGCCCGTGCCCTATCTCTGTGTGTGTGTATGTGGGTAGCTCATATCTATCTTTCTGTGTCCTATCTTTTTGCCTTTTCATAGTGTTTGTGGGGTTCTCAAGGCAAGAATACTGAAGTGGTCTGCCATTCCCTTCTCCGGTGGAGCTCGTATCATCAGAACTCTCCACCATAACCTGTCTGTCTTGCGTGGCTGGACCTGTCGTAGCTCGTAGTTTCAGTGAGCTAGACAAGGTTGTGATCCCTTTGATTAGCTTGGTTAGTTTTCTGTGATCTGTAATACTCCAAATAGGGAACATGAATTGATGTCTTTTGAATTAGTATTTGGACAACCAATGCCTACTGGCATCTGTAAACCTGCCACTCCTGGATTAAATGAACATTATTGAGACTTAAGTGAGCAACTGATGCAATGACTCACTAGATATAAGAACGAACAAGTGTCGCTGAAGCCTAACATTGCCAGCAGGTAGACAGGGTGTGCCTTCCACCGACTGCCAAGGCTTCCATCCCTTTAGACCAGGAGACTGGGTGTACAGCAGGGCCTTCAGAAGAAAATTCACTCCAGGAATGGCCCAGTGTCATGCTCGTCTTCTCTCTGGAGTGCCACTTGGACCCCAGAAAACTCCGCAGAAGCCCTGTCTGTCACTTCCTCAGATAAGGACAATAGAAACTTTCCCTCTTCACCGAAATGAACGAGATACTGGACCTTCCTAGTGTGACATTCCAGGAGAATGTTGCAGTCACACCCTGCAGTTTGAGCCCGGGGTGGGGGGGGGGGGGGAGGGCATCCTCAAACCTCTCAATAAAAATGTGAGCAACCCCAGCACCACCCTTTTTCGTGCCAGTGTCTGCCAAATCGCATGTTCTGAATGGCTCATAAACCATCCTTGTACAACTTGGAGGAACTGTACCTACCCCGCATAGTTAAGCTGACCAATCCCCAGACTATATATGGGTGGATCAAAAATCTGGACTTACTTGGTTAAGTGGAAGAACCAAACTGTACATCTACCGAAACCCAATGACAGGCCTCCGGCACCAGCTATTTTGCAAGTATGTTTTGCTCTCAGACATTGGCAGAAGCACGTGGGAAATGGAGGTCTCAGGACGCCAACGATAGTGGCCACAGAATGCTCCAGACCCTGGAAATCACAGACTCTACTCTAAGCTTGTTGGCAAACCACGCTTTTTAAAAATTTTATGTGGAAACTACTTAAAGCATTCCCATCTCAGTGGCCTGGACAGAGTAGACTTGGGCACTTGGCTTCTTCTGTCACCAAATCCTTCACCCCAAATGCCAACCAAGCTACAAACCTGGGCTTCTTCGTTCATGATGTTGGTGCCATATAATTGTGCCAGTTAAGAAATTGTAGAGAACCTACTTGTATATCACAACTCCGAGTTCTTTTCAGCACTGAAGATCTTGCTCCCAAACTTCAGAGGTTATGAATTGGAAAAAGTAATCTTAAATCTCTCCGTAGTAACAGAACAAGAGTTAAATACCAGTATGCAAACTCTGAAAGTACTCCAGGTCTAAGTTAACAGCCTGGCCCTGAGGTGCTCCAAAAATAGCTTGCTCCAGGTACACTGCCCAGCAAAGCACACCCTCATAAACAAAGAAACTGAGATTTGAGTAGTTAGGACCCCCTGCTTCAGATCCAGAAAGAAACCTTGCTGTGGTGGGGTGGGGAGGGGCACAGAGGGGTGGGGAGATGGGCAACACTGAGATTCTGTATTCAGGGGACAGAGAAAGCATGGCTGGAGTCCAGAGGACAGGGATGGGCTCAGGGTGAGGCTTAGAGACAGGCAGCAGCTGGCTCATGGGAATGCTGCCTTTTGGGGACTTTAACTCTGGGAAGGGATATGATGTGATTTGATTTCCACTGAAAGCCGCATAAATAATAGATGGCAGGGGCAGCAGGGAAAGCAGGAAGCCTGGTCAGGAGGCCCGTGGAAGGAGCCACGCAAACATCAGACAGAGTTATGGGAGAGCCATTTCCTGGGCAGGTTGGTAGCAAGTCCAGTGGTCCCCAGGGGAGAAGGCTCTGGAATTCTCAAGGAGGAAGAAAGGACAAAGTCTTCTCCCCTCTCCGTTCCTTAGGGTCATATGACAATAATGTGTCCTGCTTGAGGACAGTCAAAAAACCTTCTGGCTAATTCTGTTATCTCAAAATGTAAATTATGGGAGTAGGTCTGGTGAGGTCTTTACAACCTCCCGACATTATTTTGATTCACTGTGATAACTAGTTTGAGAGTATATAGCTCCATTGCTAATGCTAGCAAGGGGGCACTCTTTCTGCCCCCTTCTGATATCTATGTCAGAAGCTTTCTCTATCCCTTTTATACTTTAATAAAACTCTATTGCACAAAAGCTCTGAGTGATCAAGCCTCGTCTCTGGCCCCAGGTTGAATTCTTCTCCTCTGGAGGCCAAGAATCCCAGCATCTTTCGTGGGTTCAGCAACAACCTTTCAGTTACAGGGCACTGCTGGGGCCACAGTCATCTCCCAGCCCCACAAATCCTCTCCACAAAGTAGCTGGGAAAGCAAACACTTTTACTACTGAATAAGCATTACACCAGAATGTTGTGGGTATCACAGGAAATCTACTAAGGGGCTGCAAAAACAAGAAGCAACCTTGCCCTTTTCCTGTAGACAAGCAAATATAACCAATCCCATGTATGTTGTCGTGATAAACAGTAATCAGACCTCATGTGGACAGACTGGATTGCATCCTGGTCACAGAGTTCATCCCAGCTTTACTTGGTAACTGGGGGACCACTTGTGTTGGCCACTTGGCCCTGCTATTGTTTAGTTGCCCAGTCATGTCCAACTCTTCTGAGACCCCATGGACTGCCTCTCCGTCTCTCACCATCTCCAAGTTTGCCCAAGTTCATGTCCATGGCAGCAGGGATGCCATCCAGCTGTCTCATCCTCTGATGCCCTCTTCTCCTTCTATCCTCAATCTTTGCTAGCATCAGGGACTTTTCCAATGAGTCATTTCTTTCCATCAGATGACCAAAATACTGGAGTTTCAACTTCAGCATCATCCTTCCAATGAGTATTCAGGGTTGATTTCCCTTAAGATTGACTGGTTTGATCTCCTTGCTGTCCAAGAAACTCTCAGAAGTCTTCTCCAGCACTGCAGTTCAAAGGCATCGATGGTTTGGTGCTCCACCTTCTTTGTGGTCCAGCTCTCACAACCACAGGAGATCACTAGGAAAACCATAGCCTTGACAATATGGACCTTTGTTGGCAAAGTAACGTCTCTGCTTTTCAGCATACTGTCTAAGTTTGTCATAGCTTTCCTGCCAAGAAACAAATGTCTTCTGATTTCATGGCTGCAGTCACCATCTGCAGTGATTTTAGAGCCCCAAAAGAGAAAATCTGTCACTCGCTCCACCTTTTCACACTCTATTTGTCATGAAGTATGCAGGCCAGGAAGCAACAGTTAGAACTGGACATGGAACAACAGACTGGTTCCAAATAGGAGAAGGAGTACGTCAAGGCTGTATATTGTCACCCTGCTTATTTAACTTATATGCAGAGTACATCATGAGAAACGCTGGGCTGGAAGAAGCACAAGCTGGAATCAAGATTGCCAGGAGAAATATCAATAACCTCAGACATGCAGATGACAGCACCCTTATGGCAGAAAGTGAAGAGGAACTCAAAAGCCTCTTGGTGAAAGTGAAAGAGGAGAGTGAAAAAGTTGGCTTAAAACTCAACATTCAGAAAACGAAGATCATGGCATCTGGTCCCATCACTTCATGGGAAATAGATGGTGAAACAGTGGAAACAGTGTCAGACTTTATTTTGGGGGGCTCCAAAATCACTGCAGATGGTGATTGCAGCCATGAAATTAAAAGACTTTTACTCCTTGGAAGGAACATTATGACCAACCTAGATAGAATATTCAAAAGCAGAGACATGACTTTGCCAACAAAGGTTCGTCTAGTCAAGGCTATGGTTTTTCCAGTGGTCATGTATGGATGTGAGAGTTGGACTGTGAAGAAAGCTGAGTGCTGAAGAATTGATGCTTTTGAACTGTGGTGTTGGAGAAGACTCTTGAGAGTCCCTTGGACTACAAGGAGATCCAACCAGTCCATTCCGAAGGAGATCAGTCCTGGGTGTTCATTGGAAGGACTGATGCTAAAGCTGAAACTCCAGTACTTTGACCACCTCATGCGAAGAGTTGACTCATTGGAAAAGACTCTGATGCTGGGAGGGATTGAGGGCAGGAGGAGAAGGGGACGACAGAGGATGAGATGGCTGGATGGCATCACAGACTCGATGGACGTGAGTCTGCGTGAAGTCCGGGAGTTGGTGATGGACAGGGAGGCCTGGTGTGCTGCGATTCATGGGGTCGCAAAGAGTCGGACACAACTGAGTGACTGAATTGACCTGAACTGAATGGGACTGGATGCCATGATCTAAGGTTTGTTGTTTTTTTTTTTTTTTTTTTTAATATTTAGTTTTAAACTGGCTCTTTCACTCTCCTCCTTTACCCTCATCAAGAGGGTCTGTAGTTCCTCTTAACTTTGTACCAATAGAGTGGGTTCATCCACATACCTGACATTGTTGATGTCTCTCCCACCTGTCTTGATTCCGGCTTGTAACTCATCCAGCCTGGCTTTTCTCATGATGACCTCAGTATATAGACAGGGTAAACAAGCAGGGTGCCAGCAGACAGCCCTGCCACACTCCTTTCTCAATCTTGAATCGATCAGTTGTTCAGGGTCCTAACTGCTGCTTCTTGACCCACATACAGGTTTCTCAGGAGACAGGTAAGAGGGTCTGGTGCTTCCATCTCTTTAAGAGCTTTCCACAGTTTACTATGATCCACACAGTCAAAGGCTTTGGCATAATCCATGAAACAGAGGCAGATGTTTTTCTGGAATTCCCTAGCTTTCTCTATGATCCAGTGAAGTTTGGCAATTTGATCTCTGGTCCCTCTTCCTTTTCTAAACCCAGCTTGGACATCTGGGAGTTCTTGGTTCATATAACGCTGAAGCCTAGCATGAAAGATTTTAAGCATGACTTTACTCGCGTGGAAGATGAGTGCGCTTGTCCGACGGTTAGCAGGTGCTTTAGCACTACCCTTCTTGGGAGCTGGGGTGCGGACCAACATTTCCCAGTCACATGGCCACTGCTGGGTCTTCCGGATTTGCTCCCATATTGAATGCAGCACCTTGAGGGCGCCATCTTTTATGGTGCTGAATTGTTCTACTGGAATTCCATCATATCCACTAGCTTTATTAACAGCAGTGCTTCCGAAGGCCCACCAGACAGCCACTCTTCCGAACGTCAGGCTCTGGGCGGCTGGCCACGCCGCCGTAGCAGTCTGGGTCATTTGGATTTTCTCTGCAGTTGTTCCCTGTATTCTTCCCACCTCTTCTTCTCTTCAGCATCTGCAAAGTCTCTACCATTTACATACTTTATTGTGCCTATCTTTGGGCAAAATCTTCCCTTGATATCTCCAGTTTTCCCGAAGAGATCTCCAGTCTTTCCCCTTCTGTTGTTTTCTTCTAGTTTTATGCACTGATCATTGAAGAAGGCCTTCTTGTCTCTCCGCACTGTTCTTTGGAAATCTGGGTTTAGTTGGCTATACCTTTCTTTTTCTCCGTTGCTTTTCACTTCTTTTCTTTCTTTAACTATTTGTAAGGCCTCCTCAGACAACCAGTTTGCCTTCTTGCTTTTCTTTTTCTTTGAGATGGCTTTGTTCTCTGCCTTCTGTACAATATTGACTCATTGGAAAAGACTTTGATGCTGGGAGGGATTGGTGGCAGGAGGAGAAGGGGACGGCCGAGGATGAGATGGCTGGATGGCATCACGGACTTGATGGACGTGAGTCTGAGTGAACTCCGGGAGTTGGCGATGGACAGGGAGGCCTGGCGTGCTGCGATTTATGGGGTCACAGAGAGTCGGACACGACTGAGCGACTGAACTGAACTGATCCATAATTCTTCAGACACACTGTTTACAAGTTCTAATCCCTTAAATCTATTCATTACCTCCATTGCATATTCATGGGGGATTTGATTTAAGTTATACCTGGCTGGCCTATTGGTTTTCCCCACTTTCTTTAGTTTAAGCCTGAATTTTGCTATGAGAAGCTGATGATCTGAGCCATAGTCATCTCCATGTCTTGTTTTTGTTGACTGAATACCTCTTCTCTATCTGCAGCTACAAGGTACGTAATTAATTTGATTTCACTATTAGCCATTTGGTAATGTCTGTGTGTAAAGTCATCTCTTGTGTTGTTGGAAAGGATGTTTGTTAAGCCCAGCGCATGCTCTTGGCAGAAGTCAGTTAGCCTTTGCCCTGCTTCGTTTGTTCTCTGAGGCCAAACTTGCCTGTTACTCCAGGGATCTCTTGACTTCCTACTTCTGCATTCCGATCTCCGATGATGAGTAGAACATCTGTTCTTCTGGCGTTAGTTCTAGGAGGTCTTTTAGGTCTTCATAGAGCTGATCAACTTTAGCTTCTTTGGCATTGGTGGTAGGGGCATAGACATGGATTACTGTGACTTTGAATGGCTTGCCTTGGAAATGAACTGAAATCATTGGTCTTTTTTGATGTTGCACCCAAGTACTGCATTTCAGACTCTTTTTGTTGATTATGAGGGCTACCCTGTTTCTTCTATGGGGTTCTTGCCCACAGTAGTAGATATAATGGTCATCTGAATTAAATTCACCCATTCCCGTCCATTTTAGGTCACTGATTCATAAGACGCTGATGTTTATTCTTACCATCTCCTGCTTGACGACGTCCAGTTTACCTTGATTCGTGGACCTGACATTCCAGTTCCCTATGCAATATTGTTTTTTGCAGCATCAGATTTTACTTCCATCACCAGACACACCCACAGCTGAGAGTGGTATCTGCTTTGGCCCAGCCACTTCGCTCTTTCTGGGGTTGTTAGTAGCTCTCCTCTGATCTTCCCCAGTAGCATATTGGACACTTTCAAACCTGTGGGACTCATCTTTTGGTGCCATATCTTTTTTGATACAGTTCATGAGGTTCTCACATCAAATATACTGGGGTCGCTTGCCGTCCTTCCATGAATCACGTTTTGTCAGAACTATCAGCTATGACCCATCCACCTTGGGTGGCCCTGCACGGCATGGCTCACAACTTTATCGAGTTACACAAGCCCCTTCACTATGAAAGAGCAGTGGAAAAACAAACTAACATCTTTATGACAGGAGGTAGTTTTGCAACTTGGAGCCAGGTGCCCACTGAACTGGGAGGTAGGGAGCTGTCTCATTTAATGTTTATATTTCAAAGGGAAGAGAAAGCACTTACAATGAGGCATTTTCTAGGATGAATGCTCTGAGAAGAATGATGGGAGGGGAATCTCTTTCCCACCCTGAACAGGAAGGATTTTAGACTTGTATCTGTCCTTGCACAGGGTCCACTGTGTGTTGGAAGCCCCGGGGAGCAGAGGGCAGGCATAATCAGGCTGCTGCTGAGAGTAGGTGAAAGTCCAGCGAGCAGGTGGAAAGTGGTGGCCAAAGGGCGACGGGGCCTGCAAGGCAGTTGGTGGAGAAATCGCAGAGGCAGTCGGCTCCAGGTCAGGGGAGTGTCAGCCTGCCTACACATTGCTGTTGCTGTGAGCCTGGACAAGTTAGCTCTGGGGGGGTCTCCTCTCCTTCCCCAGCTTGCTGGCTGAGAATCATGCCACCAGCTGACCTCTAATGAGTGAAGGCAGCTCAGCTAAGGCTTCACCTACACTCACTGCAAGCCAGGCCCTCTTCCAAACCCTGGCATATGTGAACTAATTTTATCCTCACAATGAACCATGAACTAGGAATTTTTCTCCTGGGGATTTCATGGAATGCCAAAATGCGCCAGATATGTTCCTTGATTTTATCTAAAGAATATATGATGCAAGAGCAAGAATAATCCCTGCCCTGAAAGAACCACAGTGTAAATCGTGCGGCCACCCTGTGCTGCATGCTGTGTGATGGAGGACGGAACGGGAAGCAGATGGAAAGCGGCTGATAACGTTGTAAGGATATCGAAAGTGCCTAGCAAACGACAGCATCTTATTATTCTTGCCAATAGATCACTGGCTATATTTTCATGTGTATAAATGTTGCCTTTTCAGCTTGGCATAAGACAGGAGAAGGCTGGAGAATTTCCTGTTTGGTATGTCTCCTAGCATTAGGTCAAGACCTAACATAGAGTAGGTGCTCAATAATGATTCACAAAAGATGAGAATTACTGGTTCGTTACAAGTGGAGAGAACTTGTCATTTTCCCCACTCCAGCATGGTGTCTTAAAAGGGGAGAATTTTGACTGAATGTTTCATGTTCTGCTCATTTACTTGGGGTTTCTGTTTCATCTTGAACCTGTATTGATTATATGGGTTATGCATGTCACTTAGGTTTCCCCCATTCATGGCTTAGAACTGTATTTAGAATTCCCTCTCAACTTCTCCGGTTTCCTCTGCAACTGTGGTCTGTTTATGTGTGCTCAGTAAATACTTGTTGACAGTTGATTGATAGTTTCCGGTTACGGCTGTGGAATAACCCAGTGAGTGCGGTTGGATGTCTGCATCCTGGTGAAGACATCTGGGATTCTCAGTTTGGTTGCTTGGTATTATGAGATGCTCTCTCTGCCCTGACCTGGTGGATCACCCAATTGGATTCACATATGAGCAGCAGTTCCTGGCACAGGGGATCTCTAATATCTGGAGCAGAGAGCTAAGCGAAGTTGTATTTTCCTCTTGTCTAGAATCTTGAGGAGGAGAGATAGTCTTTTCTGAGCATCAAAGTCACACCTGGGTACCACTGGTATGATTTTTGGGCTCCCCAGGGCCTGCTGGGGTGCCAGAAACTCCCAGAACTCATCAATCATGGTACAGACATGACTATGATTATGAGATGGCAACTTTGACTTGAGAAGGACCCCAAGACATGATTATCTAGAAGAGAGGGAGAAGGGAAGACGTCTAGGTTTTTCATCCAAATTTCTTATTCCTTACTCAGATAGCCCAGGTGTCTTCTTGCAAAATATTTTGAGATCCAACGGAATGATGAGGGGGGAGAGAGGGATTGGGGGCACAGCACCTGGGCTCAGTGAGGCCCTGTTGAGAGGTGGGGAGTGAAAACAATTGGAGGACAGGAGGAAGAATGGGATGGCTGACCCTGGGTCGTCTGGACTTTGTGACTCTTTCCGTTCGAAAACCATACACCGATGACTCTTTATTGAATTATGGAACAAGGGTATTCAGAAAGGGTGCCAGAGGAGACTCACGTCATCTACTATTGATTACGGATATAATAAAGTAATATAGGTAGTCAATTAAATCTTTTTAATTTTGTTTCATTATTTAAAATATTGCACGTACAAACCAAATAGAGCTCTCTCTCACTTCGGCTATTAGTGTGACATGTAAGGCCAAGTCTTATGTCCAGTTAGCTTGACCATCTGCCGTTGAACCAGCTATAAAGGCAGCTGGTCTCTCACGGTGAAGACGACCAAAGCGACTCTCACGGGTGCCTCTCACACAGGTGTTCGGACAGGAGGAGCCGTTCAGCTCTCTGCACAGAACTGCGGGGGGTGGGGTGTTGAGGGACCCAGACTCCCTGCGGGTGTCCTGGCGGTCCTCCTCACACGCCGGCAGCGCCAGACCCGCCACACTCAGAGTCCTCTGCTCCTTCTCATTTGCAGTAGAAAGGCATTAATTTTTCTCTTTCCAAATTTCTCTGCCATGATTCTCAAAGAAGAGAAACTGATCATTAATTAAATATTTCTGGAGCTTGGTTTTCATAAGAGATAGCATCTCAGGCCCACAAGCACAGAATTTCTATCCTCACAATGCTGGGCTTCAGTGGGAACAGGGTGATAACGTTTTTCCATTTCGACAGCTGCTTCTTATCTAAACTTATTGAACGGTGAGCGGAACTGTCCTTGGTAGACTTTTCCCACTGCGTGAGCGCCAAAACAAACACACGGAGTCCAGCCACCTCACTTGCAGTAGTGTAGGGGCAAGAGAGTCTGAATGGAAAAGTAGACTTGGAAATAGTATTTCTGTGTCTGCTTTCAC
The DNA here is from genome assembly GCF_042477335.2 of Ovis canadensis. Classification (NCBI taxonomy): domain Eukaryota; kingdom Metazoa; phylum Chordata; class Mammalia; order Artiodactyla; family Bovidae; genus Ovis; species Ovis canadensis. The sequence goes on from NC_091269.1 coordinate 62,920,625, forward strand.
AGCACCTCACTCTACTGACACAGAAAAATCTCTTCAGGTCTGTTCAGGGCCATTTCTGAACTAGGGAGGCACCCACAAAACAAACAGGATACGTGAGAATGTGCCATTTTAAATGAGAACACTGTATTCACAATTATATGACTCCTAATGAGTTTTCATTGAAAAAAGTATTTTCTGGAATAAATTCCCTCATAGCTCAATTGGTAAAGAATCCGCCTGCAGTGCAGGAGACCTGGGTTCAATCCCTGGGTTGGGAAGATCCCCTGGAGAAGGGAAAGGCTATACTCCAGTATTTTGGCCTGGAGAATTCCATGGACTATACACTCCATGGGGTCACAAAGAGTCGGACACAACTGAACAAATTTCACATCACAAGCCAATTTAATTCCTTAATCAATTTCTATATACTGTGGTTAAATCATTTTTATTTTTCTAAAATTAATTAAAGAAACATTTTCCATTTTGATTTCTCAGAAGTGCCTTTCATGAGGATAAATTCTTTTCCGTTTAGAGTTTGTAGTGAAGAGCTGGGCAATCGAGTAGATTCCGTCACCATTAAGCTTTCCTGGTGACAGCTTCTGCGACTGAAAGTCCTCTTTTCTGGCCAGACACACAATTTCCCTTTGTTTCCCTTTGTTTCCCCACTTCGGTCAAGTCCAGTATCCAAGGCTTAAACTTTGCAGCTCTAAGTTTCACCAACTGCATTTTTTAAAGTCAAATCTCGTCGGTGACTAAGTGCATGGCGTGGTGCTCCAGCCGTTCTCTGTGGACAGGCCACGCAGGCTTTCCCTACCTGTCACAGTCATCATGTTACCTGACTTTGTTTGTGTCATTATGTTCAGAATTCTCTGGGTGGTAATTCCTTCATCTAGGAGTGAAATAATGTAAATTATACATGAAATAAGGGCTATAAATATAGCATACGCCTACAAAGCTAATTTTTAACTAAAAGGAGAGAATATACAAGTCTTTCACTGGCAATCTGAACTAACAGATTAGGTTACAGTCAACAAGCTTCTTCTAAAAAGGACCAGGTAATAAATATTTTAGGCTTTGCAGCTCATATGTTCTCTGTGGCAACCAGTCATCTCTGCTGTAGTGGCCTGAACGCAGTCACAGACTGTGAAAACTCATGAGCGTGATCATGTTCCTTAAAACGCTGTTCACACATGGTCCAGATTCGGCCCGTGGGCTATAGTTTGCAAATTCCTGGAATGGATGTTCATTCTATTTATTTTATAAAAGTATCCTTTACTTGCCAGGATTGACCACAGGCAGCTATAAGTAGGGAGCTCCTAGAATACACATTAGAGATGGTTTCTTTTCGCTTAGTCATTCAGGATGGCAGCTGTGATTGAAACATTGTACACCAACAATGTGTGTATCATGAAAGTCACACCTAGCTTTCTCAGAACTCAACACCTTGCAGTATTACATTAAGAACAATTCACCTCCTGTGAATGGGTATAGGGATGGTAATCATTTTCCAATCTTATTGCAAATAGAGGCAGAAATACTGTCCAGACCCTCATCACAGGGTTAATTATGGATGAAGCATATTATATGATAAAATAAAAACTAATAGCAAAGCAAGGTATAACACTAACCTTATTATTCATTCAAGGTTTAGAGTCATTAACCTCATCTGGGCATAGCAGATTAAGTTCTGAACTTAATTGGGAAATTGCTATACTTCATTATACTTTGCATGTTCCCTTTAAAATGAAACCAACTGAAACAAATGTAAAATGGAAAACCCATTGCAAAGAGGTTGAAATTTGACAGGAAATACACTATATCAGTGGAATTGAATTTTTTTTTTTAATGCTCTTCTGGCCTCTGGATGGGATTAAAATTTCAGTTATTGAGTTATTTACGGATGTTTTCAGCTTCATGTAACCATCTAAAAATGCCCTAATTGTGTCCAGACAAACAGGTGTTAGACACGACAACTGCTGGCTCTAGTCTGGCAGCTCCGCATGCCGGCCGGAAGCCCAGGTCGCTCTGCCCCTCCACGCGAGCGCTCTGGCTGGCCTCGGCCCTCAGCTTTGCTGTTTCATGGTTGCACGATGACTGCCCTGCCTCCAGACATCACATCAACATTTGAGGGAGGAAGAAGGGGTGGGGTCTGAGCCACTGACTCCGCTAATAAAAGGAAAGCAGAAGCACTTCCAGGAGCCCTAGGCAGATTTCTGTTTATTTCCCATTGGCCACAAGTCTCTTACTTGGCTACTAATGGTTACAGAGGAGGCTAGGAAAGAGAGTGTTTATTTTTCTCAATTTCTACGTGGATGTGGACAAAGGAGAAAAGTGTAGGGGGAGGGTTCGGTGTCCATTTGTGTTTGGCATTAAGTTTATCACCACTTTTCACAAGAACGTGGAACTGAATTCACAAATTTTGTCATCTAATGTTAAAATTAATAGGGACGAATAACCCACTTCTTATTTATACAGCTGCACTCGATGGCCAAGAAAAGCCATCAGTTTGGCTCTAACTCCCGAAACAGGACCCAATCACATCTCCCAGAGCTTGCTAACCCAGACTACTATCTGCTCCAGTCCACGGCTTGCTGCATCCGGAGCAGCAGCCACACTTCTGCCAGCAAAGGCTGCGCACAGCAGTCTGCAGGTGCGGCCCCAAGCATCGTTACACAGATGATGAACTGTCTTCTCCCCCTACGGATTCCTCCTGGGGAGATGGGGAGGCTGGGAATACTTTGTTTTATTTACCGGAAATCTAAAGCTCACTGAGCCAACTGAGAAAACTCTTTGTATTAATATGTGAGTGCTCTTTATTGTAAAGAAATGGACTTTCCCCTAATGAGCCTTTTTTGCAAAGACAGACCCTCAGGTCTGTCCCAGCTCACTTGATGAAGGTGAGCAGCAATGAGGACTCAGAGAGGGTGGGAGTGTCCTCATCACAAACAGAAAATCTTGGATGTAGGACAGGGAGCTTCTCCCCATCCCCTGGTTTCAGTAAATAATGAGTTTAGTGCTTATGTGTCTTGAACAAAGCATGCTCATAGTAAAACTGTCTGATTCAGGCAGAGACAAATCCTCTGTGAAACAGTTAGCTTTGTCCTGGTATAAAAATAGAAACCCAGTTCTTGTGTTTACCTTTCATTGTTTCCTTACCCCCTGCAAGCTGGTTCCAAATGGGACTGCCTCACATGCGTAGATAAACCACTTCTCCTTCCCTGGGTTGGCGGCTTTACTTTGCAGTAGCTCTGTGTGCGTTGGTCCCATGATGGGATGGTCTGTCAGGAACTGGGGAAGCTGGAGTTCTGGTTTGGATCAAGCCTCATCTCCCAAATGAGAGCCACAAAGGCCTGAACATCATCGGCCTGAGGGACATCCCTCACCACCACGCCACTGCAGCCCATGACTGCTGACTGGTCCCACGCTGGGTCTGTGGATCCAACTCTGAGTGAAGTCCTCCACAGCCAACACTTACTTTCATTCAAATCATTATTCAGCCGCAGATAAACTGTCCCTAACTTCCACTGCTGCAGTGAAAGCACGAGAAAGAGCACCTATTGGAAAGAGGTTGTCTTACGTGCACACTGAGTTGCTCCAGTTGTGTCTGACTCTCTGGGACCACATGGACTATAGCCCGCGAGGCTTCTCTGTCTGTGGGATTCTCCAGGCAAGAATGCTGGAGTGGGTTGCCATGGCCTTCCCCAGGGGATCTTCCCGACCCAGAGATGGAACTCGTGTCTCTTGTGTCTCCTGCATTGGCGGCAGGGTTCTTTACCACTAGCACCACCTGTCCTAAATCTGACTGCGTCAAAATTCTGTGGTTTGTTGGAGTAGGTGCTCCAAGGCAATGGCAGCCCACTCCAGCACTTCTGCCTGGAGAATCCCAGGGACGGGGGAGCCTGGTGGGCTGCTGTCTATGGGGTCGCACAGAGTCGGACACGACTGAAGTGACTCAGCAGCAGCAGCAGCCAAGGATAATTCACATTCTTGATAAAATGCTGATAAGTTGCTCTAGCTGCTTTCTGACTTATTTTACTGAGTTTAAAAGCCTCGCGTAGGAAACCCATCCAGCTGATAGTCACCCTTAAAAGCTGATCGAGGACCTTGAGCCAAAATCCTGCAGAAAATGTGAGCAAATACAGTTTACTCTGTTCTACCTGACAATGACTATTTCCTTATTTTTCCCCAATAACATATCGTCACCAAGACAGAAATTTCATTAGTTTAGAGCCTCTCTCGTCACGACGAAGCTGAAATGAACTTTGGTGTCAGTTGTGATCCCTGAGAAGCTGCTTCAAATATACTAAAAGATGTATGATCGTGGGCAGGCTCCTTCCCAGCTGAGAGTGAGCGGGGCTCTCCAAGGAGAATTACGCAAGGGTAGGGTTTGCAGAAGCTCCCAGAGGAGGTGGAGGAAAGCTAGGTCTGGTGAACATGGCCAAGGCTAGAGATGAGAGGAGAGCCTTTGAGCTGAGCCCAGAAAGGAGCGGCCATCCAGCAGAGTCGGGGGCTAACCTGGGCGTGAACTGGGGACCCAGTGAGTCCAGGAAGATGGGTAGAAGAGGTCAGGACCAGCAATTCCTGGGCTCAGGGAAAGACTGGAGGACAGAGGAAGGAACTGGGTATTTATTGGGAGTAAACACGGTGTTTCTTCCTCTCCAGTTTAGACAGTGCTGGGGGAAAGCCAGGAGCCAAACACCTGGGTGACGCATCCGGGAGGAGTGGACTCACAGAAGAGCCGCGTGATGTTCGTGTGGGTGGGGAACTATCAGTCCACACGCCCAGCTCCCCACCACTGCACAGAGCCCACCACATGCATACAGACACACACCAGAGCACACACAAACCCTTTACTGCGGATGTACAGCCATACACCACATCACACACACACACAGCCCACCACACACGTACAAACACACAAACATACACACACACATATACAACAGAAACAAGCACACTGCCTGCCACACATAAACACACACAGAACACACCACAGACACACACACACACACATATACAACAGAAACAGCCACGCTGTCCGCCACACATAAACACACACAGAACACACCACAGACATACACACCCATATACAACAGAAACAAGCACACGGCCTGCCACACATAAACACACACAGAACACACCACACACACACACACACACACAACAGAAACAAGCACACTGCCTGCCACACATAAACACACACAGAACACACCACAGACACACACACCCATATACAACAGAAACAAGCACACGGCCTGCCACACATAAACACACACAGAACACACCACAGACACACACACCCCACCACACCCTGCAGGGCTTCCCTCACAGCTCAGGCGGTACAGAATCTGCCTGCAGTGCAGGGGACCTGTTTGATCATTTGATCCCTGTGTCGGGAAGAACCCCTGGAAAAGGAAATGGCAATCCACTCCAGTATTCTTGCCTGAAGAATCCCATGGATACAGGAGCCTGGCAGGCTACAGTCCATGAGGTCACAAGAGTCGGACATGACCTGGTGACTAAACCGCCACCACCGCCACCGTATACACAGATATATTACACACGTGCACACACATGCCACCACACACACGTACACACACCCCGTGGGAATATGCATATGCCCTGTACACATACATACATGCCACACACACACCACACCCTACCACACAATTGCACACACAGACCATCAGTCAGTAAGTTCAGTTTCCCAGCTGTGCACTGCATATACTCTCTGCAGCCCCATGGACTGCAGCACACCAGGCTTCCTTGTCCATCAACAAATCCCGGAGCTTGCTCAAATTGATGTCCATTGAGTCGGTGATGCCATCCAACCATCTCATCCCCTGTCATCCCCTTCTCCTCCTGCCTTCAATCTTTCCCAGCATCAGGGTCTTTTCCAATGAGCCAGTTCTTCTCACCAGGTGGCCAAAGTATTGGAGCTTCAGCTTTAGCATCAATCCTTCCAGTGGATATTCAGGACTGATTTCCTTCAGGATTCACTGGTTTGATCTCCTTGCAGTCCAAGGGACTCTCAAGAGTCCAACACCACAGTTTAAAAGCATCAGTTCTTCAGTGCTCAGCCTCCTCTACAGGCCAACTCTCACATCCATACATGACTACTGGAAAAACCATAGCTTTGACTACATAGACATTTGTCAGCAAAGTAATGTCTCTACTTTTTAATATGCTGTCTAGGTTGGTCATAGCTTTTCTTCCAAGGAGCAAGCAAATTTTAATTTCATGGCTGCAGTCACCATCTGCAGTGATTTTGGAGCCCCCCCCCCCATTAGATCTCTGACTGTTTCCATTATTTCCCCATCTATCTGTCATGAAGTGATGGGACAGGATGCCATGATCTTAATTTTCTGAATGTTGAGTTCTAAGCCAGCTTTCTCACTCTCTCTCCTCTTTCACTTTCATTAAGGGTGTCTTTAATTCTTCTTCACTGTCTGTCATCTGGGTGGTGTCACCTGCCTATCATAGGTTATTGGTACTTCTCCCTGCAATCTTGAGTTGAGCTTGTGCTTCAACCAGCCGAGCATTTCACTTGATGTGCTCTGTATATAAGTTACATAAGCAGTGTAATAATATACAGCCCTGACATACTCCTTCGCCAATTTGGAACCAGTCCATTGTTCCACGTCTGGTTCTAACTGTTGCTTCTTGACCTGCATACAGATTTCTCAGGAGACAGGTAAGGTGGTCTCGTATTCCCATCTCTTTAAGAATTTCCCACGGTTTGTTGTGATCCACGCAGTCAAAGACTTTGGCACAGACAATAGAGCATCAGTAGATGTTTTTCTGAAATTCTCTTGCTTTTTCTATGACCTACGGATGTTGGCAATTTGATCTCTGGTTCCTCTGCCTTTTCTAAATCTAGTTTGAATATCTGGAAGTTCTCAGTTCACGTACTGTTGAAGCTGAGCTTGGAGAATTTTCAGCATTATTTTGCAAGCATGTGAGATGAATGCAATTGTGCAGTAGTTTGAACATTTCTTGGCATTGCCTTTCTTTGGGATTGGAATGAAAACTGATCTTTTCCAGGCTGCAGCCACTGTAGAGTTTTCCAAATTTGCTGGCATATTGAATGCAGCACTTTCACAGCATCCTCTTTTAGAATCTGAAATCGCTCAACTGGAATTCTGTCACCTCCACTAGCTTTGTTCGTAGTGATGCTTTGTAAGGCCCACTTGACTTCTCATTCCAGAATGTCTGGCTCCAGGTGAGTGACCACACCATCGAGGTTATCTGGGTCCTGAAGATCTTTTCTGTATAGTCCTTCTGTGTATTCTTGACACCTCTTCCTAATATCTTCTGCTTCTACACATACCATACCACACACATTTACACATGCACACCACGCCACACAGATACACACATGCCATGAACACATGGGCACATACCACACACACGGCACTTCCCCTCACACACACAGATACACACACCATGCTATGCCATACACACACACGCACACACCACATACACATGCACACCTCATCACTCATACCACATACCACATCACACACACAAACCACCGCACACCACACTACACCCACACCCAAACGTGAATACACGCATTACACCATACATACCACTCGTCTGTACACACGCCACGTAAGTCTGCGCACACACACGCGCATCCCACATCCTGCTACACACAGACAGTGAAACCAATCTTGTGCCAGCCAGCAAGAGTGATCTCATTAGTAGGCAGCCTCCCTGTAACTGAAATGCTCTATAGGCACAAGTCTCAGAGCTACTTGGACATGTGATCAACCCCCGGTACCATCTGAAGAGTGAGTGCCCTGCAGAGGAGAAACGGGAACCAGGGACGAGACAGGCCGTGGTCCGCCCGCTCCACTGGTCCCAGGAGTCAGAGAACGTAGGACATTTGGAGGAACGTGCCTGGAGAGTGGCTTGTGGGATCTAAGGGTGGAACTTTCGGGAGGCCTTTTCTAGTTCTGGTCCCAAGATTCCAGTCTGCGGGACTCAGTTTCCCCACTGCTGCTGAGCCAGTTTGAAACGATGCAGCAAAATCTTGTTACACGCATATTTGGGGTTCAAGGTGCTTCCCCGAATTCACTAGTTCGATAAACGTGCGCATTATGACTCGTTTAGTTGGCAGCTATCCCCCCACAACTCAATACTGTCATTTTGGTGAAACATTCTGGTGCTTTTGAGAGCTAGGCTAAGACCCATTTCAATTCTACATTGATGAGCACAATCTAAATTTTATTTGTCATGCCGAAACCAAGTGCCTGAAGGGAAAGCGGACTGCCAAGTGGGAGAGCACCTTTCTCAGCCAAGACCCTCCCCTGGGCTGAGCGCATCTCTTTCTCAGTGCCCCTGCAGGGCCAGGTGAGTTTACTAAACAGATAGTAAGTGAGTCCTAGGGCTAGAAGGGCGCTGCTGGTCACTCAGGGCAGAGAGAGGATGAGAAAACACGCAGAGCCCAGCAGGATAGCGACAGCCCAGGCTGGTGTGGGCCTGTGCCATCCCTTAAGTCTGTCCATCTCTGCGAGCATCACACGCTGTCTCCACAGACTGAGAGAACGGACTGATGGTTCCCAGGCGGGAGGGACCGGGGAAGCGGTAGTTGAGGAGCTCGGATATGTATACACTGCTGTATTTAAAATGGGTAACCAACAAGGACCTGTCATTTAGCACATGGAACTCTGCTCAATGTCATGCGGCAGCCTGAATGGGAGGAGAGTATGGGGGAGACCGGATACATGTACACGAATGGCTGAGTCCCTTCACTGTTCACCTGAAACTATCACAACATTGTTAATCGACTACATCCCACTACAAAGCAAAAACTTAAAGCCAATCACTGACTGTTAGATGTGGGTCCAGGTCGACCCGGGGAGTGTGAGCCCAGCCCCACCAGCACGGCTCCTGGGACCACTCCACTCATCCTCAAGGTCTTGTCCTGACCGTACGGGCTAGACCGGGCTTACTGTCACATCCTCAGGCTGCTCACGATTCTTTTTCTTCCTAACATTTATCCAAGCTGCAAATAAGTCATTATTTATGTGACAATTGATTAATCTTGACACCTTGCCAAACTGTAGGTTTCATGAGGGTGGTGATCATCCCTGGTTTGCCTCCAGCTGTCACCCCAGAGGTGAATTCCAATCTTGGCATGTCATGGGTTTTCAATAAACAGTTGATGGACAAATGCACAAAAGTGCTATGAAAAGAACGGGTGTTGGTTTCGGATAAACCTGTCACTCATTTAGCGTGACATTTAGAAAACAGCTCAGCCTCTTTGGACCTCAGTTTTCTCTCCCTGGAAAGTGGGTATGTTGCAGGAAGGGGGACCCCCTTCCAGGGCCTGAAAGTGGGCTCTTGCCTAACACTCAGAAATGAATTGTCGGAGGAGACACACGTGCTGACAAAGCAGGAGAGTTTATTGGGAAAGGGCACCCAGGTGGAGAGCAGGAGGGGAAGGGAACCAGGAGAACAGCTCTGTCACGTGGCTCACAGTCTTGGGTTTTATGGTGATGGGGTTAGTTTCCAGGTTGTCCTTAGCCAATCATTCTGACTCAGAGTCCTTTCTGGTGGTGCAAGCCTTGTTCAGCCAAGATGGACAGCAGCAGGAAGGGTTCTGGGAGGTGGCTGGACACACAGTGTTAGACCTTTCCTGAACTCCCCTGGTGGGTGGTGGCTTATTAGTTCCCTTATCAGGACCTCCTGTCGTAAAACAACTCATGCAAACGGTTACTATGGTGCCTGGCCAGGGTGGGCGGTTTCAGTCAGCGAGCTTCCCCTGAGAGGTTACTAAGATCTGTATTGTAGCCGTTGAAAGATCTATATACCCAGCATGTAGCAACCACTGGATAAATGTTAATCCCTTCATCCTTCTATTTAAAGTTGAAAATATGGAAAAATCCTCTTCCTTCATGATCCCGTTTCAATAAAGAGCAGCTCACTGTTCAATCTACCTGCTTCTCTTCGAGGTCTTATCAAACGGTCTCAGCATGGCCCCTCCCTCACCCTTCCCTGAGGCTGCTTTCCAACTTGCCCGTGATCTCCACTCACCTCCTCCTGGCCTTTGCTGAGCAATAAAATGTTAATGATGGATCAAAAATAGTTTGGGAGGAGACATCTCAGTAGTAATGACTCTGCCTGAAAGACCTCTTTCAGGCCCCAAGTCCTCGCCTATCACAACTGCCTCCTGGCTCCTTGAACACCACTCCCTGTGTCTGTCGCTGCCCCCTGGGTGCCCCCTGTGGTGGCCGACTCCTCCCCATTCCCTCTCTCACTAGGTTTTCCCCTCCCCTCCCCTCTCCTCTCCTCGCTCTGACTCTCCCTGGGTAAAACACCTCCTCCCACAGGCCTCGGGTTGCATGATGGTGCCTTTGCCTTCCACATCTGTGGCCCCAGCCTGGATCTCCCTCTTGAGCATCGGAACCATCTAAGCGAGCATTCAGCACCGAGTTCCACTAGACACCTCGAGAGGATACCGTCCAAACTCAGCTTTGCACGCCCTTCGCCAGAGCTCGCGTGCCTCCTGCGTCCCTCTCAGGGTTATTGGTTTCCTCATTCCCTCAGGAGCCTGAACTGGGCGCTGTGGTGCCCGGGCCCCCTCCGTCTTTCCTCACGACAGTATCGCTTTCAGAGAACATTTACAGCAGAAGTCAGGCATCACGCGCCGCGCCTCGCCCAGGCGTCTTCAGCCCCTTCCGCAGCAGCGCCTCTCCCCTCCCGAGCGGTGTCTGGCACTAATCAGCGTCCTCCCTTCCCCCACTCACTTTACGCGGCCCAGACCCAGCCTGGCATCCTGTGCAGAAGCTCTACTTCCCTGGGTCCTCTCTCACCACTGGGGAGGGCGGGGAAGCCCAGAAGCAGGAGCAGCTCCCTCTCAGCCCCGGGCCTGCTGGCGGCCCCTAGACAAGCCCCATGCTCTCCCACCTCTGCTGCTGCCTTATCAGCCTCTACCTCTGGAAAGCCCTTCTTGAGTCTGACGTGACTGAGCGACTGAAATGAAATGAAGGAATGGACCTCAGAGAAACGAAGATCATTCAGAAAACGAAGATCATGGCATCCGGTCCCATCACTTCATGGGAAATAGATGGGGAAACAGTGGAAACCGTGTCAGACTTTATTTTGGGGGGCTCGAAAATCACTGCAGATGGTGACTGCAGCCATGAAATTAAAAGACGCTTACTCCTTGGAAGAAAAGTTATGACCAACCTAGACAGCATATTCGAAAGCAGAGACATTACTTTGCCGACTAAGGTCCGTCTAGTCAAGGCTGTGGTTTTTCCAGGAGTCATGTATGGATGTGAGAGTTGGACTGTGAAGAAGGCTGAGCGCCGAAGAATTGATGCTTTTGAACTGTGGTGTTGGAGAAGACTCTTGAGAGTCCCTTGGACTGCAAGGAGATCCAACCAGTCCATTCTGAAGGAGATCAACCCTGGGATTTCTTTGGAGGGAATGATGCTGAAGCTGAAACTCCAGTACTTTGGCCACCTCATGCGAAGAGTTGACTCATTGGAAAAGACTCTGATGCTGGGAGGGATTGGGGGCAGGAGGAGAAGGGGACGAACGAGGATGAGATGGCTGGATGGCATCACTGACTTGATGGATGTGAGTTTGAGTGAACTCCGGGAGTTGGCGATGGACAGGGAGGCCTGGCGTGCTGCGATTCATGGGGTCCCGAAGAGTCGGACACGACTGAGCGACTGAACTGAAATGAACCTCAAAGAACCAACTTATTTATCCTTCAAGATGTGACTCAAATGACAGAGAGAACTTTGAAAGCTTCTCCAGCTCTCACAGACTAAACTGTCTCAGAATCTAAAAGCTCTTGTGAGCACCTTCCCGTCTCCCTGCTGTTGGTGTCTAGTGGTGTCCCCAGATGAATCACTGTTCTCTAGAATGTGCTTTGCTGGGTTGTGTGTGTCTCCATCAGAGGCCTCTCCATGGAGTGGGGACCCAGTGGCTATTTGGACAACCACTGAGCCACTCAAGGCCATGGGGTCAGGTGACCCCCAGGCTACCTGAACAGGGCTTTCTGCTTCCCGCTGGACCCATGAGCCCACATGTTCTTGGGGCCTCTCAGAATCACACCCCAAGGGGGCTCAGTCTCAAGGCTTGGGTGGCTGACCTCAGGCCATCACACCCAGGGGCAGAGATGCATCACAACCCACATGGGATTCTCCCGTGTCCCATAACAGCAGCCCCAGGCCGAGCAAACTTCAGTAAATGTGTAACTTGACTGTGCACCAGTTCACTGTCAGCAGCAACAGTGCATCGATCCCCCTGGATTCCTGGAAGGAGGCCCATCCTGAGAGTCGCCTGGCCTGGCATTTGTCCCTCTAGTTGGGAGGCTGCTGAGGCCCCCACCCCCACGGCCTGGCCAAGTCATGTAAACACCCTCCCCCCGGCCTGAGCACAGGCTGGTCTGGGAACCGCTCCATCCCCACCCCTCAGACATAAATAGGGCCTCGGTGGCCCAGCCAGAGGAAGAAGCCACCCTGTCTTGAGGACAAGAGCGGAAGGTGAGTGGGGGCCCTCTCCATGCACACCCTCCCCAGCTCTCTTCACACAGCTGCCTTGTTTGCTGGTAGGAGAAATCTGGGCGCTCTGGTGGACAGGTATGGGGGAGAGCTGCTGGAAGCCTGTGGCTGAACTGCACCCAGGAACCAGGGGACAGCGCTGACCCGGGCTGCAGGTGGCATTACCAGACTCGGAGGGTGCCTCTCCCCGAGGCACAGGCTGTCCCTCCCCCGAGCGCCCCGAGGCACAGGCTGGCCCTCCCCTGAGCGCATCATGGGTCTCACCAGAGGAACTGCTCCTTTCAGCAGCAGGCAGGCTGGCGGGGTCCTCCGCTCCCTCTGAGCAGGGCTGGGTCCTAGGGGGCTGGCGCAGAAGGAGTCCCCTGGGTCCTCCTCCAGCCCGAGGACAAGCAAGGCTTGTGCAGGCAGTGGAGCTGGGGAGAAGGGCAGGCTCAGTGAGCCTGGGGCTGCGTCCCCACAGGGCTCAGGGGAGCAGTGGTCTACTTCCCTGCCGCTCTTCGGAGGCAGTGCCGGCTCTGGTCCTGGGCTCAAGGCCCGGGTCTGAGCAGTCAGGCTCGTCACTCTGCATCCTGAGCCTCGGTTTGCTTGTCTATAAAATGGAACCAGCGGCAATACCTGGTCTCCCTTTCTCGGGAACTATGCTATAAATTAAGAGTGCTAATACCTGATAGTGCTTTCTAAACTTGAGAATAAACTAAAAAGACACAGTCTTGTTCGAAAGCAGTATAGATCAGTGCCTAAGTGTATGGAGTATGGAGTCCTGGGCTCTGGGCTCGAACACTAGATCTGTCTCTTACCAGCTGTGTGAACTTGAGCAAGTCTCCAAACCTGTCTCTTCATCTGCAGGACAGCATCCTTTAGCCACCACTTGTATTTTTGGGAATGTGGGACACATCAGTAAGCAAAACAGAGCAAGAACCTCAGTCCTACAGGATTTGCATCCGTGTGGGAGGAGACGGCGATACACGCTGAACATAAGACACACATGAGTGACGCAGTGATCAGAGCTGCAGGGGACCAGCGCCACGGGCGGAGAGGCACTGGCGCCGCTCCAGGGCTCTTGCCTGGAGCATCCCAGGGATGGAGGAGCCTGGTGGGCTGCTGTCTATGGGGTCGCACAGAGTCGGACATGACTGAACGATTTCTTTCACTTTTCACTTTCCTGCATTGGAGAAGGAAATGGCACCCACTCCAGGGCTCTTGCCTGGAGAATCCCAGGGACGGCAGAGCCTGGTGGGCTGCCGTCTGTGGGGTCGCACAGAATCGGACACGACTGAAGTGCCTTAGCAGCAGCACCACTGGGAGAGGAGAGGAGGGCAGGGGGAGTGAGTTCAGAGTGCCAGGCGTGGAGGGCCAGTCGAAGGGTGAAATCAGTGGTGGGGAGGCCCAGACAAGAAGGTAGGCTGCTGTGAGGGTTCAGACTTGGCCCCTGAAGTCACTGAAGCTGTGAGCAGCCTTGCACTTGTGTTTGCTACTATCCTCATCAGCCTTGAGCACAAGCCCTGAGATGTAGGAAGCCGTGCAGGAGAGGCTGGTCAAGGGGGAGGCCAGGTGTAGGCAGGTGGAAGAGAAAACCCAAGGCACCGCTGTCAGGCTGGGAAGCTGTGCGCTGACTTGGCACCCAGGCCAGTGAGACAGACCACAACCGAGAGCAAACAACAGCCTCTGTTCTACCTGGTAAATCACCTGAAACGGGGCCTGTGCCTGAAGGAAGCTGGGAGACGGCTGCAATCACCTGCACGGCCCCAGCCCAGGACCCTTAGGCCTGTTCCTGAAGGATTCTCCACACTCAGGCCCCGCCAGTTTCCCCTGGAGAGGTGTCAATGGGCAACTTAGGCCTGCCTGACAGGAAGGCCTATAAAGAGAGAAGTTTCTGTCCTTTTTTTCCGTGTTGTGTAACTCCTTGTGGGAACAGTGGGTGGAGTCAAACAGCTGGGAAGGAGAGTAGGTGGGAGTTAAGGTCAGAGGTCAGAGTTCCCTTGGAAATTTGACACTTAGAGCAGAGAGGGTGCGCAGCGCATGTCAGCCCTCGCCGAGCGGCTGCCGTTGCCGCACCTGCCCAGGCACGCGTGGGTGTGCAGGAGCCAGCTAGGCTTCGAGGCGACCTGGAGTTGGTGGTGATGGACCATAGCTCCAAGGAGGCCCAGGCCAGCTCTGGGAGGGCAGGGGAGAGTGAGGGGGGAATGGGAAGGCTGGGCGGCTACCTGGTAGTACAGCACTCGCCTTCCCTCAAAATGAAGGTGGTGTCATATAGAAGCCGCTAGAGCGCAATGAACCCATAAAGGAATATTTATTCTCTCAGTGACAGCCATCGCGGAAAAAGCCAGCAGAGCCGACCCAGGAGACTTTTCTCCCAGGAGCTCAGCCCACGCCCATTCTCTTGGCTAGAAGTGAGGCTGAGGCAGAGGTGCTGAGCACTGTCCCACCTCACCTGCCCCAGGTGAGGCAGGGAGAGCTTCTACACTGCGGAGGCACGTCTGCGCCTCCTGGGAGAACTGGGCACAGACCGGTGAAATCTGGCTGCTGACGAATGGGCTCGGGCACAGACGACTCGGAGCCCCTCGGGGATCTACTCTGCAGGGCGGGTGCGCGCTAGGGAGGGGGTTGAGACAGGCAGGGATGTCTGGGCTTCCCCAGGTTGAGTCTATGGTGCTTAATTCCAGCTGCAGGTTAGGACTACCGGGAGACTAAAAACCCTTTCTCAGACCCTTCCCAGGGTCACTTAATTAGCATCTCTGGAAGTGAGACTCAGATTGCAATAGTTTCTCAGGCTTTCTGGGTGAGTCCTGTGAGCACTCGGGTGGAGCATAACCTGTGAGAGTGAAGTAGGTTGGAATCGGATCTCTGTTACCTCCTTGCTGTAACATGAGCTTGGGGATGTTTCTCCGTATCCCAGAACTCCCCTTTCTGTGTCTGCAAAGTGGAACAATCTTAGCTCACGTGACACGTTAGGTTGGATAATCTATGGGAAAGAGCCAAACAAATACGAGATCTCCATTCTAAATTACACAACTTGGCTGGGGAAATAAGGGAACATTTCCCACACAGCTGGATTATTTTCTTGTCAGGCTAATTTGTAACACAGGAGAAACCTCTGTGTGAGTTGGTCTTGTATTCCAAAATGGTTTACCACCTACCCTAGGGCTTGGAGCCCCACAAAGACCCTTGCTGCCTCACATTTTGTTCTTTGGGGAAAATTTATAGCCTTGAACAGGTGGGCATATTGGTGTTATAGGCTGCCACTGCAGAGCCACAGACTGGAGTCTTACACAGAAGAAATCTGTATTCTCTTGATTCTGGAGGCCGGGAGTTGACAGGGTTGGTTTCTTCCGAGGCGTCTTTCCTGGGCTTGCAGGTGGTCTCCTGGCCGTCTGCCCCTAATACTTTCATGGGGTTCTCCCTGTGTCCTGATCTCTTATAGGGACACCGGTCAGACCGGATTAATACCCACCCTAAAGGCCTCATTAAACCTAAATTACCTCTTTAAAGACTGTCTCCAAATACAGTCGCAGTTTGAGGCACTAGGGGTCAGGACTTTGTTAACAGAAATAATCAATAAATAATCTATAATAAGAATAGACAACTGTTCTATTTGAGCCAAACTGAGGCCTATCGCAGAGAGACACAGATTCAGGAAGCGCTTGAGTTGTGTTCTACCAGACGAAACACAGAGGGGGCTTATGGAGGCAGGAACTGCAAAATTACGCACGTTGCTTGTCAAGAATTAGGACTGGAACTGGCAAGTAAGGGTATTTGTTAAGCAAGGATTGTTTGGGATTCAAAATGGTTGCATAGTTACAAGGGGAGACCTTGAGACCAGAAGGTTGCAGCTGGCAGCTACGGCTATGGTCTGTTATCGTTCAGAAAACTCAAGTTCTCAGTGATACATGAACATGTCTGAGACAACATCCACATGGCCACCAGCTCCATTTTGGATAAACCAGAATGACTTCTCCATACTTCAGTATGTAAAAATTTCTTCCATCAACTTTGACATATGAATTTTAAAATTTTTGCATAACAACTATCATGATACTTTCTTCACTCAAAGCATTCCTTTAAAAATAAATTAAGATGCTTCCATATTATTCTTTTGTTAAACATGTAATTATTGACTGAAGCATCATACCACTAATTAACAAAGGTAAAAATGTATCAGCCGCTTACATATTCTTGACAAAAGACACCTGCAGTACTTTGTGAAAACATGTGTTTACATTAAAAATAACCCCATTTCGTATTTTTCTTTAAAATCCACAAATGTCTTAATATTCAGACGTGCTTACCACTTTAAAATTTAAACAAAATAAAACACAAACCCACCCCTGCAATAAAGCCCCACAAACGCACAGCTCAGCCCACGCTAGCGTGCTTGCAGCTGGAGCGCCTCTGTAGCTGGCTTTCAGAGAGCGTTGAGCCACCCCTTCTCCTTGAAATGTATGAGACAGGGATAGGTGTCCCATGTGCTGACTGGCTGCAGGGAATATTGCTGGAAGACACGTAATAATCCCCTTTAACTCTTCACAAACTATTTCAGGATAGCAGAAGCAAGTGCCCAGTCAGAGATGGCTCCCGCTGGCCTGAGCCTAGGAGCCGCCGTCCTTTGCCTCTTGGCCTGGGCTGGCCTGGCTGCTGGCGACCGGGTGTATATACACCCCTTCCACCTCCTCGTCCACAGCAAGAGCAACTGTGACCAGCTGGAGAAACCCAGTGTGGAGACACCTGCAGACCCGACTCTCACACCTGTACCCATTCAGACCAAGTCATCCCCAGTGGATGAAGAGGCCCTGTGGGAACAGCTGGTTCGAGCCACTGAGAAGCTAGAGGCTGAAGACCGGCTGCGGGCCTCCGAGGTGGGGCTGCTGCTCAACTTCATGGGCTTCCACGTGTACAAGACACTGAGCGAGACATGGAGCGTGGCCAGTGGGCTTGTGTTCTCCCCAGTGGCCCTCTTCAGCACCCTGACCTCTTTCTACATGGGGGCCTTAGACCCCACGGCCAGCAGACTACAGGCATTCCTGGGTGTCCCTGGGGAGGGTCAGGGCTGCACCTCCCGGCTGGACGGCCGCAAGGTCCTGTCCTCCCTGCAGACCATCCAGGGCCTTCTGGTCGCCCCGGGTGGGGCCAGCAGTCAGGCCAGGCTGCTCCTGTCCACGGTGGTTGGCCTGTTCACAGCCCCTGGCCTGCACCTGAAGCAGCCCTTTGTGCAGGGCCTCTCTTCCTTCGCCCCAATCACTCTCCCACGCTCACTAGACTTGTCCACGGACCCAAATCTCGCTGCTGAGAAGATCAACAGGTTCATGCATTCAGCGACGGGGTGGAATATGGGCAGGCCCCTGGCAGCAGCCAGCCCAGACAGCACCCTGCTCTTCAACGCCTACGTCCACTTCCAAGGTAAGGCCAGCCCTTGGCGGGGCTCTGCCCCTGGCCAGCGCAGGAGGGTGGCAGTCCTCTTTCTGTGTGAACTTACTGTCCAGCATCTCAGTTCCGCTGAGCAGGGCCATGCCTAGAGATGGGCACGGGGGCAGATGAGCAAGCACCAAGCGGCTGCCCCACGGGACTCCTTGGACGAGAATTATCTGAGCATTGGCCTCCCCATCTGCCACCCTACTCTGTGCCACTGCCGTGCTGAACCCTTTAACTTTCGTCATCGGACCCCCTAGAGATGCGGTGAGGAGGTATGACTGCCTTTGTTTACCAGTGACGAAGACTCAGACAGACAAAGTGACCGCTCCTGATGCCACACCCACAAGCACGGGCCTAGTTTCTAAACACATAGCTCGTGGCCCAGCTCCACACACAGAAGGGCTGGGCTCATGTCTGTTGAGGTCAAGGGATCTTGTCCTTGAGAAGTTCACTGTCCCATGCAAAAATATCCAGTTTGTTTGCTGGGATCATTTTCATATTGGGAGAAGGTTATTACCAAAATAATGCGTCACACACAAGATGTTCATTCATTCGGAAATGATGATTGGGGAAGTATTACTTGCAAGAGTCTGAGCTGGTGTTTCAGAGGGGAGAACAGGGAGACAGCACAAACCCCGACTCAGCTTGCTGACTGTGGTTAACCAGAAGGCTGGATCCCACAGGCCAGTGCCTCAGCCCCAGAGCTGAAGGCAAGGTGCTTTGTGCAGGTGCCCGGGGCTCAGGGTGCTCGGGGAAGGCTGTTGCCTGGGAGAGGCCAGAAGGAAGGCTGGGAAACGGTGCAAGACTGCAAAGGTCAGGGCGAGGAACCAGAGCAGGGGCGATTTTGTTTGGCCTGAGCTCAGAGGAAGAGAATGGGATCAGTGTTAGGCAAGGCCAGAGAGATGGGTCAAGGCCAGATTTTGAGACTTTGAATGTGCTAATGGGAGGTTGGAGCTGTGGGTGGCTGGGAGCTGGGCGCCAGGCATTCTGCTCAGAGGTCCCTGGCCTGTGCTATGGGGACTGGAGGCAGGGAGAGTGGTTGGAAGGTTATGCAATTGCTCAGCAAACGGTTCCAGGAACAAGACTCTGAAGCTCTGTGAATGGATGAGTGGGCCAGGGAAGCTGTGTGTGAGGTCCCATCAATATATGCAACAAATAGGACTGAGAGACAAGGACGTCGGCGGCCGGAAGGCAGAACTGTGGGGACGGAGGAAGGTTGACCAAAACACAGTTGTTTTCTTACTCTGACAATAACCTGGAAGTCTGAAAAGCTGCCGAGAAGAGGCAGCAGGCTGCCCCCGGGAGCAGGAGGAAGGTGACAGCCCAGGATCGTACAGACCCCGGCCCTGACAGGTCTTGGGAGCAGCGTCCAGTCAGGGACCACATAGCTGAGGGTGGCTGCACCCCATGTAGGACCGAGGGGGCCCCTGGGCTGAGCCAAGAGTCGCTAACAGGTGCCCAGCAGGAGAGCTCATTGAGAAAGGCCTGCTTCCCAAAAGGCAAAGTCAGAGAGAGCCTCTGGCCCAGAAATGGGCCACACCTGTTGTCCTAACCTGGCGAGATGTTCTTAATCTCTGGATGAGGACAGGATGCTGTCCGATGAGATGAGCAGAGTAGGCGGCAGCTACCCTCGTTTCAGACTCCCATATCTTTTTGGAGGTAGTGTCCTTTTTTTCCCCCATAAACTAACTAACAAGCCTCCTCTCAGTCCCGTGGGCCAGCTTCTTGCGTGCAGCCCCCCTGCAAGCTGAACTTGCCTGAAGACACAGGGATCCCAGGCTAGAGGACAAGGCGGGGCTGGGGACCCTGCCACTCCTGTCTCACAACACCTGGGCGCCCTCCCCAGCTCCCTACTCCCACTCCTCCGAGGACTCACAGCCCTGACTCATTCAGCCACCTCTGTTCAGACCTCCAAGTGCCAGACGTCCGGGGCCACTCCATGAGGGGCTCATCCTCAGCGTCACATTGTTCTCCCAGGAACAACCGCAAAACTGGGCCTTTCAAGGGGCTAGGAAGACTGCAAGGGAGGGGTATGCTGGTGTGCCCAGCTGCTGCTATGGAGACAGCCCAAGTGACAGTGCTTTCAACAATTTGCTCAACAGTAGCCAAGTCAGCTGGCAGCTCAGCTCCTCAAGCCCAAGGCCACAGCCTACTGGCAGGGGTGCTAGCAGAGGGCTTGCCCGTCCCCTCTGGGCCCAGCACAAAGGTTTACACAGCTCACATCCACTGGTCATCCTGGGTCTCGAGCAGCAAGCGGTACCAAGAAACGTGAAGGAATTCTGCACAACGGCACAATGGTGGATACGTCATTGCGTGTTTGTCTAAACCTGTGAAATGTCCAAGAGTGAACTCTGATGTGAACCATGGACTCTGGGTGATGAGGATGTTCGTCAGTGTTAACAAACGCACCATCTAACGGGGCTGGTGGTGGGGGAGGCTGTGTGTTGCTGGGGAGTAGGGGATACACGGGAAATATCTGCACTTTCCTCCTAATTTTGCTGTGAATCTAAAGCTTCTCTAAAAAATAGTGGTTTTGTTTTCTAAAGTGAGCAGGGCAGAGCCCAGGCTTGGGGCCAGGACAGCTCTGGGCCTGAGTTTACCTGGTCTGTGAATAGCGGGGTAGGATTTTCCTCTGTGGGCCTCAGGTTGGGGTCTGGCGTGTTCCACGTTTTCAACATTGGCCGCCGGTGGATTTTGCAGGAGGAAGGCTTTGCTGGGTGCCCTGGGGCTGGTGAAGCTGTGGGGCCAGGAAGGAGGCTTTGGTGGTGCTGGAGGCTTTAGAGGCATCCCTGCCCCTCTGCTCCACCGGAGCCCCGTGCTCTCCCTTACTCTCCCCTTCCTGTCTCCTGCTGGGTCCCCAGGAAAGATGAAGGGGTTCTCCCTGCTGCCAGGGCTCACGGAGTTCTGGGTGGACAACACCACTTCAGTGCCGGTGCCCATGCTCTCCGGCAGCGGCACCTTCCACTACTGGAGCGACAACCAGAACCACCTCTCCATGACCCGCGTGCCCCTGAGTGCCAACGGCTACCTGCTGCTCATCCAGCCGCACCACACCCTCGACCTGCGAAAGGTGGAGGCCCTCATCTTCCAGCACAACTTCCTGACCCGAATGAAGAATCTCTCTCCTCGGTATGGCTCCAGAAACTGCTTGGACCCTCCTGGGCTGCCCCCCAACCCTGGAGAACGGGGATCTGCGTGGGCTGTTCTGCCCAGGGAGTCGGGGGGCATGGGTGGGCAAGGGCACGGTGTCGGCTGAGTCTTGGGGGCCCAGCAGGCAAGGGGGGGGGCGGGTGGGAAAGGTGAGTAGAGGCTTGGGCACCCCCACACAAGCACCCTCTCCAGGCACAGACTCAGCTCTTCTCATCTTCTCTCTCTGAGCACAGAAGAGGCAGGGGAGGAGGCATCCTCTTCCCCATGTGCTGACACTTAGCTGCAGGGTTGGGAGGCCCACATCCAACAGGCCCTCTGCTCTGAGACAGGCACTAAGGGGCACAGGGGGCCTCCTGTGGTCAACACTTGTTAAGTCATTTAAAAAAACTGTGAAAGACACTAACATAAAATCGATCACCTGAGCAATTTTTAAGTGTTTATCAACATGACATCAATACCCTCACGTTTCTGTGCTATACCCTCCATCTTCAGAAACTTTTATCCTTCCCAAACGGGAACTCTGTGCCCGGTGAACACTGACTCCTATTTCCCCTCCCCCAGCCCCTGACCACCGCCCTTCTGCTCCCTGTCTCCGTGTGCCGACTCCTCTGTGTGCCTCCAGCAAGTGGCACGCCATGTAGTACTGGGCCTCTCGTGTTGGGTTATTTCTCTTAGCATTGTGTCCTCGAGGCTCATCCACACTGCATCATGCGTCAGCACTCCCTTCCTTTTAAGGCTCGACAGTATTCCATTGTGTGTATCGCCACCTTCCGTGTGTCCATCTGTCCACTGCAGGGACACTTGGGTCCCTTCTAGCTCTTGGCTCCTGAGAATAGACTGCTACAGACACGGCGTGCTGACAGCCATGTGCGGTCGCTGGAGACTTCTATGGGCTCTCAGGGACGCCCAAGGAAGGCAGGGCTTCTGTGTGGAGGTGAACGCGCCTAAGTGACATGCCCACACAGAGGCTGACCTTGTGCCTGCCCCTCCCCTTTCCCTCCCGCGGGGAGCTCACCACTGCACCGGAAGGTAATAAGACATGACATTACTTTAGAGGACACCATTTGAGAAT
Organism: Ovis canadensis; assembly: GCF_042477335.2. Taxonomy (NCBI): domain Eukaryota; kingdom Metazoa; phylum Chordata; class Mammalia; order Artiodactyla; family Bovidae; genus Ovis; species Ovis canadensis. The sequence continues at coordinate 62,942,759 of NC_091269.1, forward strand.
TACCCACTGAGTACGCTTCAATGCAGCCAGCCGAAAGAAGGAACAGAAGATAGAGCTGACGACTATTCACACCAGCCCCTCAGAGAGCCCACCGCTGAATTCAGCGCCTCCCTTTCGCAGTGTCTCAAAGAACATGGAAGCTTGCCAGTGTACTTACTGCTGAGCGTTTTCCCGAGACACCCTAGCCGAGTGAGCGTGGCGACACTTCCTCGTTCGGGAGCACACGCTTGCTCGTTCGGGAGCACACGCTTCCGGGTCTTCTGTGAGCCCAGCGTGCCCAGGGCCTCACGCTGTGAGACACCCTTGGTAACCATGTGTCGTCTCCCCAGGGCCATCCACCTGACCGTGCCCCAGCTGACTCTGAAAGCATCCTATGACCTGCAGGACCTGCTTGCCCAGGCCAAGCTGCCTACCCTGCTGGGCGCCGAGGCAAACCTGGGCAAAATCAGCGATGCCAACCTTAGAGTTGGAAAGGTACTGGGCGGGTGGCATCCATGCCTGCTGTAGGCTGTGTGCTCGTGGAGTGGGAGGCACCCACGAGAGGGACACAGTGGAGGCTTCACCGAGGGGGTGGGGTGCGGGGTTGGGTAGAGGCAGTTGGGATGGAGAGGAGTGAGCAGGTGGCCAGGAGGCTGTTGGCCCAGGGTGGGAAAGTGGCCAGCGCTCTCTGGGTCTCCCCAAGGACAGCTGCAGAGCAGGGGACCCTCCCCTGCATGTGTTCATGGCTCTGTGCAGCCAGGCCTCGCCTTGGGTCCTCTCCAGATCCCACAGCAGGGTCAGGACTAGGGCCTGGAGAGCAGAGCCTTTAGGCTGGCCGCCGGCCCTGGCACTCAGCTCCTGGCTTCAGGGAAGCACACAGCAGTGGACGGACTGTCCCAGGAGCACAGGGGTGATGCAACCCCATAGCTGAGAAGTGCCTTAATGCTGGGAGGGTGAGACGTGGGGGTGGCTCACAGTCCTGGCCTCGGAGCTCTCTGTGGTGGTAGCAGAGAGGGGAAGCAAGCCCTGGCACACAAGGGGCCAGGGGCCAGACTCCACCTGCCTGGGACAGCAGGGCAGAGTGGAGACGGGCGGGTTTGAGGGACACTTTGGAGAGGAGCCGCCGTGTCCTGTGAGTTGGGTCAAGTGAGGGTGGGCAGGCTGGAGAATGGTCCCCCCTGGGGCCCAGGCCTTCAGGAGTGATGCCTAGGCTCACTGCTTTGCAGGTGCTGAACAGCGTTCTTTTTGAACTGAAAGCAGATGGAGAGCAGGCCCCAGAGTCCGTCCCACAGCCGGCCGGGCCAGAGGCCTTGGAGGTGACCTTGAACAGCCCGTTCCTGTTGGCTGTCCTGGAGAGAAGCTCGGGAGCCCTGCACTTCCTGGGCCGCGTGTCCCGCCCGCTGAGCGCTGAGTGAGGTCGCCACCCCTGTCGGTGCACGCCCCTGCTCGCTTCCACGCGTCCACCTGGAGCTGAGAGCAGCCGCTCCTCAGGAAACGCACACTGGGTACAGTCAGCAGCCTTCGGGGGGTGGAGGACGCCGGGCCTCGAGCCCACATTTTGCACGGGCCATTGCTTCTGATAGAGTTGGAACACGTCAGCTTGACTATGAAACCAAAAATGGTTTCCTTTTTCACTGAGAACAAAATTGGGCATTAAAATTAAAACACCCCTTTCTCATTGCCGCAGGCTTACCTTTGGCTTATTGACGGTGACGATGACCTGCAAGTGGTCCCCCAATGCCTTCCTTTCTCTGGGTTTCTGTTTCCCCTTCCCGATACTTGCGGTTTCTGAAAAACACATTATGAGAAAAACACCAGTGTCTGAATGTATGTTCATCCGTAATCCCTGGCTGATTATCCCTGTGTTACTAATAAATGTCTTGCAACAATAAACAAAACAGAAAAATTCTTTCACTTGGCAGCAGCAGGACAAATATGTGTGAGGTAGTAGCAGGCTGTAGCGTAGCAACATAAGGGCTTTTTAGGGCCTGGGGCCCTGTTTGCATGGGGCTTTCATGAAGGCACAGGTTGTCCTCAGCCTTGTCTGGAGAAGTTCTTGGCGGTGGTGAGCAGCTGCACAGACCTCGCTTGGCAAAACTGGGCAGGGGACAGCTGTCACTCGTCCTCCTGGACCCCCCTGGAGCGCTGTTCACCCTGTGCCTGGAATCGGAAGATGGAGAAAGAAATCTTCACCCATGAACATGGGCGCATGTCCCTCTCAGCGGGGTCCCCACCTTCTAAACCCTGGGAAGGAGGTGGGCCCGTGCTGTTTCCCCCTAACTGTGAAATGGACGGAAAGCACATTCTCTCCCTCGCGCCCATGAATACTCAGAGGACCAAGTAGGCTTGCAGTGCAGCCGCTATCACAGGGGTCAAGGAGCAGGGTGGGGGACAGGGGAGCTGGGAGGCTGCAGGGTGGAAACGGGTGGTGTCTGCGGTCTGCTTGTAGGAGCTGCCCAGTCTGCCCTGGCTGGGCCATGGCAGCTATTCCAAGGGTCTGGCTCGCCCAGAGGGAGCTGTGAGGATGGAGGCAGGGTCTGCACCTGGTCCAAGGCCAGCACAGGCCAGCATCTCAGGCTCTCCCCCCACACACCCAAGTGCCCCTTCTGCAGCTGAAAACCCTCTGCCTAGTTTCGACATCAGAGGCTTCTAGTCTGCTGCGCTGGGCACACAAGGCAGCATGCGATTGCTTAGGAGCAGGGGTTCCAGAGACAGCGGCTGGCAGGAGTCCAGATACTAACCCAGAGCCACTTATTTCGGCTCTCTGGGCCTCCCCATCCTTATTTGTAAAATGGGAAACGCTTGGGTGAATAAATGAATAATAATCACCTTAGTCCGTACAGAGTTCATGACCTCCACCCTGTCTAGAAGCCCTGTTCCACAGAACTACAGCAGGGATTGGGGCGCCTACCTGCGGGCAGCTGTAGCAAGCTGAATAATGGCACCCAGAGCCAGCCAGGTCCCAGTCCCTAGCATCCATGAGCATGAGCTTAGATGGCAAAGGGGGCTCTGCAGACGTGATTAGTCTTGAAATGAGGTAACCCTGGATTGCTGGTGAGCTCTCAGTGCGGTCACAGCCATCACTGTCAGAGGGAGGAACAGAGAGACTGGAAGAGGAGAAAGCATACGTGACTCGGGGCCACAGTGCAAGTTGGGAGCACAGCCCCAAAAAGCTTGAAAGGCAAGGACAGGACCCTCCCATAGAGCCTCGTGGGAGCACTGCCCTGGGAGCCTGTGAGAGGCAGGCCCTCAGGCCTCACCCAGACCTCCTGGGTCACGATGCGCACCTTTATGGGAGGCCCAGGGGTCACACCAGAGTTTAGGGGGCGATGCTCTAAGTGATGCTCAAAGGCTCCCCTCCAAACACAGGCTCCTAAAGGGAATGTGGCTACAGCCAGTCAGGGCTCACCTCTCCTCCAAACACGGGCCCCCAGAAGGGAACGTAGCCACAGCCGGTCAGGGCTCACCTCTCCTCCAAACACAGGCCCCCAGAAGGGAACGTGGCCACAGCCGGTCAGGGCCTGCCTCTCGGATTTAGGGTCTCAAAGGGGCACATGTTCAAATCAGGAGCAGAACCTTTTCAGTGTCTTCTGTAATTCCTAAGACAACTTCAAACAAAAAATGGTCATTTTCAGAATATGTGATTACTGGATTCAGAGCTGCCTGTCAAAAAATAGCCTCCCAGGAAATGCCTTTCTTCATTTGACATATATTTGTGAGGGGCCCACTGAAAGCCCAGCTTTGTGCTGGGTGAGGGGACCCAGCCGGACGAGTTGTCCTGAGTCATAACTGGGGTTTGAAGTTGTCTGCACAGGCCGGGGACGGCACTGCCACGGCACCGGGAAGAAGAGGAAGGTTGGTGTTTCTGACTTTATTTCAGGAAGCAGCTGGCAGCAGACTGATGCACTCGCTGTCCTTGCGGAGCTTTTGTACTGACAACACGAAAGTTGGGTCAGGACACTCATAGCAGCATGGTCTAGATTATTCAACACACAAATATTAACTGTAGAGATTTCTCCTCAGTATTTCCGCAGCAAATCCTGTATCTTCCTGGGGTTGCAGATGCTTACCCAGTAAATACGGTTGCCGTCCAGCAGCCAGTCACCTCCGATCTGGTATTCCTGGTGGGCACGAGCCCTGGCCTGGGGCCAGCCAGGCGCAGCCAGCTCAAGGCCCCATGAAGAACGCCATCAGATCCCAAATCTCTTACTCATTTCACGCCCTAATTTCTGCCCCCCTCTTCTGCAGGTTGGGAAGAGCAGTGCTGGTGACGAGGGGCGGTACACCTGACTGCTGTCCGCCACATTCAGAAACAATCAAGAGAGGTAGAGTGGCTGGAGACAGTGCTGGAGCCCACCTCTGTCCAAGGCTGGACGGCACAGCTGCCGGGGCGGCTGCGCTGGTGCAGAGAGCTCGGCGGGGCCTCAGGGAACAGGTGTGACTCGCAAGGCGATGCAGGGTGTGCCAGGCACCTTGTTATGCTGTTACAGGCTCACCTTGGAGCATGAGGCTGGGGGCACCACAGGCCTTTTCCCTTAGCTTCTTCAGATCCTAGGTGTGTGTGCCAGGCATCCCGGTGCTGAACATGGAGTCCCAGGGTGACCAGCATCCCACTCAGCCTGCAGGTGCCAGCTCAGCAGCTCTCCACTGTACACCTAGCTCTCTTCCCTGTCCTGCCCCTGCCACCCACGTGCCCAGCACCACAGCCTAGCCTGGCGAGCTGGCTCCTCGGACGAGGGCTCAGGCCCTCAGGGTGGGTCCCTCCTGCTGTCTCACTCAGTGTTGCTCCTCTCACCAGCTCCCTAAAACCCAGACACACATCTGTCCCAGGGCAGGGCCCTCCCTGCTAAGATGAGGGCGCCTGTTCTCCAACAGAGAGCGGAGATGCCCGAGCACGCCCCGCTGGGGGCTGGCAGCCTGGACCGGGCCGTGCCCCGCCTGCAGTGCTCACTGCTCTCTGGGGCCCTGCTCCGCTCCCTCCCGCTTCTCCACTTCCATCTTGTCACTCCCGCCAGCTCCCAGGCCTGCTCGCTCCCTTCCCTGTCACTGATTCCTTCTCTCCCCCTACAGTTAACCCAGAGGAGGAGGTGCACCTGCCCTCATGTCAGTGTGGGGCTGAAGGGGCAGAGCCGAAGCCACGCCAAGTGCTCTGCACTCGAGTGTGAATATGGGGGCGAACAAAGCGACCACATGCTTCCAGTGCCGCCTCCCAACACGCCCAGCTCGCCCGCTTCTCCCGCACGTGGGGGCAGGTTGCTAGGAAGGGGTCCTGCTGACTTCAGCGGGAAGGTGTATTGGGTTGCCCTCCCGCAGCCCAGACCTGCCACATACCCGAAGGGCACCCCATGATGGACAGGACCCTGCAGGTGCGAAGGAGACGGGACGTGGCATCTGACTGCGGAATTCACACATAAGAGGTGCACATGCTTTGGCAGACTCTTTTATTTAGGAACCTGACCCCCCTGCTGCTTCTTGCTGTTGACAGAGGTCTAGGCGATGAGCACTGTTCTCAACACCTAGCGGGAGAATGGAAAGCCACCAGTATAGCTCCATCTAGAAAGGCAGTGAGTCATCACAGGGAAGGGTGTTGGCATAGAGTAGGCACCCCTCTGCAGCCAGTCACTTCAAACTGCAGGACCAGAAAGATGACTTTTTATATTCATACCTACATGTATTTACTTCAATCATATTTTAGAAATCATCTCTTCCACCCTAAGATTTACAATAAAAATAAAATAATTTGCTCTGTAAACTATAGTAGAAAGGTTCAAACATCTTAAAATGATCTTCCATACAACGGAAAAAGCTTCTGCATTCTTTTTGAGTGAAAGAAGACCCAAGGGCGCTGAGGGAAGCTGCCCTGGCGCACTTTCGGGGACCAGCGGATGTGCGTCCCCGCTGCAGCCTGAGAGAGAACAGAGCCGCTTTCTTCCCTGCAGGCGTGAGGTCCAACTTTCTATCCCCCTGGGCTCTTCCAAGATGCTTAAGGCTGCTCCGCCGTTGCCTGGTCCTTGGCAGCGGCAACGAGCTCTGCAAGAGCTGGAAAGCTTCTTATGTCCTTTGTTTGCAGGCCCATCTTTTCTATCTGTAAAGGCCACGGGAATGAATCAAGTTAGCTGAATGTGGAAGAGACCCTTACAAAGCAGAAAACAAGATATCCACCCTTACCTCACCCTCCACTAAACCAGAAAAAGGCAGTTTCCTGAAGACTGGTACAATAATTTTTTACTTTCAAATAAATGAAGTAAAAAAGTGTACTTATAACATTTATTTCTGGAGGTCATTCTAACAAGTCAGTGTCAATTTATCTCCATTCACTAAATCATCCTCTCACCAGGATAAGAGCCTCTCTTATAGGCTGAAAGAAAATTCACACTAAGAAAAGGAACTTTTTAAGTACAGAATTCTCAAAAAACGACTTGTCTGAGGTCTTAAGCTCTTAGCATATCATTAACAACTTTTCTTAGAAACAGCTCTGGCGCAGCAGGCACACGGCAACAGGGCTGCAGCGCGGCGTTCGTCACCCTTTATTCCACGCTGCCACCAAGCACACGTGCGCCCACGCACAGCAGAGTCTGGAAAACCCCAGACCGACTATGTCGCCTCTGCTGGCGTGCTGTGGCTTGCCTGGGGGCTGGGAGGAGCCCACCTCCCTGTTCTTTTGCTTATTTGCTCTTCATTGGTCCATGACCAACTTTCCGGCCCATAAAAAGACTTTAAGTTTCTCTGTGAAATAGAGTAAGTAAACAGAAGAAGGTAATAGACTTTCTGCCAGGATGTCCCTGTAAATCCACCTGAAAAGGGAAAATCTGGATCTTCAGTGGTGACACTGAGTCGTAAGAAAGAGGGACTAGAAAATCAAGCGTCTTGTGATGGGAACGTTATGACGCCACTTCTTCTCCAGCAAAAAGGTCTTCCTGACGGCCCGGCGGTCAAGGATCTGCCTGCCGATGCGAGGGACGTGGGTTCAGTCTCTGATCCAGGAAGACCCCACATGCCTCAGAGCAACCGAGCCCACAAGCTATGACCTCCGAAGCACCACGGGCCTCAGAACCTGTGCTCTGCCCCAGGAGGAGCCGCTGCCTGAGAAGTGTGTGCTACGGCCAGGAGCAGCTCCGCTTGCCACAACGAGGGAAAGCCCGTGAGCAGCAGCACAGACCCAGTGCAGCCAAAAATGAATGAATGAACCATTTTTAAAAAGGTCTTTCTTGAGGATTTATTGCTACAGAAAACCTAAGCAGTTGAGAAAGCCAGTTTCTGAACATTCAAAAGTTTGATATTCAGTAAGGATGGAAGGCCCTGCGTAGGATCCACACTTGCCCACAGGTGATGGTACCTACGTGAATGTGCCCCCATCCACTGTGTGAGACCAAAATTTATGTTTTATAGAAAACCTAAAAACCACAGGCAGGGAGGCAAAGAAACCGTGCTGAGATGATTTCTCAAGCACCACATGGAGAAATCAGTGGCCTAATGCTTCTCTAGTTATTCTAAAGCCAAACTAACAAATACCTCAAAAGATCCTCAGCACCCAGCACCAAGGCCATATCAAGCTTGTTTCAGGCACTGGACCGAAAGGACACCACCTCTGCCTACGGGCTCACGTCCCAGCAGCTCTGGGAACAGGAGCACCAGCGAGCCAACAGAATGCCAGTTCACTGGGCTCACAGAGTCTGCTTTTCCCTTCTCATATCGCTGGGCGCACAGCCTCTTCCTTAAGCGTCTGGGGCCCTGGTCCTCTCTTCTAGCACCGGAACGAACTTTTGGTCTCTCCCAGTCATCGCCCGGTGCCTGCTGGGCCCCTGGAATGCAGCCAGGCCCCTGGAAGGGCAGCGGCGCGCGAGTCACCTGCTCTCCTAAATACGCAACGTCCAAGGCCAGCTGCAGTCGGATCTTGTCATCATCGCTCATGCCACCGCCACTGAGGCCAGCCGGGCTGGCGGGAGTGGCTCTCCTGGCTTGCTTGAGCCTCTTCAGGCTTTCCTCCATCTTCCTCACAGAGCTCAGGACGTCCGACACGGTCTCATAGTACCTTGAACACAAGACAGAGTGGTCAAAGAGAGGTGGTACCAAACACACCCCCGAGCTCGGAGGACCAGCAAAGGGATCTGTCTACTTAAAAACTCAATTCCAATAGGAGATCAGCCACGGCAAGTACTGTTTAAGACTGAAAGGAAAACAGGGTTTTGACTCTCTAGCATTGTATTCCCTCAGAATTTAAGAACTATGTATATGATTTTTGTCTAAAATGTCTGTCCTGAACACTAAGAGAAATCACAGGCCAAAGTCTTTCCTATATCAAGGCTGAACAGCAGCTCAATTCACAAATGTAATTAGCAAATTCATTTACAATCAGTTCTAGGAACAGCTTATCTTTTTTAAAGAGTAAAAAGCATTTCAAAAATTTTAAAGAAAACTAATTGCCTTCAAAATGATTTCCAAATTATAAATGAGATATATTTCAAAATTTTAGTTACAAGCTGGTTACCTGGCATTTAGAATACATTTGCCCATAGAAACTGCATTGTAACTCGTTGCTGTGTTCTAAATTAACTCACAAATGCTGCTTAATTCATAAGCAGTAGGAAGAAACAAAGTATTATTGCAAAATTAATAATTAAAATTCAACAACAAAATCAAATAATATATTTTGATGTAACTCAATGCTGGATTTGGGGAAAATAGTTGGCTGAACTAGAACTGAAGAGACATTCAACCAGAGAAGACCTGCTCTGGCCTCATCAGCCTGAGGATCTGACAGCAGTGCTCTAAGAGTTATAACTGCGCTTCACAATGAACACGTTTGCTCCCCTGATCACCCTGGTTGTCCCAGGGCAAGTCTGCTGACCATCGGCAGGACTGGGGCCACAATGGACCGGCAGAGTTGAGGAGAAAGGACCTGAAAGGAGAAAGTGCGCCTAGATTTGCAGAGCACTCCTACATGAAGTGACATCAAGGGCAGCCAAAGGCAGCGCGCTCAGGGGGACGGTGGCCTATGCCTGGGTCCCGCAAGGTGTGAGAGCTGCGGGAGGCGGGGCTGGCGGGGCTGCAGGCCAGGCAGAGCCTTGGCTGGGGTGGAGTGAGCACAGATGGGAAGCGGCTGGGTGCCCACATCCAGCCTTGTCCAGTGATGAGGCCACAGACAGCAACTTGTGATGGCCCCAGTGATCTCTGACTTAGGACTTTTCTAAGAAAGTCCAGAATAGTCTACTTGTAAGTTACTTACTTATGCGTGCTCTCAGAGAGGGTGGCTTCTAACCATTGCTGAATCGTGGCTTGCTTGAGCTTGTCCTTGTGCCCACTCTGAAGCTGGTACAGTGGCTTCAGAGCGCTGTCCACGTAAGAGGAGGCTGTCACGGGCACCTCCTGGGATAATGTTGGTAGAGGTTAAAGATGAACAGAAAAAGAGAAAGTTAAGTTACTCAAAAACCTCATGTTCCAAAGGACATTACTCAGGTACCAGTTTCGAGACACATACAAGTGCTGTCTACAGCAAGATCCTGGGGACCAAGAGGGAGCCACGGAGGGTGGTGTCCAGAGCTGCTGGACTCAGGCGCCCTGACCTTGTGTCCACACGGATCGCCTGGCCACCTCAGTAATTCCAGGTCTGACTTTGTGTGTGTTCTGGGCAGGAGGTGAGTGGGGCCAAGTTTTGAGACCATGCATTTATAACAAGCTAAGACTTTTCTTAATTTTGGTTTCTTCATCTGTAAATAAGGGCACTGATCCTCACTTCACAGGACGGATGACAGTATAACGTGTTTAGTACAGTGCCTGACCCAGAGGCAAGCACTTGGTAAATATGATAACACCCTGCTGATGAAAAAGGGAAAGCTGGTAGATTCCTAAAGAAGAAGTGATGAACTTGGAAAACTAACATAGGTCTGTCTCTCCCACTTCAGACCAGAACATCAGATTAGATACTCTTGCTGATGTCCCCAGGAGTGGGAATTCTGCTATACGCCCTAGGTTTTAAAAGGAAAAGGAGAACAGCCACAGAGATGAGCTCGTCTCGTCTCAGGACCCAGCCCAGCCACTCCCTGCATCCAGAGCTACAGGGGAGCTGCAACACCAGCAGCAGCCAGGCCCCACACCGGTGTGTGTGTGTGCAAACGGCAGGGGTACTCCAGAACGGCGCAGCGCTGAGGACGCCTTCATAGCTCCTGAGAATGAGTTTAGTTGCAAATTAAAGTCCAACTTTACAACCAGGAGAAGAGAAAATTAGAAGGAAAATAAGAACTAGCAAGAATGAAATGAGTATAAACAGTTGAAAATGAGAGTTCTAGAGAAAGATTGAAACACTCTGAAAACAAATCCCCAATTCCTATTCCACAAAGTGAAGACAAAGGAGAATCTGACTTTGGATACCAGTATAAGCTCAATTTTTCACTTCATAAATACCTTTAATATCTTTTAATGTAGCTTTTTTATACCATATCCAGTAAAAGACAGAAGCAGGTACTTCCAATGGCAATATAAAGGAAACAAGGTAAATTCAGATCTTCTCAAACATAGAATATGAAGCCCAAAAGAAGTGCAGGACTTAAAATATTTTATTAAAACGCTTTCTTCGAAAATACTATTTTTCCTCAAGGCCCAAAGTCCATACTGCCTAAGTCCAGCTACCTAAATTATGTTTGTGCCCAGGCCCTGGCCATCTACTGAGGAGCCTCCTTCTCACAATTGAATGAGATGGAGTCTCCCCTGGAGAACCTATTTCTATTCTCACTTAACCATTTCTTCCCTCCTGGCCTTCCTGATACATATTTCCCCACCTCAAAATGCTTTTCAATGAGTGCACTGACCTTATTGGTTCTTCGGTACAGCCTGGGAACCTCCAGGGCACTTTTCAGATGACTAAAGCAAGACTCACTTAAGTCCTGGGTGATTTTCTCACTCAAGGCAGGTACACAGGCAGACAAAGACAGCTGGGAGTCCTCCAGGGCTGCTGCGGAGATGGAAAGGTGTGTTTTATCACTCTATTCAGGCTCAGGCCTAAAGAGAGTATACAATAAACCAAATCGAATCAAATTAAATTAAATATCTCATTCAGAGAAGTTACAAATCACAGAACAGAATACAGAAACAACCAAGAATTTCGACCAGAAAAAACTGTTAATTAAATATATCTCAGTCTCTAAAATTCTATTTTAAGTTATTTCTTATTCAAGGATTTGCTGAATCTAAAGATTCATTTTTACCTGAGATGGAAGAAAAATTCTTAAAGCCCATCACTTCAAGTTTTGGCTTGATTGTTTCTAAGAGTTCTGGAAGCTGAAATAAATATGTACTTTATATATTCAGTTACTTTTTATTAATCAAAGGAAGAGGCAATTCTATATGCACCTACAACTCTAGAATGTTATTAATTAATGATAAAACTAAACTCAGAACTTTCAATAACTTTCATCAGAAGAAAACAAAATTCTTAATTAATGCTTTCACTAGACAATAATTCAACCACAAGGAAAATCAAATTTTCACGGCTATTAACACTATTCTGTAGCTCCCCTCGATACCAAAAACACCTTATGATAAAGACCATGTTTTTGCTCAACACATACAGTATTTGTCCAAGCACCACAAAACACTTAAGCCTGAAAAAAGCAGAATTACGTATCACAACACTTAAGCACGTTCTGTTCTAAAACAAAGTCCTGTTAATGGTAAAAGCAAGAACATGAAACCTATGTGGACAGAACAGGAAGACGTTGTAATAGTTCAGCACTTTCAAAGTATAAGTACTGGGTAAGGAGACTAGAAATAATTAGAATCCAACCCATTAAAGACCATGGCTCCACAGAGCAAGCTAACGAGGGCCTGGCTTGCTCCTGGCCTGTGGCGTCACTGCTCAGGGGAAGCCAGGGCTCCAGGCAGGCACGCTGTAGACAGGCTGCTACCCAAGGAGGAGAGCACGCCAGTCAGGGGGTGGAGGCAACACCGGAAGGGAGGAAAATGGATGCTCCCTCTCAGGGGCCCTGGGCCCACAAGTCTAAACCCCATGAGGCCAGACAGTGAGAACACGGAACCCCACATTTAGAATCCTCCACAACAGAGGCTCGCCCACCTGCTCCTGAAGCCTGTCCAGGTCTGTGACCACATAGACAAGTTGAGTGCTGGAAATGGAAACAATGGGCTTCGTTTCAGACGGGCCACTTGCTTGGTCTTCGCAATTTCCTTGGGTGATAGAAAGCTCTTTGCTGCCAGTTACCAAAGGCTTTTTAATATCCTTAGCACTTTCATTAGAGATGGGCCTGAGTAAAAGCTGAAAAAAGATTTCAGTGATAAAATGTTTCCACCTGCGAGATACACGAGCATGTAACTCAACACAAAATGCCAGCTGTCCACAAAGCATTAAGCGAAAGCTGGCTCAGGCGAGGGCACCACACCCTGTCCCTCCAGGTGGGCATGAAACCAGGAGCCGGGCACACCTGGACCCTGCGTGCATTTCCCGCCTGGACTGAAGCAACAGCCAGAAACAGAGCAAGAGGCCCCAAACTAAAGGAAAAGTAAGACCTGGAGCCTCATAGGTTTTAGAAAGTAAACAATTTACTGTATTTGCTTGAAAAATTATTATCATAAGGGTAAAAAGTCTCAACCTCAGTTATGCTTCCAATAATACAGACAACATACGTGTTCTCTGCATATGAACACGTATGTCATCTGCATTGCTGCAAGGGAAAAAACCTGAGAAGAGCACTCGCATCGAGGAAAGGACGGAGTATTCTAGGTGTAAGAATGATCACTGGCTGGCATCTTGCTGGGGATGCTGAGGCAAGCCCAGGCCTCACAGAATCGTATAGAGTCCACGGTGTCCCAGGAACTGCACGATCTTTGTGAACAGGTTCACAGGGCAGGGTGCTCTATTGAGACCCCTCTGAGCAGAGGGAGGCAGAGGAGGAAGAGGAGAGGAACTTGGATGGAGCACCATTATCTGCTGGGCACCCTCGTTATCACTTTGCTGGGCAAGAAATCTCTTTACTCCTCACAACAAGCACATGTAGAAGCTGTTTTCCTATTTTACAGATGAAGAATCTGAGATTCAGCCAATTTCCCTAAGACCACGAAATTAAAGAGCAGCAGCGCCAAGGTCTGACTTTGACTTGAAGCTGTGCTTTTTCCACTGAGACGCTTCCTCCAGCTGACAGAGGGCCTCCATGTCCGCGGATGATGGCTTCTCCGTGTCATCTTTCCTAAACTGCTCACGCTCTCTTAGACCCATCACCTTGCACTGGCCAGGGTGTGTGTCTGTCACTGAGCTGTCCGTGCAGCAGGCATCTCTGAGACCTGGAGCGGACCGGCTGGGGCCGGACGCTCAGCACTGGACCCCACGAACGCTGCTGTGGCTTTATGCACAGAAACTAACCAATCATCGAGGCCATGTGGGTGCCTAACACACCCAAGCTGAAAAGGGCTTCTGAGACAAAGGGAAGATTAATCAATTGCACGACCTTCTAATCTCAGCCATTTGGCGTTTTTAAATTTCCAAATATTAAGGAAAAAATATGCATATTTTTATCATCTTCATTGAAACGATCATCTCTGTTTTATGGTGCCTCTCTATTGGAGGCACCATACAAAGATTCCGGTTTTCCTGCGGGAAAACAAGGTCAAGGCGGTGCTTTTCAAAAAGACAAAGCAATGAATGTGCGGCGACTGACGCCCCTAAAGGCCACGCAAACAAGAGTGAGAAGGACATCCAGTGAAAAGGACAGAAACTTCGGAAGTTGGACTACAGCCCTTGCATCAACCTCTCATGACCACACGGGCTTTAAAACTCTTGGCACGTTTAGCTTAACCTATCTGTAACTCATTTCAGTCTTGATTAGGGATGAGCACCAGCCAGCCCTCACCTCCTTGACAAATACGGAGTACCGGGCCAGAATCTGCAGCGTCAGCCTCCACAGACGATGCGCCAGCAGCGGCAAGAACATCTCATCAGACCAGCACCTCTGAAGGCTGCTCCACGTCCTATGAGAAGCCAAAAGGCGATACGAGCTCCCAGCTAGAGGTAAAAACGCACAGTTAAGGAGCCGCAGCAGAAGGTCTAACAGCTAAAATCTTCAATGGACACGCCAAGAGTGAAGCCGATGACATTCTGAGGAATCCTATGAGGTCAGCAAAGCTCTAGGGAGGCGGCGTGCACAGCCAAGAGGCCATAACGTGGACACATCCCTGCCTCTCTCCTGTAACGCTGTCTTCCAATCTTATATGACTCCTTCTCCCAGGCATTTGACACATATTAAACATACATAACAATCAGAAATAATCAGTTAACAGGTACTTTATAATAAATCAGCAAATGCGAATTGGAGTGGCAATCACTTGCAAGGGTTTAATCTTTGGTTTTGAATTTGTCCTGTCTTCTCTTCCACTCCTGAATATGCTATTTAAACATAGGAAGTCAATTACACATGGCTACTTTTGCAAAGACAGCTGAAAATAAACTTTTGAGGCTAAAAGAGCGCAGTTTAGATGGAACTTGGCTCCACAAAAGGGAGCACAGTGGAGTGGAGCTTGGTGGCCCCAGGAACAGACACCTAGGTGAGCAGTCACCAGGGACGCCTAAGACATGACTAGACGCAGACATGTCTGCGAAGCACAGGCTGAGCCCAGCCGCCTGCCCACTGTCCCAGGGCTGGGCCAAGGGCTCTGGAGGCCTGAGGCAACAGTCTGGGCTGAGTCGTCCTCTGCAGGGAAGGGTCATTCTGATCCTTTACCTCAGCTTGAGAGGGGAGCGGAGGGTGGCCACATGGCTACAAA